>NC_083347.1:93652224-94009981 GCF_019175385.1 Lycium barbarum | reverse complement strand
CTGTTGTAGCTTAAAGTTTTTTATTACTTTGGGGTTTAGATTTAGTGTGTATTTCTATAATGCTTACTTTTTCGATATGTTACTAAAGTCATTTATTAAAATAAGATCATATTATTAAACATGCACCATGCATGTTCAAAAAACAAAAGTGATCGTTATCAGTGATGTTGGGATGTGGCATGAACTTAAGTAGTTAAATAAGTGATAAGATAAAAATTAATCAATATGAGTATAGGGAAAAAGATTAGTATGTAAATTGGTGAAATTTAAACGTCCATAAGTCGCTAAACAAGGCACGTCCGATTTACAAACGCATTTCTGTTTTATTTTGCGTATTATTTGCCGAGATCTAATGCCGCCAAAGATATACTGCAGCAAGGTGGTTTGGCTGAGTTGAATTTTGTGAAACAACAACCTGTTATCCCCATTCAATTTCAATTTTGCTCCAAATTGGTGCACAATTTTCATTCATCTTTAGTAAAAAATCTAGTGATAAAAAATAGATAATTAAAAGCGACAAAAGGAGGGATGCAACACGGGGATTTCCCAAGGGGTCACCCATCCTAGTACTACTCTCACCCAGGCACGCTTAACTTCGGAGTTCTGATGGAATCCGATGCGTTAGTGCTGGTATGATCGTATCCGTCATTCCTAACGCTCTAAATTCTATTAAACCCTTTCCTTCCCCCCCCCCCCTCCCCGCCCACGCTTAACTAAAATCCTGTCCTTTTCACATCTCGGCCGGGACGTTATTTTGCAAAACATATATAATTAAAAGCGACAAACGAAGGGATGCAACACGAGGACTTCCCAGGGGGTCACCCATCCTAGTACTACTCTCGCCCAAGCACGCTTAACTTCGGAGTTCTGATGGGATCCGGTGCGTTAGTGCTGCTATGATCGCATCTGTCATTGCTAGCGCTCTAAATTCTATTAAACCCTTTCCTACCCCTCTCCCCTCCTCGCCCACGCTTAACTAAAATCCTGTCCTTTTCATATCTCGGCCCGAACGTTATTTTGCAAAAAATATATAATTAAAAGCGACAAAAGGAGGATGCAACACGAGGACTTCCCAGGCGGTCACCCATCCTAGTACTACTCTCGCCCAAGCACGCTTAACTTCGGAGTTATGATGGGATCCGGTACTTCAGTGCTGGTATGATCGCATCCGTCATTCCTAGCGCTCTAAATTCTATTAAACCCTTTCCTACCCCCTCTCCCACTCGCCGCCCACGCTTAACTAAGAGCCTGTCCTTTTCACATCTCGGCCCGGACGTTATTTTGCAAAACATATATAATTAAAAGCGACAAAAGAAGGGATGCAACACGAGGACTTCCTAGGGGGTCACCCATCCAAGTACTACTCTCGCCCAAGCACGCTTAACTTTGGAGTTCTGATGGGATCCGGTGCGTTAGAGCGGGTATGATCGCATCCGTCATTCCTAGCGCTCTAAATTCTATTAAACCCTTTTCTACCCCCCCCCCCTCCCCGCCCAGGCTTAACTAAAAGCCTGTCCTTTTCACATCTCGGCCCGGACGTTATTTTGCAAAAAATATATAATTAAAAGCGACAAAAGAAGGGATGCAATACGACGACTTCCCAGGGTGTCACCCATCCTAGTACTACTCTCGCCCAAGCACGCTTAACTTCGGAGTTCTGATGGGATCCGGTGCGTTAATGCTGGTATGATCGCACCCGTCATTCCTAGTGCTCTAAATTCTATTAAACCCTTTCCTACCCCCCCCCCCTCCCCGCCCACGCTTAACTAAAAGCCTGTCCTTTTCAAATCTCGGCCCGAACGTTATTTTGCCAAAAATATATAATTAAAAGCGATAAAAGGAGGATGCAACACGAGGACTTCCCAGGGGGTCACCCATCCTAGTACTACTCTCGCCCAAGCACTCTTAACTTCGGAGTTCTGATGGGATCCGGTGCGTTAGTGCTGGTATGATCGCATCCGTCATTCCTAGCGCTCTAAATTCTATGAAACCTTTTCCTACCCCCCCCCCCCTCCCCGCCCACGCTTAACTAAAAGCCTGTCCTTTTCACATCTCGTTCCGATCGTTATTTTGCAAAAAATATATAATTAAAAGCGACAAAAGGAGGATGCAACACGAGGACTTCCCAGGGGGTCACCCATCCTAGTACTACTCTCGCCCAAGCACGCTTAACTTCGGAGTTCTTATGGGATCCGGTGCGTTAGTGCTGGTATGATCGCATCCGTCATTCCTAGCGCTCTAAATTCTATTAAACCCTTTCCTACCCCCCCCCCCCCCTTACCCGCCCACGCTTAACTATAAGTCTGTCGTTTTCACATCTCGGCCCGAACGTTATTTTGCAAAAAATATATAATTAAAAGTGACAAAAGAAGGGATGCAACACGACGACAACCCAGGGGGTCACCCATCCTAGTACTATCTCGCCCAAGCACGCTTAACTTCGGAGTTTTGATGGGATCCGGTGCGTTAATGCTGGTATGATCGCATCCGTCATTCCTAGCGCTCTAAATTCTATTAAACCCTTTCCTACCCCCTCCCCCTCCCCGCCCACGCTTAACTAAAAGGCTGTCCTTTTCACATCTCAGGCCCGACGTTATTTTGCAAAAATATATAATTAAAAGCGACAAAAGGAGGGATGCAACACGAGGACTTCCCTAGGGGGTCACCCATCCTAGTACTACTTTGTAGTTTTATTTGGATAAATTTCTTGTGAAAGTGTCGTCAATTAATTAAAATTTGCACCACATGAAACCTATTGAATGATCCTTCCCACTACAACTTTTCCCTCGGTATTCAGATTTTATATCATAATCATAAACTTTTGGTCTTTATATAAACTCTCTTATCTTTTAGTCTTAATTAAATATTATTCGTAATTGATTGTAATATCATTGCAAACAGCTTTATCATAAGTAAATTGAAAAGTCTAACCTTTACTTCGTAATTCTGGGTGTCTTTTTTTTCACAATTTTTCCATACTTCCGCCATTGGTTAATCTTGCTTCGAGACTGTCGGAACTTCAATATTTTATATAGAAACTTACTTATTTTTGTGTGATTAATAAGGTAGGCTCAATACACAAGGATAAGCAAAACTTCGGGTCGTTGTTTTAGTGGTTGAAAAGTGCTCGAAGTCCATTTTTGTTTGAAGACCTGTTGTCATTAGCTTAAAGTTTTTTATTATTAGGGTTTAGATTTAAGTGTGTTATTTTTTAATGCTTAACTTTATTTCGAATATGTTACGGTCTTTTTAAAATAAGATATATTATTAAAACATGCACCATGCACCCAACCAAGACAAGGCATGATTCAAAACAAAAGTGCTCGATTATCAGTGATGTTTGATGTGGCATGAACTTAAGTAGTTAAATAAATTGATAAGATAAAATTATCAAATAATGAGTATAGGGAAAAAATTAGTTGTAAATTGGTGAAAATTTAAACGGTCATAACGTTGCGCTCGCACGTCCGATTTACACGATTTCTTTTTTATTTTGCGTATTTTTGCGAGATCTAGCCGCCCAAACTGCAGCAAGGTGGTTTGGCTGAGTTGATTTTTGAAAAAACACCTGTTATCCCATTCAATTTCAATTTTGCTCAAAATTGGTGCACAATTTTCATTAATCTTTAGTAAAAAATCTAGTGATAAAAAATTGAAAATTAAAAGAGACAAAAGGAGGGATGCAACACGGGGACTTCCCAAGGGGTCACCCATCCTAGTACAACTCTCGCCCAGGCACGCTTAACTTCGGAGTTCTGATGGGATCCGGTGCGTTAGTGCTGGTATGATCGCATCCGTCATTCCTAGCGCTCTAAATTCTATTAAACCCTTTCCTACCCCCCCCCCCCCTCCCCGCCCACGCTTAACTAAAAGCCTGTCCTTTTCACATCTCGACCCGGACATTATTTTGCAAAACATATATAATTAAAAGCGACAAAAGAAGGGATGCAACACGACGACTTCCCAGGAGGTCACCCATCCTAGTACTACTCTCACCCACGCACGCTTAACTTCGGAGTTCTGATGGGATCCAGTGCGTTAGTGCTGGTATGATCGCATCCGTCATTCCTAGCGCTCTAAATTCTATTAAACCCTTTCCTACCCCCCCCCTCCCCGCCCACGCTTAACTAAAAGCCTGTCCTTTTCACATCTCGGCCCGAACGTTATTTTGCAAAAAATATATAATTAAAAGCGACAAAATGAGGATGCAACACGAGGACTTCCCAGGGGGTCACCCATCCTAGTACTACTCTCGCCCGAGCACGCTTAACTTCGGAGTTCTGATGGGATCCGGTGCGTTAGTGCTGGTATGATCGCATCCGTCATTTCTTGCTCTCTAAATTCTAATAAACCCTTTCCTACCCCCCCCCCCTCCCCCTTCCCGCCCACGCTTAACTAAAAGCCTGTCCTTTTCACATCTCGGCCCGGACGTTATTTTGCAAAAAATATATAATTAAAAGCGACAAAAGAAGGGATGCAACACGAGGACTTCCCAGGGGGTCACCCATCCAAGTACTACTCTCGCCCAAGCACGCTTAACTTCAGAGTTCTAATGGGATTTGGGGCGTTAGTGCGGGTATGATCGCATCCGTCATTCCTAGCGCTCTAAATTCTATTAAACCCTTTCCTACCCCTCTCCCTCCCCGCCCACGCTTAACTAAAAGGCTGTCCTTTTCACATCTCAGCCCGAACGTTATTTTGCCAAAAATATATAATTAAAAGCGACAAAAGGAGGATGCAATACGAGGACTTCCCAGGGGGTCACCCATCCTAGTACTTCTCTCGCCCAAGCACGCTTAACTTCGGAGTTCTGATGGGATCCGGTGCGTTAGTGCTGGTATAATCGCATCCGTCATTCCTAGCGCTCTAAATTCTATTAAACCCTTTCCTACCCCCCCCCCCCCTTCCCGCCCACGCTTAACTATAAGCCTGTCCTTTTCACATCTCGGCCCGAACGTTATTTTGCAAAAAATATATAATTAAAAGCGACAAAAGAAGGGATGCAACAAGACGACTTCCCAGGGGGTCACCCATCCTAGTACTACTCTCGCCCAAGCACGCTTAACTTCGTAGTTCTGATGGGATCTGGTGTGTTAATGCTGGTATGATCACACCCGTCATTCCTAGCGCTCTAAATTCTATTAAACACTTTCCTACCCCCCCCCTCCCCGCCCACGCTTAACTAAAAGCCTGTCCTTTTCACATCTCGGCCCGAACGTTATTTTGCAAAAAATATATAATTAAAAGCGACAAAATGAGGATGCAACACGAGGACTTCCCAGGGGGTCACCCATCCTAGTACTACTCTCGCCCGAGCACGCTTAACTTCGGAGTTCTGATGGGATCCGGTGCGTTAGTGCTGGTATGATCGCATCCGTCATTTCTTGCTCTCTAAATTCTAATAAACCCTTTCCTACCCCCCCCCCCTCCCCCTTCCCGCCCACGCTTAACTAAAAGCCTGTCCTTTTCACATCTCGGCCCGGACGTTATTTTGCAAAAAATATATAATTAAAAGCGACAAAAGAAGGGATGCAACACGAGGACTTCCCAGGGGGTCACCCATCCTAGTACTACTCTCGCCCAAGCACGCTTAACTTCAGAGTTCTAATGGGATTCGGGGCGTTAGTGCTGGTATGATCGCATCCGTCATTCCTAGCGCTCTAAATTCTATTAAACCCTTTCCTACCCCCCCCCCCCTCCCCGCCCACGCTTAACTAAAAGCCTGTCCTTTTCACATCTCGTTCCGATCGTTATTTTGCAAAAAATATATAATTAAAAGCGACAAAAGAAGGGATGCAACACGAGGACTTCCCAGGGGGTCACCCATCCTAGTACTACTCTCGCCCAAGCACGCTTAACTTCGGAGTTCTAATGGGATCTGGTGCGTTAGTGCTGGTATGATCGCATCCGTCATTCCTAGCGCTCTAAATTCTATTAAACCCTTTCCTACCCCCCCTCCCCGCCCACGCTTAACTAAAAGCCTGTCCTTTTCACATCTCGTCCCGATCGTTATTTTGCAAAAAATATATAATTAAAAGCGACAAAAGGAGGATGCAACACGAGGACTTCCCAGGGGGTCACCCATCCTAGTACTTCTCTCGCCCAAGCACGCTTAACTTCGGAGTTCTTATGGGATCCGGTGCGTTAGTGCTGGTATAATCGCATCCGTCATTCCTAGCGCTCTAAATTCTATTAAACCCTTTCCTACCCCCCTTCCCCGCCCACGCTGAACTAAAAGCCTGTCCTTTTCACATCTCAACCCGAACGTTATTTTGCCAAAAATATATAATTAAAAGCGACAAAA
This sequence comes from Lycium barbarum, assembly GCF_019175385.1. Taxonomy (NCBI): domain Eukaryota; kingdom Viridiplantae; phylum Streptophyta; class Magnoliopsida; order Solanales; family Solanaceae; genus Lycium; species Lycium barbarum. Next base: position 94,003,677 of record NC_083347.1, on the reverse strand, counting down.
GGAGGATGCAACACGAGGACTTCCCACGGGGTCACCCATCCTAGTACTTCTCTCGCCCAAGCAAGCTTAACTTCGGAGTTCTTATGGGATCCAGTGCGTTAGTGCTGGTATGATCGCATCCGTCATTCCTAGCGCTCTAAATTCTATTAAACCCTTTCCTACCCCCCCCCCCCTTCCCGCCCACGCTTAACTATAAGCCTGTCCTTTTCACATCTCGGCCCGAACGTTATTTTGCAAAAAATATATAATTAAAAGCGACAAAAGAAAGGATGCAACAAGACGACTTCCCAGGGGGTCACCCATCCTAGTACTACTCTCGCCCAAGCACGCTTAACTTCGTAGTTCTGATGGGATCTGGTGTGTTAATGCTGGTATGATCACACCCGTCATTCCTAGTGCTCTAAATTCTATTAAACCCTTTCCTACCCCCCTTCCCCGCCCACGCTGAACTAAAAGCCTGTCCTTTTCACATCTCAACCCGAACGTTATTTTGCCAAAAATATATAATTAAAAGCGACAAAAGGAGGATGCAACACGAGGACTTCCCAGGGGGTCACCCATCCTAGTACTTCTCTCGCCCAAGCACGCTTAACTTCGGAGTTCTTATGGGATCCAGTGCGTTAGTGCTGGTATGATCGCATCCGTCATTCCTAGCGCTCTAAATTCTATTAAACCCTTTCCTACCCCCCCCCCCCCTTCCGCCCACGCTTAACTATAAGCCTGTCCTTTTCACATCTCGGCCCGAACGTTATTTTGCAAAAAATATATAATTAAAAGCGACAAAAGAAAGGATGCAACAAGACGACTTCCCAGGAGGTCACCCATCCTAGTACTACTCTCGCCCAAGCACGCTTAACTTCGGAGTTCTGATGGGATCTGGTGTGTTAATGCTGGTATGATCACACCCGTCATTCCTAGTGCTCTAAATTCTATTAAACCCTTTCCTACTCCCCTTCCCCGCCCACGCTGAACTAAAAGCCTGTCCTTTTCACATCTCAACCCGAACGTTATTTTGCCAAAAATATATAATTAAAAGCAACAAAAGGAGGATGCAACACGAGGACTTCCCAGGGGGTCACCCATCCTAGTACTTCTCTCGCCCAAGCACGCTTAACTTCGAAGTTCTTATGGGATCCGCTGCGTTAGTGCTGGTATGATCGCATCCGTCATTCCTAGCGCTCTAAATTCTATTAAACTCTTTCCTACCCCCCCCCCCCCTTCCCGCCCACGCTTACCTATAAGCCTGCCTTTTCACATCTCGGCCCGAACGTTATTTTGCAAAAAATATATAATTAAAAGCGACAAAAGAAGGGATGCAACACGACGTCATCTCAGGGGGTCACCCATCCTTGTACTACTCTCGCCCAAGCACGCTTAACTTCGGATTTCTAATGGGATCCAGTGCGTTAGTGCTGGTATGATCGCATCCGTCATTCCTAGCGCTCTAAATTCTACTAAACCCTTTCCTACCCCCCTCCCCTCCCCGCCCACGCTTAACTATAAGCCTGTCATTTTCACATCTCGGCCCGAACGTTATTTTGCAAAAAATATATAATTAAAAGCGACAAAAGAAGGGATGCAACACGACGTCATCTCAGGGGGTCACCCATCCTAGTACTACTCTCGCCCAAGCACGCTTAACTTCGGATTTCTAATGGGATCCGGTGCGTTAGTGCTGGTAAGATCGCATCCGTCATTCCTAGCGCTCTAAATTCCACTAAACCCTTTCCTACCTCCCTCCCCTCCCCGCCCACGCTTAACTAAAATCCTGTCCTTTTCACATCTCGGCCCGGACGTTATTTTGCAAAAAATATATAATTAAAAGCGACCAAAGAAGGGATGCAACACGAGGAGTTCCCAGGGGGTCACCCATCGTAGTACTACTCTCGCCTAAGCACGCTTAACTTCGGAGTTCTGATGGGATCCGGTGCGTTAGTGCTGGTATGAACGCATCCGTCATTCCTAGCGCTGTAAATTCTATTAAACCATTTCCTACCCCCCCCCCCCTCCCCGCCCACGCTTAACTAAAAGCCTGTCCTTTTCACATCTCGGCCCGGACATTATTTTGCAAAAAATATATAATTAAAAGCGACAAAAGGAGGATGCAACACGAGGACTTCCCACGGGGTCACCCATCCTAGTACTTCTCTCGCCCAAGCAAGCTTAACTTCGGAGTTCTTATGGGATCCAGTGCGTTAGTGCTGGTATGATCGCATCCGTCATTCCTAGCGCTCTAAATTCTATTAAACCCTTTCCTACCCCCCCCCCCCTTTCCGCCCACGCTTAACTATAAGCCTGTCCTTTTCACATCTCGGCCCGAACGTTATTTTGCAAAAAATATATAATTAAAAGCGACAAAAGAAAGGATGCAACAAGACGACTTCCCAGGGGGTCACCCATCCTAGTACTACTCTCGCCCAAGCACGCTTAACTTCGTAGTTCTGATGGGATCTGGTGTGTTAATGCTGGTATGATCACACCCGTCATTCCTAGTGCTCTAAATTCTATTAAACCCTTTCCTACCCCCCTTCCCCGCCCACGCTGAACTAAAAGCCTGTCCTTTTCACATCTCAACCCGAACGTTATTTTGCCAAAAATATATAATTAAAAGCGACAAAAGGAGGATGCAACACGAGGACTTCCCACGGGGTCACCCATCCTAGTACTTCTCTCGCCCAAGCACGCTTAACTTCGGAGTTCTTATGGGATCCAGTGCGTTAGTGCTGGTATGATCGCATCCGTCATTCCTAGCGCTCTAAATTCTATTAAACCCTTTCCTACCCCCCCCCCCCCTTTCCGCCCACGCTTAACTATAAGCCTGTCCTTTTCACATCTCGGCCCGAACGTTATTTTGCAAAAAATATATAATTAAAAGCGACAAAAGAAAGGATGCAACAAGACGACTTCCCAGGAGGTCACCCATCCTAGTACTACTCTCGCCCAAGCACGCTTAACTTCGGAGTTCTGATGGGATCTGGTGTGTTAATTCTGGTATGATCACACCCGTCATTCCTAGTGCTCTAAATTCTATTAAACCCTTTCCTACTCCCCTTCCCCGCCCACGCTGAACTAAAAGCCTGTCCTTTTCACATCTCAACCCGAACGTTATTTTGCCAAAAATATATAATTAAAAGCAACAAAAGGAGGATGCAACACGAGGACTTCCCAGGGGGTCACCCATCCTAGTACTTCTCTCGCCCAAGCACGCTTAACTTCGAAGTTCTTATGGGATCCGCTGCGTTAGTGCTGGTATGATCGCATCCGTCATTCCTAGCGCTCTAAATTCTATTAAACTCTTTCCTACCCCCCCCCCCCTTCCCGCCCACGCTTACCTATAAGCCTGCCTTTTCACATCTCGGCCCGAACGTTATTTTGCAAAAAATATATAATTAAAAGCGACAAAAGAAGGGATGCAACACGACGTCATCTCAGGGGGTCACCCATCCTTGTACTACTCTCGCCCAAGCACGCTTAACTTCGGATTTCTAATGGGATCCAGTGCGTTAGTGCTGGTATGATCGCATCCGTCATTCCTAGCGCTCTAAATTCTACTAAACCCTTTCCTACCCCCCTCCCCTCCCCGCCCACGCTTAACTATAAGCCTGTCATTTTCACATCTCGGCCCGAACGTTATTTTGCAAAAAATATATAATTAAAAGCGACAAAAGAAGGGATGCAACACGACGTCATCTCAGGGGGTCACCCATCCTAGTACTACTCTCGCCCAAGCACGCTTAACTTCGGATTTCTAATGGGATCCGGTGCGTTAGTGCTGGTAAGATCGCATCCGTCATTCCTAGCGCTCTAAATTCCACTAAACCCTTTCCTACCTCCCTCCCCTCCCCGCCCACGCTTAACTAAAATCCTGTCCTTTTCACATCTCGGCCCGGACGTTATTTTGCAAAAAATATATAATTAAAAGCGACCAAAGAAGGGATGCAACACGAGGAGTTCCCAGGGGGTCACCCATCGTAGTACTACTCTCGCCTAAGCACGCTTAACTTCGGAGTTCTGATGGGATCCGGTGCGTTAGTGCTGGTATGAACGCATCCGTCATTCCTAGCGCTGTAAATTCTATTAAACCATTTCCTACCCCCCCCCCCTCCCCGCCCACGCTTAACTAAAAGCCTGTCCTTTTCACATCTCGGCCCGGACATTATTTTGCAAAAAATATATAATTAAAAGCGACAAAAGGAGGGATGCAACATGAGGACTTCCCGGGGGTCACCCATCCTAGTACTACTTTTTACTTTTATTTGGATAAATTTCTTGTGAAAGTGTCGTCAATTAATTAAAATTTGCACCACATGAAACCTATTGAATGATCCTTCCCACTACAACTTTTCCCTCGGTATTCAGATTTTATATCATAATCATAAACTTTTGGTCTTTATATAAACTCTCTTATCTTTTAGTCTTAATTAAATATTATTCGTAATTGATTGTAATATCATTGCAAACGGCTTTATCATAAGTTAATTGAAAAGTCTAACCTTTACTTCGTAATTCTGGGTGTCTTTTTTTTCACAATTTTTCCATACTTTCGCCATTGGTTAATCATGCTTCGAGACTGTCGGAACTTCAATATTTTATATAGAATCCTACTTATTTTTGTGTGATTAATAAGGTAGGCTCAATACATCAAGAATAAGCAAAACTTCGAGTCGTTGTTTTAGTGGTTGAAAAGTGCTCGAAGTCCATTTTTGTTTGAAGACCTGTTGTCATTAGCTTAAAGTTTTTTATTATTATTGTTTAGATTTAAGTGTGTTATTTTTTAATGCTTAACTTTATTTCGAATATGTTACGATCTTTTTAAAATAAGATATATTATTAAAACATGCACCATGCACCCAACCAAGACAAGGCATGATTCAAAACAAAAGTGCTCGATTATCAGTGATGTTTGATGTGGCATGAACTTAAGTAGTTATATAAATTGATAAGATAAAATTATCAAATAATGAGTATAGGGAAAAAAGTAGTTGTAAATTGGTGAAAATTTAAACGGTCATAACGTTGCGCTCGCACGTCCGATTTACACGATTTCTTTTTTATTTTGCGTATTTTTGCGAGATCTAGCCGCCCAAACTGCAGCAAGGTGGTTTGGCTGAGTTGATTTTTGAAAAAACACCTGTTATCCCATTCAATTTCAATTTTGCTCAAAATTGGTGCACAATTTTCATTAATCTTTAGTAAAAAATCTAGTGATAAAAAATTGAAAATTAAAAGAGACAAAAGGAGGGATGCAACACGGGGACTTCCCAAGGGGTCACCCATCCTAGTACAACTCTCGCCCAGGCACGCTTAACTTCGGAGTTCTGATGGGATCCGGTGCGTTAGTGCTGGTATGATCGCATCCGTCATTCCTAGCGCTCTAAATTCTATTAAACCCTTTCCTACCCCCCCCCCCCTCCCCGCCCACGCTTAACTAAAAGCCTGTCCTTTTCACATCTCGACCCGGACATTATTTTGCAAAACATATATAATTAAAAGCGACAAAAGAAGGGATGCAACACGACGACTTCCCAGGAGGTCACCCATCCTAGTACTACTCTCACCCACGCACGCTTAACTTCGGAGTTCTGATGGGATCCGGTGCGTTAGTGCTGGTATGATCGCATCCGTCATTCCTAGCGCTCTAAATTCTATTAAACACTTTCCTACCCCCCCTCCCCGCCCACGCTTAACTAAAAGCCTGTCCTTTTCACATCTCGGCCCGAACGTTATTTTGCAAAAAATATATAATTAAAAGCGACAAAATGAGGATGCAACACGAGGACTTCCCAGGGGGTCACCCATCCTAGTACTACTCTCGCCCGAGCACGCTTAACTTCGGAGTTCTGATGGGATCCGGTGCGTTAGTGCTGGTATGATCGCATCCGTCAATTCTTGCTCTCTAAATTCTAATAAACCCTTTCCTACCCCCCCTCCCCCTTCCCGCCCACGCTTAACTAAAAGCCTGTCCTTTTCACATCTCGGCCCGGACGTTATTTTGCAAAAAATATATAATTAAAAGCGACAAAAGAAGGGATGCAACACGAGGACTTCGCAGGGGGTCACCCATCCAAGTACTACTCTCGCCCAAGCACGCTTAACTTCGGAGTTCTAATGGGATTTGGGGCGTTAGTGCGGGTATGATCGCATCCGTCATTCCTAGCGCTCTAAATTCTATTAAACCCTTTCCTACCCCTCTCCCTCCCCGCCCACGCTTAACTAAAAGGCTGTCCTTTTCACATCTCAGCCCGAACGTTATTTTGCCAAAAATATATAATTAAAAGCGACAAAAGGAGGATGCAATACGAGGACTTCCCAGGGGGTCACCCATCCTAGTATTACTCTCGCCCAAGCACGCTTAACTTCGGAGTTCTGATGGGATCCGGTGCGTTAGTGCTGGTATGGTCGCATCCGTCATTCCTAGCGCTCTAAATTCTATTAAACCCTTTCCTACCCCCCCCCCCCCCTTCCCCCTCCCCGCCCACGCTTAACTAAAAGCCTGTCCTTTTCACATCTTGGCACCGACGTTATTTTGCAAAAAATATATAATTAAAAGCGACAAAAGAAGGGATGTAACACGACGACTTCCCAGGGGGTCACCCATCCTAGTACTGCTCTCGCCCAAGCACGCTTAACTTCGGATTTCTGACGGGATCCGGTGCGTTAGTGCTGGTATGATCACATCCGTCTTTCCTAGCGCTCTAAATTCTATTAAACCCTTTCCTACCCCCCCCCCCCTCCCCGCCCACGCTTAACTAAAAGCCTGTCCTTTTCACATCTCGTTCCGATCGTTATTTTGCAAAAAATATATAATTAAAAGCGACAAAAGGAGGATGCAACACGAGGACTTCCCAGGGGGTCACCCATCCTAGTACTTCTCTCGCCCAAGCACGCTTAACTTCGGAGTTCTTATGGGATCCGGTGCGTTAGTGCTGGTATGATCGCATCTGTCATTCCTAGCGCTCTAAATTCTATTAAACCCTTTCCTACCCCCCCCCCCCCTTTCCGCCCACGCTTAACTATAAGCCTGTCCTTTTCACATCTCGGCCCGAACGTTATTTTGCAAAAAATATATAATTAAAAGCGACAAAAGAAAGGATGCAACAAGACGACTTCCCAGGGGGTCACCCATCCTAGTACTACTCTCGCCCAAGCACGCTTAACTTCGGAGTTCTGATGGGATCTGGTGTGTTAATGCTGGTATGATCACACCCGTCATTCCTAGTGCTCTGAATTCTATTAAACCCTTTCCTACCCCCCTTCCCCGCCCACGCTGAACTAAAAGCCTGTCCTTTTCACATCTCAACCCGAACGTTATTTTGCCAAAAATATATAATTAAAAGCGACAAAAGGAGGATGCAACACGGGGACATCCCAAGGGGTCACCCATCCTAGTACAACTCTCGCCCAGGCACGCTTAACTTCGGAGTTCTGATGGGATCCGGTGCGTTAGTGCTGGTATGATCGCATCCGTCATTCCTAGCGCTCTAAATTCTATTAAACCCTTTCCTACCCCCCCCCCCCTCCCCGCCCACGCTTAACTAAAAGCCTGTCCTTTTCACATCTCGACCCGGACATTATTTTGCAAAAAATATATAATTAAAAGCGACAAAAGAAGGGATGCAACACGACGACTTCCCAGGAGGTCACCCATCCTAGTACTACTCTCGCCCACGCACGCTTAACTTCGGAGTTCGGATGGGATCCGGTGCGTTAGTGCTGGTATGATCGCATCCGTCATTCCTAGCGCTCTAAATTCTATTAAACACTTTCCTACCCCCCCCCTCCCCGCCCACGCTTAACTAAAAGCCTGTCCTTTTCACATCTCGGCCCGAACGTTATTTTGCAAAAAATATATAATTAAAAGCGACAAAATGAGGATGCAACACGAGGACTTCCCAGGGGGTCACCCATCCTAGTACTACTCTCGCCCGAGCACGCTTAACTTCGGAGTTCTGATGGGATCCGGTGCGTTAGTGCTGGTATGATCGCATCCGTCAATTCTTGCTCTCTAAATTCTAATAAACCCTTTCCTACCCCCCCTCCCCCTTCCCGCCCACGCTTAACTAAAAGCCTGTCCTTTTCACATCTCGGCCCGGACGTTATTTTGCAAAAAATATATAATTAAAGCGACAAAAGAAGGGATGCAACACGAGGACTTCCCAGGGGCTCACCCATCCTAGTACTGCTCTCGCCCAAGCACGCTTAACTTCGGATTTCTGACGGGATCCGGTGCGTTAGTGCTGGTATGATCACATCCGTCTTTCCTAGCGCTCTAAATTCTATTAAACCCTTTCCTACCCCCCCCCCCCTCCCTGCCCACGCTTAACTAAAAGCCTGTCCTTTTCACATCTCGTTCCGATCGTTATTTTGCAAAAAATATATAATTAAAAGCGACAAAAGGAGGATGCAACACGAGGACTTCCCAGGGGGTCACCCATCCTAGTACTTCTCTCGCCCAAGCACGCTTAACTTCGGAGTTCTTATGGGATCTGGTGCGTTAGTGCTGGTATGATCGCATCCGTCATTCCTAGCGCTCTAAATTCTATTAAACCCTTTCCTACCCCCCCCCCCCCCCCTTCCCGCCCACGCTTAACTATAAGCCTCTCCTTTTCACATCTCGGCCCGAACGTTATTTTGCAAAAAATATATAATTAAAAGCGACAAAAGAAGGGATGCAACACGACGACTTCCCAGGGGGTCACCCATCCTAGTACTACTCTCGCCCAAGCACGCTTAACTTCGGAGTTCTGATGGGATCTGGTGTGTTAATGCTGGTATGATCACACCCGTCATTCCTAGTGCTCTAAATTCTATTAAACCCTTTCCTACCCCCCTTCCCCACCCACGCTGAACTAAAAGCCTGTCCTTTTCACATCTCAACCCGAACGTTATTTTGCCAAAAATATATAATTAAAAGCGACAAAAGGAGGATGCAACACGAGGACTTCCCAGGGGGTCACCCATCCTAGTACTTCTCTCGCCCAAGCACGCTTAACTTCGGAGTTCTTATGGGATCCGGTGCGTTAGTGCTGGTATGATCGCATCCGTCATTCCTAGCGCTCTAAATTCTATTAAACCCTTTCCTACCCCCCCCCCCCCTTTTCCGCCCACGCTTAACTATAAGCCTGTCCTTTTCACATCTCGGCCCGAACGTTATTTTGCAAAAAATATATAATTAAAAGCGACAAAAGAAAGGATGCAACAAGACGACTTCCCAGGGGGTCACCCATCCTAGTACTACTCTCGCCCAAGCACGCTTAACTTCGGAGTTCTGATGGGATCTGGTGTGTTAATGCTGGTATGATCACACCCGTCATTCCTAGTGCTCTAAATTCTATTAAACCCTTTCCTACCCCCTTCCCCGCCCACGCTGAACTAAAAGCCTGTCCTTTTCACATCTCAACCCGAACGTTATTTTGCCAAAAATATATAATTAAAAGCGACAAAAGGAGGATGCAACACGGGGACATCCCAAGGGGTCACCCATCCTAGTACAACTCTCGCCCAGGCACGCTTAACTTCGGAGTTCTGATGGGATCCGGTGCGTTAGTGCTGGTATGATCGCATCCGTCATTCCTAGCGCTCTAAATTCTATTAAACCCTTTCCTACCCCCCCCCCCCCTCCCCGCCCACGCTTAACTAAAAGCCTGTCCTTTTCACATCTCGACCCGGACATTATTTTGCAAAAAATATATAATTAAAAGCGACAAAAGAAGGGATGCAACACGACGACTTCCCAGGAGGTCACCCATCCTAGTACTACTCTCGCCCACGCACGCTTAACTTCGGAGTTCTGATGGGATCCGGTGCGTTAGTGCTGGTATGATCGCATCCGTCATTCCTAGCGCTCTAAATTCTATTAAACACTTTCCTACCCCCCCCCCTCCCCGCCCACGCTTAACTAAAAGCCTGTCCTTTTCACATCTCTGCACGAACGTTATTTTGCAAAAAATATATAATTAAAAGCGACAAAATGAGGATGCAACACGAGGACTTCCCAGGGGGTCACCCATCCTAGTACTACTCTCGCCCGAGCACGCTTAACTTCGGAGTTCTGATGGGATCCGGTGCGTTAGTGCTGGTATGATCGCATCCGTCATTTCTTGCTCTCTAAATTCTAATAAACCCTTTTCTACCCCCCTCCCCCTTCCCGCCCACGCTTAACTAAAAGCCTGTCCTTTTCACATCTCGGCCCGGACGTTATTTTGCAAAAAATTTATAATTAAAAGCGACAAAAGAAGGGATGCAACACGAGGACTTCCCAGGGGGTCACCCATCCAAGTACTACTCTCGCCCAAGCACGCTTAACTTCGGAGTTCTGATGGGATTTGGGGCGTTAGTGCGGGTATGATCGCATCCGTCATTCCTAGCGCTCTAAATTCTATTAAACCCTTTCCTACCCCTCTCCCTCCCCGCCCACGCTTAACTAAAAGGCTATCCTTTTCACATCTCAGCCCGAACGTTATTTTGCCAAAAATATATAATTAAAAGCGACAAAAGGAGGATGCAATACGAGGACTTCCCAGGGGGTCACCCATCCTAGTATTACTCTCGCCCAAGCACGCTTAACTTCGGAGTTCTGATGGGATCCGGTGCGTTAGTGCTGGTATGGTCGCATCCGTCATTCCTAGCGCTCTAAATTCTATTAAACCCTTTCCTACCCCCCCCCCCCCTCCCCCTCCCCGCCCACGCTTAACTAAAAGCCTGTCCTTTTCACATCTTGGCCCCGACGTTATTTTGCAAAAAATATATAATTAAAAGCGACAAAAGAAGGGATGTAACACGACGACTTCCCAGGGGCTCACCCATCCTAGTACTGCTCTCGCCCAAGCACGCTTAACTTCGGATTTCTGACGGGATCCGGTGCGTTAGTGCTGGTATGATCACATCCGTCTTTCCTAGCGCTCTAAATTCTATTAAACCCTTTCCTACCCCCCCCCCCCTCCCTGCCCACGCTTAACTAAAAGCCTGTCCTTTTCACATCTCGTTCCGATCGTTATTTTGCAAAAAATATATAATTAAAAGCGACAAAAGGAGGATGCAACACGAGGACTTCCCAGGGGGTCACCCATCCTAGTACTTCTCTCGCCCAAGCACGCTTAACTTCGGAGTTCTTATTGGATCCGGTGCGTTAGTGCTGGTATGATCGCATCCGTCATTCCTAGCGCTCTAAATTCTATTAAACCCTTTCCTACCCCCCCCCCCCCCCCCTTCCCGCCCACGCTTAACTATAAGCCTCTCCTTTTCACATCTCGGCCCGAAAGTTATTTTGCAAAAAATATATAATTAAAAGCGACAAAAGAAGGGATGCAACACGACGACTTCCCAGGGGGTCACCCATCCTAGTACTACTCTCGCCCAAGCACGCTTAACTTCGGAGTTCTGATGGGATCTGGTGTGTTAATGCTGGTATGATCACACCCGTCATTCCTAGTGCTCTAAATTCTATTAAACCCTTTCCTACCCCCCTTCCCCACCCACGCTGAACTAAAAGCCTGTCCTTTTCACATCTCAACCCGAACGTTATTTTGCCAAAAATATATAATTAAAAGCGACAAAAGGAGGATGCAACACGAGGACTTCCCAGGGGGTCACCCATCCTAGTACTTCTCTCGCCCAAGCACGCTTAACTTCGGAGTTCTTATGGGATCCGGTGCGTTAGTGCTGGTATGATCGCATCCGTCATTCCTAGCGCTCTAAATTCTATTAAACCCTTTCCTACCCCCCCCCCCCCCTTCCCGCCCACGCTTAACTATAAGCCTCTCCTTTTCACATCTCGGCCCGAACGTTATTTTGCAAAAAATATATAATTAAAAGCGACAAAAGAAGGGATGCAACACGACGACTTCCCAGGGGGTCACTCATCCTAGTACTACTCTCGCCCAAGCACGCTTAACTTCGGAGTTCTGATGGGATCTGGTGTGTTAATGCTGGTATGATCACACCCGTCATTCCTAGTGCTCTAAATTCTATTAAACCCTTTCCTACCCCCCTTCCCCACCCACGCTGAACTAAAAGCCTGTCCTTTTCACATCTCAACCCGAACGTTATTTTGCAAAAAATATATAATTAAAAGCGACAAAAGGAGGATGCAACACGAGGACTTCCCAGGGGGTCACCCATCCTAGTACTTCTCTCGCCCAAGCACGCTTAACTTCGGAGTTCTTATGGGATCCGGTGCGTTAGTGCTGGTATGATCGCATCCGTCATTCCTAGCGCTCTAAATTCTATTAAACCCTTTCCTACCCCCCCCCCCCCCCCCCCCTTCCCGCCCACGCTTAACTATAAGTCTCTCCTTTTCACATCTTGGCCCGAACGTTATTTTGCAAAAAATATATAATTAAAAGCGACAAAAGAAGGGATGCAACACGACGACTTCCCAGGGGGTCACCCATCCTAGTACTACTCTCGCCCAAGCACGCTTAACTTCGGAGTACTGATGGGATCTGGTGTGTTAATGCTGGTATGATCACACCCGTCATTCCTAGTGCTCTAAATTCTATTAAACCCTTTCCTACCCCCCTTCCCCACCCACGCTGAACTAAAAGCCTGTCCTTTTCACATCTCAACCCGAACGTTATTTTGCCAAAAATATATAATTAAAAGCGACAAAAGGAGGATGCAACACGAGGACTTCCCAGGGGGTCACCCATCCTAGTACTTCTCTCGCCCAAGCACGCTTAACTTCGGAGTTCTTATGGGATCCGGTGCGTTAGTGCTGGTATGATCGCATCCGTCATTCCTAGCGCTCTAAATTCTATTAAACCCTTTCCTACCCCCCCCCCCCTTCCCGCCCACGCTTAACTATAAGCCTGTCCTTTTCACATCTCGGCCCGAACGTTATTTTGCAAAAAATATATAATTAAAAGCGACAAAAGAAGGGATGCAACACGACGACTTCCCAGGGGGTCACCCATCCTAGTACTACTCTCGCCCAAGCAAGCTTAACTTCGGAGTTCTGATGGGATCTGGTGCGTTAATGCTGGTATGATCACACCCGTCATTCCTAGTGCTCTAAATTCTATTAAACCCTTTCCTACCCCCCTTCCCCGCCCACGCTGAACTAAAAGCCTGTCCTTTTCACATCTCGGCCCGGACGTTATTTTGCAAAAAATATATAATTAAAAACGACAAAAGAAGGGATGCAACACGAGGACTTCCCAGGGGGTCACCCATCCTAGTACTTCTCTCGCCCGAGCACGCTTAACTTCGGAGTTCTGATGGGATCCGATGCGTTAGTGCTGGTATGATCGCATCCGTCATTTCTTGCGCTCTAAATTCTAATAAACCCTTTCCTACCCCCCCTCCCCCTTCCCGCCCACGCATAACTAAAAGCCTGTCCTTTTCACATCTCGGCCCGGACGTTATTTTGCAAAAAATATATAATTAAAAGCAGCAAAAGGAGGATGCAACACGAGGACCTCCCAGGGGGTCACCCATCCTAGTACTACTCTCACCCAAACACGATTAACTTCGGAATTCTGATGGGATCCGGTGCGTTAGTGCTGGTATTGTCTCATCCGTCATTCCTAGCGCTCTAAATTCTATTAAGCCCTTTCCTCCTCTCCCCCCCCCCCCCCCCGGCTCCACGCCTCTGCTCAACTAAAAGTCTGTCCGTTTCACATCTCGGCCCGGACATTATTTTTGCAAAAAAATATATAATTAAAAGCGACAAAAGGAGGGATGCAACACGAGGACTTCCCAGGGGGTCACCCATCCTAGTACTACTCTCGCCCAAGCACGCTTAACTTCGGAGTTCTGATGGGATCCGGTGCGTTAGTGCTGGTATGATCGCATCCGTCAGTCCTAGCGCTCTAAATTCTATTAAACCCTTTCCTACCCCCCCCCCCTCCCCGCCCACGGTTAACCCTTTACAATTAAATATGCAGCAAACGTACCCCAAAAAGGTAACGGGGGAAGTGAGAAGTCCTACAAGTGATCAAGGATAAGTATCAGGGACAGACGGGACTACTAAAGAAAAATCGCAGCGTTGGAAGAGATGAGAGTTTTAAAAGAGGAATATTTATAGGAATTTCAACAATCGTCAAAAGAAAGAAAGACAGTATGCCTATGGATAGCACGACAGCAGTGCTACCTGAGATTTGAAAGTATCTCCTGCGTCGTGTAATTTTTAAGTCCCCGTTGATACTAAATCGTGAGAGTATATGTCATAGAACCATATAAATAATCGTCCTGAGAAAATGGCTAGTAAAATAGTGTGGGTACGACAACAAATATTTGAAGAAGAATGAAAGCTAGTTAAGTCTCAATTAGCTGCTGGTAGAGGAGAGCCAAGGACTTAAACAGGAAAGCATACTCGTATTGAAAGGAAGTTGTGATTAAGTAAGATCTTATTTTAGTCTCATGCTTATGAGTTATGTTGTAATGATGTTAAGATTACAGGAGAGGAAATTGGAGGAAAGATTCAAACAAAGATTCGAAAATATTTTGAATAGTGGATTAGTATGTTGTAAGTATAATCTTGTGATAGGGGATAACAACGATGATAAGAAAATATTGTATACAAGAGTATAAGGAATGATGCTGAGGATTGTTGTATGGGTCGAATGGAGTCCCATTTGAATATAGATCTCTTGGCTATGTATTTTGACGCATTGGATGAGTAATCCGAGGTAAAGTAGTTAATGATAATAATAAGCCATTGGCAAGGAAATGCTATTGCAAGCTATCTGGGCGCTACCATAGGTGTAACTATGATGACATTGTAAGGAATTAAGGAGTTTGATAAAAGCATTAAAAAGGAGATGGAATGATATGTATATAAAATCGATTAATACTAAGAGCGTAATCTAAAATAGCACTAGAGAAGCAAGCAAGGAAAAGTGCCGCAGCGAAATAAGAAAGTTGTCCACTAGTAGAGAAATAGAGGGTTGTGAAATAGGAGGAACTAAGTCAATGGAAGGTAAAGTCGTGAAGACAAGATCGCAGGAAAAGGATTCAAGGATATAACTAAAGGAGATGGACATTTAAGGAATTAAGAGATCCGCTTGATTGATAAATCGAAATGACAGATAATTGCGTCAAACTATGGGAAAGACTTATTAAGTGATAATCGAGCAAAGGTTAAAAGTAGAAGGAGAAACCCAAAGGCAGTGATCAAGGATATTGCGTTTGATTAGATCAATTGGGTGACAACGAAACCTCGTGGAACAAGCAACATGGTGGCTCTTATTGGAAAAGGAACAAATGAAGGTTACAGACAAAAGAAGGAGTGAAAAGATCCGAATTCGCTGCGTGACTATGAATCTTGGTTATTTTTCGACAAACTTCTGAATTCATCCCTAATTTATTAGCCGAACTAAGGATCAGAAACTTTAAGAGTAAATTGAAGGAAATGAATCATTAAAGAAGAGATTTGAGATGTTTTTGATATAAGTACAAGAATTGCCGTTAGTTAGCCAAGTGCTAGAAGTCCAATTGAAGGAAAGAGAAATTAAGAGAGACATTTCTGTGTTGCAATGGTTGAAATATAAAGTACCGCAAAGATTAATTCAGCTACTATAGAAAGCAAAGGATGCTAAAATGTGACCAGTCTTGGGGTTATCTTTAAGGAAGTAAGAATAAGAATAAGTCAACTCCAAGAAGACTAAGGCTTGGGACATCTGTGAAACGTAAGAATAGACTGCGTAATTCGAATAAGTTCAGTTTTAAATGAGCAAATAAGACTGCAAGTAAGTAAAGTAAATACCGACAAATACGGGTAAAAACATTGACATCTACCTCGGAGCGAACTCTACCTCAACATTCGAGGACGAATGTTTTTGAAAGGGGGGAGAATGTTACACCCCGTACCTCGGAGAAGCACTGGTTAAATTTGAATGTGAGTATGTCGAGTTACGACTAGGTAAAACAACTTTGGAGTATGAGGAACGAGGCATTATTAAGTATATTATTTAAGTAAATGATGATTATGATCTCGTAAGTCGTAATCGGGAAAGACTATTTTGAAACACAAGAACATGTCCATTATCATGTATAATAAATGATAAATATCATGTATGGAGAGTTTCGGAAGGTTTCGAGATCAAGAAAATTGAAGAAAATAAGTTTGACGAAAATTTGAGAAATGTTGGGTAGATTTTTAGTCAACTTTGGAGGGGCATATCTCCTAGTATATTAGGAGTTTTAAGGTGAAACAAAAGCCTAAAATGAATTTCGTCGAGTCTAGTTTCTAATGCAACAAACCTCTAGTAGATAGGACATCGGAGTAGAGAATTATAGATGTTACAAACTGAGTTGGCAAAGCAGAAACAGGGCTGCTACAGTACTGCTACAGTACTGCCGACTTTGCCCACTTATAAAAGGGATAAAATCCCTCTTTTTGGTCACAAAAAGCTCTCAAAATTTCCAGAAAATTCAGAAACTTAGGGGAGCAAAAATACATCACAAAAATGAGAATTTTGGGTAATTCCAACTGACGAAGTATTAATTGAGGTCCAAGTAATGTGCGGTTGTGATTATAGTATTGTCTTGCAGCGGAATTGGCTTGGATTCAAGGTGAATATTAGAGATATTATTGTCCTAACAAGGAAAAAGGTATGAATCTCTCCTTATTGGTATTAATTTCGGCTTCTTTACGGAAATAAAGTTATTAAATAGTCATATTACAAGTTGGTTAGTTGAGAAATTTAGAAAACATCGTGTGGGATGTTTTAGGTTATATATTGGTATGGATAATGGTGTTGATGATGTTGGTATTGTTGTTGTTGATTGGTTGTTGATATTACGATTTCGGGCTAGGCATATAAACAGGGGAGATGCTGCCCGAATTTCGACAGAATCTAAATGGAATTAAATTAGGGGTTTAAGACGAGCGTATGAAGATGAGCCTAACAATAGTATGAATGGTTGTATATGTAGATTACGAGGCTGCGAATGATCTTAAGGGAATTGCAAGACAGGAAGTAAGTTGGAAGTCGAAAAAAATTATCTTCCAAGTATGTTAAGGCTCGTCCCTTTCTTTCAAAAGGCATGATCCCTGTGATTATAATTCCATAAATGTTTTCATAGCCTCCTTATTTCCAAAAGTTAGATGTTCATGATTCCAAGGCATAACCCCTTTCCTAATAATTCATGAATGTTTTCCAAAATGTTCGTATTTCCCAAACCAGAGGTTTATGACTCCATAAGCTTTTATGACAACAACGATGGATATGTTTTAAAAGGACAACGATGATGTCAAGGGTGAGAATATTTCTATGATGACTATGATGAGAACAATTTCATGTTTAAAGGTTCCAAGTTTATGATTTCAATGACGATAAAAGAATGTTGAACTATTTCTTGATTTCTCAATTTTATTCATGGATGATGACTATTTTTTTTAAAAGATTCCAAAAGTATATGAATTGATGCCTTATGAGATTTATGATCCTATTCTATGTTTTCTCTTGATACTATTCTTCATTAATAGTCTCACCTTATAAAAATTGTTCCTTCAAGGTGAGACAAAGCGACGATGATTATTCCATAATATAATCGGAGGTTACCGACGTTACATCACTCCGATGCACTTATAGATTTTACTTGGCTCTCATGCATGCTTTATATATATGTATGTATTTTCTCACACCGCGCCGCGCTATAGTCGGCCGGGCATGGCATGTAGATGTGCACACCACTGCAGTGGGCATGTTATGATATTGCCCCGGACGCGGGAGGCCCGAACGCGAGCTAATGATGATAACACCGAGCCTCAATGGCCGGGCATGATACTATATATATGACACCGAGCCTTAATGGCCGGGCATGGTACTATGTATATGTATAAAATGTTTTTTTTTTAAAAGGCTAAGCATGTATGACATCCGCCTTATGAGGCATTCAGATGTACAGGCTATTTCTCTTACTCCATGTTACCTTTCATATCTATATTATGGTGTTATTCATGCCTTATATACTCAGTCCATTATTCGTACTGAACGTCCCTTCTTGTGGACGCTGCGATTCATGCCACGCAGGTGTATACAGATGAGTAGAGGATATTGCTAGAAGATGTTCTAGCTGGATTGGCGAGCTCAATTTCCTTCCGGAGTGTTGCCGAGTCAGAGTATCTATGTTATGGTATATTGATTTATGTTAGAGACTTTTCAGACAGAGTCACGTATATAGCATGCCAGTCCTGCAAGCGGCTCTGCAAGCCGATGTATCATTATGCATTATGTTACAAATTTCATATGATTACATATTTTACTTGATTCGAGAAAGACGAAAAGAATGTTTTTGAAAGGCTTTCATTATGCATTTCATTTCGGGATTTAAGAGTCCAGTGAGATTATGAATATAACGAGAACCAGTGGGTTCGCTCGGCTCTAAGTAAAGGGTCGGGTGCCCATCATGCCCTATCAGGACTGGGGTGTGACAGTTTGGCCGAGCCAATTTTTGAAAAAACACCTGTTATCCCATTCAATTTCAATTTTGCTCCAAATTGGTGCACAATTTTTATTCATCTTTAGTAAAAATCTAGTGATAAAAGATATATTTGAAGATGGTAATCTCGTGGTAGTGATGTTTTGAATGTCAATTTCAAGGTTCGAAATTGAATTTATGAAAACAAGTTAGATGGAATTAGTGAACTTTATAAATAATAAAAAATGTCTACATTGTCACTTTCACAAACTTGGCTTGATGGTTTAGCCATCTCTTTTTTATCCCAACCACCAGGGATCAAACCTAGGTGGAAGCATGTTTTAGTAAATATTAAGTATTTTTTTTATATCTATTTCGTAATAATAAATCTTATTTTAAAAAGATTGCAACATATTCGAAATAAAGCTACGCATTAAAAAATAACACACTTAAGGAACACTTAGTGTTTTTTGGCGTATCTATTTCTTAATGATAAATCTTATTTTCTCTTTGTTATCGTTTATAACTAACTCGCGTGATATCCTTAGATCAAGGGAGGGAGAGGTGCGGCGGGGAAGGAAAAAGCTTACGAAGATCAAGATTTCTTTTCATTGAACACAAAGAAGATTGAAGATAGCCGATGCATGTGCGTCTTATCTGAAGGGAACACTCTTTTTTGACTGTCGTGGCGGTGGTATGATTGTCGGGCCCTTTCCTCGTCCGCCCTTCCTATTGGGATGGTAGCCTTCGCGCTTTGCCTGCCCTTTCTAATAAAAAATTCTAGCTGGATTCCATAATTGTGTATCTCGATCCAAAGGTTCTTTCTCGATCTTGCTATAGGAATTGGGCAGTATGAAAAAGGAAAATGTGAACCTAATTGAAGTTACTCGCTTAGTTGGACCCATTTTTTTTTTCTTTTTCAAGCGATTTTGTTATAACCTTTTCTTCTTCTCAAAGAACCAAAAATAAGTGTTTTTGCTAATGTTTTCTACACAACAGTTCTTTTTCTTTTTGCTACGGATGCTGTAATGAGAGACAAATTAAGAACTATTGGTCCATCGTGACCCTTGATTTTGTTGTGATACATATTAGTAGTAGTAATTAACACAATGAGTATCTTTTATTAGCATGAAAAAAGTAAATTAAATTTGTTAACCCATTAGGTCAATCTAAAGATAAATATCTAACTTTCTAAAGTATATTGAATTGCACTGATTATGTAAAAACTCATGTACACCTTTAATGAATATAGATAAATATATCCTAAGGAGTCGTTTGGTAGTTGGTTAGGAGTTAAGTTATTTATGTATTAAATTTTGCATAAGTAATACCATGTTTGGTAGCATTCTTTTGCTATGTTTAAAATTCAACATACCTATTACTATATTTGTAGTTTGCAATTTAGAAACCCGCATAACTAATACTTATATATGTTATGAGGGAATCTCTATATTATTTTATGCAGGACAGACGGTGGAATACTAATACTCTACCTGTCCCAATTTAAGTGTCTTAGTTTGACTAGGCACAGGGTTTAAGAAATAAAGAGAGACTTTTGAATTTTGTGGTCCTAGATTTAGATGATGTGTATAATGTACTAACACGTCCTTCGAATCTTGTGGTTATAAATTTGTCTTGTATGATGTTTGAATTATCAACCTACTAAATATAAAGTAAGACACTTAAATTGGGATGAAGGACATGAATAACTAAACCTTACATAACTAATCTCTACATGAAATAATTTACATCCTAATTCGAAATAATGTACATACTAATTCCTATATTACTAGTACCTTAAACTCTAACCGGCTATCAAATGACCCTTAAATACATAGGATGAGTGTGTAAAAGCTACATGTAGCATCCAATGCTATATATAAACAAGAAAGACTCCACCTCCCTCTCTCTCTCTCTCTAGGGTTTGCTTGTACATTTCTTTCACAATTTTGGTTTACCAGTTGAAAGAGAAAGAGGATCAACTATTACCCAAGAAAAGAAAGTTGCAAAAAAGATATATAATGGGTAGGGGAAGAGTGGAGCTGAAGAAGATAGAAAACAAGATTAATAGGCAAGTCACTTTTGCAAAGAGGAGAAATGGAGTACTCAAGAAAGCTTATGAACTCTCTGTGCTTTGTGATGCTGAACTTGCTCTCATCATTTTCTCTAACCGTGGCAAACTTTATGAGTTCTCAAGCACCTCCAAGTACTTTTCATATCTTAATTCTTTCTCTTTCAATATACTATGTTGTTCGGACTCTACAAAAATATCACACGGTCCGTGTCGGATTTTCCAAAAGTAGTACACAAAAATGGGTCATCGGAAAACACACACACAAAAAAAGAGAGTGTGAAATTCAGATCTCACACTAATGATGATAAATTAAAAAGACATGCTATGTTGCTCGGACTCTTTAAAAATGTCACAGGATTCGTGTCGGATCCTTCAAAATATAGTGCATTTTTGGAGGATCTGACAGGGGTGCGCGACAACATTTTTGAAGATTCCGAGCAACATAGCATGTCTATTTTATTTATCATCATTTGTGTGAGATCTGAATTTCAGACTCTTTTTTTTTTTAGATTACCCTTTTTGGTTTGTTATTTCAATTGCCTGACTTTTTGTTGTTCAAAATGGCCTTGAATCAGCTCAAAGCAATCAACTTTCTAGTATAAAGTTTCTTCCTTTTTGTTTTTTTTTGTTTTCATTTTCCAATGCAAATTATTAGGTTTTCAACTGTTCATTAACTGTTATTGTGAGATCTGGATATATTTTTAGCTAGTCTAATTTTCTATTGGCCATAATTTGTTTACTCTTTCAACTGTCTATTTTTTGTTCAATGGCTTAATAAATTAGCTCAAAGCAATCTACTTCTTAGTATAAAGTTTTTGTTTTTATTTTTAATATGGAAGGAAAAGTTTTTCTTGGATCTTTCCCACTGCAAAACTTAGGGGTTAAACTGTCCATCTAAGTACTTCTTTTGAGTTTTACCCAAAAAAAATAAAAAATCAATACACATTTCTTTTTTCGTGTTTAAACGAAATCTGAATTTGAGCTATATATCTGTTTTTCTATTGGCCATAAATTAACTACTCTTTCCACTGTCTGAAATGTTTGAATATAGCTTAAGTCAGTTCAAAAAAATCAACTTTCTAATGTAAGGTTTTTTTTTTTCCTTTACTTTCTGTTTTGTATATGTATTGGAATGATTTTATATTGATCTTTTTCATTGTAAATTTAGGTTTATTTTAGCTGGTCAACTAACTGTTTCTTTTCAAATGCTTCAAAAGGCAGAAAAAAATAGTGAGTGCGAGGCACAAAGGGATATTGTATATATAGTGCAATCTTTATTACAGATTTATCTGATAAATCCATTTCCAGATCTGTTCCCTTTCATGGATTATTAGTTATCAAATATTTGAATGGGCCTTTAATTTTTCAGTTATTCTTTCTAGGGTTCGGAACAGAATAACATGAGAATTTTAGGTTTATAAATTTAATATAAACTTGGTATACATGTAGTCTACATTTTAACAACTCAAGGATTTAAGTTGTATATATTAACGGTGATTTTTTTTTTTTTAGTTAAATTAACTCGTGGCATGCTGGAATTTTCCTGACCTTAATTTGTTTGGCTGAGGCATTGTTATAACCGGCTATATTACTTTATTTTTGGGAAACTTACGTAAATGTATCCTCCGGCCAACTAGTTTACCAACGTGGCGAAATATACACTACCTATACACTCCGGTTGTATATGTTGTATATAGGTATGTATATTATGTGTAGTGTATGTATATTATATGTATAGTATATGTACATTTAGTATAAAATATACACTACCTATGCACTATGTACATATTTTGTAAACAAGATGGTGGAATGGTATTTGACTATAATTTTCCCTTTATTTTTCAGGTTACCATATCAAACTTGCTAAAAATTTCTTTTTTCACCTTGCTTGGAAAAGTAAACTAGTGTTTTAGTAGAACTTAACCTCATGATTTAAAAAATCTATACACACTAGCACTGCATAAAACTTAAGTTCTTTGATCAAATGTACCCCAATCTTTTGTAATCTTATTTCTCAAAACAAAAGGAATAAAGGGCTAGGGAAAAATTCTCGTACATGCAGATCTGGAGATGAGCTTTTTGTCATAACTTTAATTTAAATTGTACCTCTCCAAATACCTTGGAATAACCGGATAAAACAGTGTTCCTCAGCTTTTACACTTATCCCTTGATGTCCAAAAGGATCATTACTGAAATCTTTTCAAGAATTAATTATGACAGAACATTAAATAAAATTTATTAAAGATAAGCTCGTGTGCAGGAGGATGTTAGCTGCAAGAAGATCGTTATATTTTCATGACCATTGGTTACCTCCCCAAATACCTTGGAGTTACCAAATAAAACATTGTTCCGCAGTCTTTTCACATATTTTGGAATCCATGAGAGAGAATTTTTAAATAAAATTGTCCTCTTTCTGTGAAAGGAAATTAATTAACCATCAAAATAGGTTTTTTTCTTTTACATTTTCTTGTGGTGTCTTGCAAAATACTCCCTTGTTAGGGTGTGGATTATCCAAATCCATATAAGGAGATCGAATCTTCCATCCCTATACTAAACACACCCACCCCCTGCCCCACCCCCACCCCCACCCCCACCCCACCCCCCACGCTAGGTCAAGACATATAAACTGTGAAAAATTTAATATGGGGGCCCAACATCGGTAAACGGTGAATTGAGATGGGCCTAAATCTGATATCATGTTAAGAAATTAATCTTGGGTCTAACTCAATCCAAACGTTTAGCTCATAGGGTGAGGATTGTCCAAATCTATATAAGCATAAGGAGATCAAATCTCTCATCCCTAGCTGATGTGAGACACTAAACAATTTTAACTCACTTTAGCTCATAAAAATAATCCTAAAATAGTTATCACTTTAGGAATTTAATATTAAAGTTGGTTATTGTTTTCAGCTATGTCCTTAGTATTAAAGAAGATACATGGTTGTAGACAACGGAATTTAAATTCGTAGGAAATTTGGATTATATTAAATTCAAGATATATTAGTCCAAATAAATTATGGGCTAATGTAATTGGATTAATTGTTTAAGTCCAATAAATATGGATTTAATTAAAAAGGTCCACATGCATTGGGCTATCCAATTAATTGGGCTATAAATGACGAGTCCATTTTGTTAAACCCAAGATGATGTCTTTTCCAGGAGGCCCAGCTTGGTGCCACATGTCAAATGACGTGGCACGCCAAGTCAAACGAAGGAGCCAATAGGATCATGCCATGTGTCAAAATGATGCAGCATGCCTAGTCAAATCAAAGCCCAATGAAGATACGCCACGTGTACAAATGACATGTTCCGGCCAATCAAATATCGACATGTCAGCTTAATTCTGATTGGTCGAAAGAAGCCTGTCCTTATCACAACTCCTCCATCCTACAACTATAAATAGGGGTCTCATAATTCAGAACAGGGGACAGAAATTCTAACAAGAAGCAAGAGAGAGCTCGTGGATCAAACGCTGCGGGTTTCTCTACAAGCTAAAAGCATTCAAGCATTCAAGTATTTCTCTAGAAGTTCTAGAGATCCAGACGAAGATTCAAGATCAAGCTTCAAGCCCCTGAATCCAAGTACAAGTTCAAGATCAAGACCACCAGATTCAAGATCAAGCTCAAAAGCCCTTGAATTCAAGTACAAGTCAAGATCAAATCCATCAAGTTCAAGAATAAGCTCAAAAGCCCTTGAAATTATTGTTGAAAAGACGAATCAGAGGAATCATAGAGATTGTAACACTCATATTCTGAAATCAAATACAAAGATTGTTGCGATATTTTCCTGTCTCGATTATTATTTTCTCGACGCGAATTTTATTGTCTACAAATTCTGGCACGCCCAGTGGGACAATCTCTACCTCTCATCTCAACTTTTCAATCATCAAAGTTTAACAACATCGAGATGACTTCAGAGAAGATCGACTCCAAATCAGGTTCCTCCAAGGTTGCTAGCTCCAAGTTCTCTGCTGATGTGGAAAGCATCCTCGACATTACCTTTGGTAGCATTGGACCAGTTACGAGGAGCAAAGCAAGCATGTTGGGACAACAAGCACTCCAACTCTCATCCGTAACAACTCCTGTTTTTGGATCTTCATCTCCAAAAAGAGCAAGATCCTCTTCTGATGCATCAGAGGAAGGAAGCAGCATTGCTGAAACGATTAAGAAGACTCTAGCTCTACTTTATCTCTCTGGATCTAAGAACTCTGTTATGAAGGAAGATGATGATACTTCAAGTGACAGATCCTCTCCACTCACACCACATGAAGTAGGCCAGTCAAAGATCAACTTACGCGATAATCCATGCTATTCTCCAACATCCCCAACAATCATGCAAGCAATGGTAACTAACGCTTCGTCAATGGAGGAGACACTGGCAAATTTGGCAAAGGTGATTGATGGCTTGGCCAAGCATGTGCAAAATCAAGACGCTCGGATTGAGAAGTTGATGGACAAGATGGATGGATTAATGGAAGGAGAATCCAGCCACGCACCTGGGAAGGGTCCAGAAGTACAAGAGACTGAACCTCGTGCAAAGCAAGTACCACCTACCAAGGAAATTCCTGTTTCTTCTGAAGGGATGATTCCGCTTGACCGATTAAAAGAGTTCATCGAAGGGACTATCAAGGATAAGTACAAAGTTGCTACCAAGTCTTCGTTTACTTACGGAAAGCCGTACACTACAAGAATTGATAGCTTCAAGATGCCCGCCGGTTATCAACCTCCCAAATTTCAACAATTTGAAGGCAAGGGAAATCCAAAGCAACATGTTGCACATTTTGTTGAAACATGTAACAATGCTGGGACTTATGGAGACTATCTTGTCAAGCAGTTCGTCCGCTCTCTCAAGGGGAATGCCTTTGACTGGTACACTGATCTCGAGCCTAATTCTATCGATAGTTGGGAGCAACTAGAGCAGGAGTTCCTCAATCGCTTTTATAGCACAAGGCATACCATGAGCATGGTCAAGCTTACAAGCACTCGCCAGAGGAAGGGCTAACCAGTTATCGATTTCATCAACCGATGGAGAAATGCAAGTCTAAACTGCAAAGACAGGCTCAACGAAGCTTCTGCGATAGAGATGTGTATCCAAGAAATGCATTGGGGGCTTCACTACATATTGCAAGGAATTAAGCCAAGGTCTTTTGAAGAACTAGCTACTCGTGCTCATGACATGGAGTTGAGCATGTCTTCCACCGGGAATGAAGTAATGAATGTCTACGACCCTCGCAAAGGAAAGGACAAGCAGGAACCCAAGAAATGGAGCAAGTTCGTCCCCAAGAGTGATAATAAAGAATCCATGAATGTCAACGCCTCGCATGTAAAGTTTACTACGAAGGTGAGCAAGAAGCAGAGTATGAAAGCAACTTCCTTCCAAGACAACAAAAGCCGAAAGTCTACCTTGAAGGAGATGCAAGAAAGAGAATACCCCTTCCTGGATTCGGATGTCCCTGAAATTTTTGATGAACTACTTGAGCTGAAGCTCATTGAGTTACCAGAGATGAAGCGGCCCAATGAAGTTGGAAGAACAAACGACCCGAACTATTGCAAGTATCATCGACTTGTGGGTCACCCTCTTGAGAAGTGCTTTGTCTTCAAGGACAAATTTATGCAGTTGGCTAATGAAAACAAGATTCTGCTTGATGATGAGAAGGCAAGTTCGAATCAAGTTTCTATCACCTTTGGCTCTTTTGATCCGGTCCATAAATACAACTTCGAAGAACATGAGGGAGAACCATTGGAGGAAGATAGAACCCAAGTTGATGAAGCCAATGATGAAGGTTGGATTCTAGTGACTAGGCGGAGACGCTGTAAAACAAGTCCACGAACAGAATCATCTAAACAACCAACAAGGAAAAGGATGGTTAGAAGACCAAGGAAGCAGAAATCAGTTGAGCGTCCGAGGAAAGCAAAAGTGGAGGAGAACTACCACCAAGAACCACGATGTCCTGTGACTTTGGGCGAATTCCTACCAAGCTGGTTCCACAATAAGACTGCTCGAGACAACATTGAGGCATCATGCTTCAATACTGATAAAGAGGAAGCAAATGATGAAAACTTATCAACATTGTCTCTGTTATCATTTGAAAAGCCTGTTGAATCTTCTTCGAAAGATGTACACACATGTGATACAAGAATCACATTCACAGATGATGATTTTCTACTTGGTGAAACACTACATAATCGTCCATTGTATATGGTGGGTTATGCCCTCGAGAAGAGGATAAACAGAATATTGATAGATGATGGATCTGGAGTTAACATTCTTCCTATTCGTACAATGAAGGAACTTGGCATCACAACTGAAGAACTTTCTGAAAACCACTTGATGATACAAGGATTCAATCAAGGGGGGCAACGAGCCATAAGTGCTGTCAAAGTAGATATCACCATCGAAGATTTGCGATCAAGTGCATGGATGCATGTCATCGACGCGAAGACTTCATATAATATGTTGCTTGGCAGGCCATGGATACACGAGAACAAAGTTGTCCCATCCTCCTACTATCAGTGTTTGAAGTATCTCGAAGGCAGTGTCGAAAAGAAGATAGTTGCTGATGATAAGCCATTTACTGAAGCAGAGTCACACTTCGTCGATGCGAAGTTCTACTTGAAGAACTACATGGTGAGAGAAGTAAAAGTCGATGACATCGCAACGACCAAGAGTGATAAGATTGCAACTGAAAGAGCTCATGAGACTATTGGAAAAGTTGAAGTTGGTGTTGAGGTGTCGCACTCCAGTCCCAATAAAGGGAACACCGTGTCTTTCAAAGAGAAGAAGACAACCCCCGTGCTCTGATATGTCCCAAAGTTGAAGAAAAAGGAAGGTCAACCAACTGAAGCTCAAGAAAATACGCTAAGAGGGCTAACTCTTCCCATCAGACGAATTGATGCGATAAATTTGTCATCAAAGTTACTTGGAGACTTCGTGGCTCAGAATCCGCCACAAAATATGGCACTCCCTACAAAACGTACAAATGAAGGCTTTGATCCAAATGCTTACAAGTTATTTGTCAAGGCTGGGTACAACCCTAATGAGCCGTCAAAGTTAGGGAAACTTCCATCAGGAGCAATCATGATGCAATCACGTGAAGGTTTGGGATACAAACAACCTCCGCCAGTTCGCATATCCATAAGAAGGGCAAGTATCAACTACGTCACTGTGGAAGATGAGTCTGTTGCTTCCAACAAAAGGCCTTCAGTGTTTGATCGTCTTGGAAAGTCGGCCACAAAAGCTTCTGTATTTGAGAGATTAGGGCCGTTAAAACTGAAGAAGAAAAGGAAGAACAAGTTCCACAGAGATTATCAAAGCATGAAAGCGCTTGCTTTGCCTGGAACCCAGAGGGATATACAGAGTTTGATTCCTTCTAGAATGAGACGACAAACAAAGCTTGTGGTTTCATGTGGAAAGGTGCTAAAAGCAAAGTCTCACACTGTAGTGTATACCAAGGAGCGTGACGAAGATGAGGAGAGTGTAGGTTCTTCATATCATATTACTGCACAAAGTGATCAAGATACTTCATTTCAGATAGAGGTTGCCGAGAAGTTGGAGGACATCTCCTCGTGTTACCACATATCTTTCAATGATGGCGATCCTCGAGAGGATGAAGATGCCAGAGATGCTCCTCCAGAACTTGAAGAAGGGGTGAAGACCATAGTAGACTCTTTGAAAGAAGTTAATCTTGGTACTGATGAAGACCCAAGGCCCACCTACCTAAGTGCTTTTCTAACAGGTGATGAAGAAGACACTTACATGGAAATACTCAAAGAATATAGGGATGTTTTTGCTTGGAGTTATAAAGAGATGCCTGGATTAGATCCCAAAGTAGCAGTCCATCATCTGGCGGTCAAAAATGGTGCCCGTCCTGTTAAGCAGGCCCAAAGGCATTTCAGACCAGATTTGGTTCCTTCAATCGAAAATGAAGTCAACAAACTCATTGAAGCTGGTTTTATTCGTGAAGTTAAATATCCTACATGGATTTCGAGTATCGTTCCCGTAAAAAAGAAGACTGGCCAAATTCGAGTTTGTGTTGACTTCAGGGATCTTAACAACGCATGCCCTAAAGATGATTTCCCGCTTCCCATCCCAGAATTGATGATTGATGCTACCACTGGTTACGAGGCGATGTCTTTCATGGATGATTCATCCGGCTATAACCAAATTCGCATGGCACCAAAAGATGAAGAGCTTACTGCATTTCATACACCCAAGGGTATTTATTGTTACAAAGTGATGCCTTTTGGTTTAAAAAATGCCGGTGCCACATATCAAAGGGCTATGCAGAATATCTTTGATGATTTTCTCCACAAAAATGTTGAATGTTATGTGGATGACTTGGTGGTAAAATCAAGAAAGAGGAGCGACCACTTGCAAGACCTGAGAATGGTGTTCGAGCGACTTCGGAGATATCAACTTCAAATGAATCCATTGAAATGTGCCTTTGGAGTTACTTCTGGAAAATTCCTTGGTTTCATTGTTCGATATCGAGGAATCGAAATTGATCAAGCCAAAGTTGATGCGATTTTGAAAATGCCCGAGCCTCGAAATATTCATGAGTTAAAAAGTCTGCAAGGGAAGCTAGCTTATATTAGGAGATTCATTTCGAATTTAGCTGGGAGGTGCCAACCATTCAGTCGTCTCATGAAGAAGGGCGCCCCTTTCAAGTGGGACGAAGCATGTACTAATGCCTTCGAGAATATCAAGTCATATTTAATGAAGCCTCCAGTTCTAGTAGCCCCTGTACCTGGAAAACCATTGATACTGTACATTTCAGCGCAAGAAAGGTCGGTTGGAGAGTTGTTGGCCCAAGAGAATAGCGAAGGGAAAGAAAATTCTCTTTACTACTTGAGCAGAATGATGACACCTAATGAGCTGAATTACACGCCAATTGAAAAGTTGTGTTTGGCACTAGTCTTCTCGATTCAAAAGCTGAAGCACTACTTTCAAGCTCATAGTGTTAACCTCATTTCCAGAGCAAATCCCATCAAGTTTGTGATGTCAAAACCAGTCCTCAGTGATCGACTAGCAAGGTGGTACCTCCAGTTTCAACAATTCGAAATTACATACATCCCTCAAAAGGCTGTAAAAGGACAGACATTGGCAGACTTCCTAGCAGATCACTCGATACCTGATGACTGGGAGCTAACCGATGAACTTCCCGACGAAGATGCAATGGTCGTTGAAATTCAACCTCCGTGGAAAATGTACTTTGATGGTGCTGCATAACGTGATGGAGCTGGTGCTGGCGTGGTGTTTGTTACTCCACAGGGAGAAGTTCTACCATACTCCTTTACTTTGACACAACGTTGCTCCAACAATGTCGCTGAATATCAAGCACTAATACTTGGACTTGAAATGGCCGTCGACATGAAGCAGTTGCAGTTGCAAGTCTTTGGTGACTCTCATTTGGTGATCAATCAACTCTTAGGAAGCTACGAAGTTAAGAAGCCTGAATTACTCCCCTATCATGGTTATGCTTAGAAATTGATAGGATGGCTTGGTGATGTGACTCTTCAGCATGTTCCTAGGAGGGAAAATAAGAAAGCCGATGCTTTAGCTGCTCTAGCTTCAGCGTTTACTCTGCCAGATCAAACACAAGTGACTATATGTCAAAAATGGGTAGTACCTCCGTCAAATGAGGATGAAGGCGCGAAAAGTGAGCTTGAGCATCTCGTAGCTGTTTCTGAAGCTACAAAGGAAGACTGGCGACAACCCATCATTGACTACTTAAGTTATGGGATACTGCCAGAAGACTCAAGAAGAAGAACTGAGATTCGTCGTCGTGCACCTCGATTCCTTTACTACAAGGATACCTTATATAGAAGATCTTTTGAGGGGATACTCTTGCGATGTTTGGGGGAGGATGAAGCAGTCCAAGCTTTGCAAGAAGCACATTCAGGAGTATGTGGATCACATCAATCGGGACCAAGGCTCCACTTCTACATAAAAAGGATGGGATATTATTGGCCAACGATGGTGAAAGATTGCTTGGACTATGCTCGAAGATGCAAGGCTTGTCAGTTTCATGCGAATTTTATACATCAGCCGCCCGAAGCATTACACCCAACCATCGCATCTTGGCTATTTGACGCTTGGGGGTTGGATGTCGCTGGTCTGTTGCCAAAATCTTCTGGTGGGCACTTGTACATCTTGGCTGCAACTGATTACTTCTCAAAATGGGCCGAAGCTGTCGCTCTTAAAGAAGTGAAGAAGGAGAATGTTGCGAACTTCATCCGAGTAAACATCATCTACCGCTTCGGCATTCCTCGTTACATAATAACGGACAATGGCAAGCCATTTGATAACAAATTGATGAACAAGATTTGTGATCTCTTCGGCTTCAAGGAACGTAAATCTTCTATGTATCATGCTGCCGCCAACGGTCTAGCTGAAGCGTTCAATAAGACTTTGTGTAACTTGTTGAAGAAGGTTGTCTCCAAGTCCAAAAGGGATTGGCATGAACGAATGGAAGAAGCCTTGTGGGCATATAGGACAACTTACCGCACACCAACGCAAGCAACCCCATACTCGCTTGCTTATGGAGTTGAAGCAGTCCTACCACTTGAGCGCCAAATACCTTCTTTACGACTTGCTATTCAAGAAGGGCTCACCGAAGAGGAAAATGCTCGATTGCGTCTTGCAGAGTTAGAAGCACTTGATGAGAAAAGGCTGGAGGCTCAACAAAATCTTGAATGTTATCAAGCCCGTCTATCTCGTGCCTTCAACAAAAAGGTTCGCTTGCGGTCCTTCCAAGTGGGAGATCAAGTCCTTGCAGTAAGAAGACCCATCATCGTTTCCCATAAGTCTGGGGGCAAATTCACCTCAAAATGGGATGGACCATATGTCATACAAGAAGCATATTCAAGTGGCGCTTACAAACTGGTTGATGCGGATGGCTTGAGGATTGGTCCTATCAACGCAAAGTTCTTGAAAAAGTACTATCCTTGAAGCAAGATGACGCTCCTTAAGGCACGAGCATAAACTGCATGCAACTCCTAGCCCGCAAGAGTATAAATTGTGCACGGCCCAAGAAAATGTCCGCTAGGTTGAAAACCCCGCAAGGGGCGGCCTAGGCAAAAGTTAGGACACAAGAAAAAAAATGTCCGCTAGGTTGAAAACCCCACAAGGGGCGGCCTAGGAAAAACTTAGGACACAAACAAAAAAAAAAAAACAAACTCATTTTTCTGAACTACGGTATGACTTGATCCTCTTCACCGAGGTACGTAGGCGCTTAGAGTTTTATTCTAAGTTCAGTCGCATGAGTAAAAAAAAAATGCATCCCCCTATGTGTTGTTCAAAATGAAGTTCGTCTGACCAGGCACATGGAGATCGTACATACAAGTATCCTTTTGCTTCAATTTGGACTTTCACTAAATATCAGTAGTCCAACGAAGGCAAATCTCCATGACAAATGGGTTTCTCCAATGGAATGACTGTAATCTCTTAGAAAGTGGTTAAATCAAGGAGTTAAAGTCTGCAAAATCATTGGTCTCCAAATTGAAGGCCTCAAATCCGGCAACTCTTTGAGTTGAAGTCCAAAGCCATCGCAACTGTAAGGCGAAGCCTTCAAATATGTTAGTCTTCAAGCTAAAGTTTTAAATTCACCATATCTGCAAGTTGAAGTCTTAGAATCCAGCAAGCCTTCAGATTCAATCCTTCAAATCCGTCAAGTTTTCAAGTTGGAATAAAAAAATCTAAGGTGGATTTCCCGAATTTATCTGGGATGATCTAGAGGGTTTCCAACTTTGATTTTTGGATTCATGTTAGATTAGTAAGTCTAGTTTCCTGATAATTTAGAGGCTCATGATTTTGATGTTCCTACATCGAGATATGAATTTTTTCGACGAAACTGCACAAATCTGAAACTATCGACGTTTTAGCATGTATTGTCAACTTCTTGAATTTATTTGGGACTATTCAGATTGTTGTTGGCTTTTATTTTTGGATACATGCTAGATTTATGAGTCTAGTATCTTGGAAATTTTGCGAATCGTGATTTCAACGCCCCTACGTCGAGATATGAATTTTCTGGAGAGACTGCTCGAATCTGAGAAATATTGGCGTTTTAGCATGTATAGCCAAATTCTTGGATTTATCTGGGATGATCTATCTGTTTTTTGACATTGATTTTTGGATACATGCTATATTTATGAGTCTAGTTTCTTAGGAATTTTGCATCTTGTGATTTCAACCCCCCGACGTCGAGATATGAATTGTTTGGCGAGACTGATCGAATCTGAGAAATATTGGCGTTTCAGCATGCAGAGCCAAATTCTTGGATTTATCTGGGATGATCTATATGTTTGTTGACTTTTATTTTTGGATACATGATATATTCCTAAGTATAGTTTCTTGAGAATTTTGCGGCTCATGGTTTCAACGCTCCTACATCGAGATATGAATTGTTTGGCGAGACTGCTTGAATCTGAGAAATATTGGCGTTTCAGCATGTAGAGCCAAATTCTTGGATTTATTTGGGATGATCTATAAGGGATTATACGACGAGCTAAGCATGGTAGCGCGGACGCAATGTTGGCATGATGATGGTTTGGTGCTTGGAGTGACCACATCTTGGATGATCGATTAGAATTTTGGGTTTTCTCCGACGTCCAATTTTCCATATGAAGCGGATTCCTCAAAGAAGGCCACAGACTCGCATATCTCCTAGCTAGTATGGTATCAATCAAGAATCTAGTTTGGTCCGCGCCATCTTCAGTCTCAACTACGAGATACCTTAGTTTGGTGAATAGGGAAGTGTAGTGTCTGAAGTAAACCATCTCTTCAAGTTGCAAAGGACAAGAGAAGTTATTAGTAGTAGACTTGGACGTATATCCATAGGTACAAAGACCTTGACAAATGAACTCCCTAAGTTCTTAGAGCGGGGACGAGTATCCATCCCTTTGCGCCGTAAGATTACCTTACCGTTCTTAGGGCGGGGACGAGTATCCATCCCTGTGCGCCGTAAGATTACATTACCGTTCTTAGGGCGGGGACGAGTAACCATCCCTTTGCACCGTAACATTACCTTACCGTTCTTAAGGCGGGGACGAGAATCCATCCCTTTGCGCCTCAATATTACCTTCTTCATGCATGGGTCATTCTCTTGAACAAGAACTCATCATTGTCGTTTGGACAAAAAAAAAAAGGAGAAACAATGCAATAAAAGGAGACGCTGAAAAAAGAATATTACATGTCGGACGGCACAATTGAAGCAAAAAAATGGAGAACATGCTCTTATTTATAGATGGGCAACGTCGGTCACTGTAGTACCACTCCTAATCCAATATTAATTGGATATGGAGTCCTAGTTGGTTGGAAAGACAATACTTCATTTCAATTAAGGAAAGGAAAGGGGTTATGTCGGTGCAGCACCAGACGTCAAATATTTTCCATAAAAAATGGGATCTTTCTTTAATTAAAGGAAAGTGGAACCCTTGGTCTAATATGGGGTTCGTATGCCAAGAATTGCATATGTACGTGGTTTACAATTGTTAGTCCTAGCATATATACAAAAATGCATTGGCATTAAATTCTCAAACAGTCTGATGGACCTTCTCTTGACCCGAATTTTGAATTACGCTTCAATAAAACTTCAAGACTGATCTTTTGAGGGTCAGCACATCTATATCTCGATAAGTCTTGAAGTAGGGGGCATTTGTAGACAACGGAATTTAAATTCGTAGGAAATTTGGATTATATTAAATTCAAGATATATTAGTCCAAATAAATTATGGGCTAATGTAATTGGATTAACTGTTTAAGTCCAATAAATATGGATTTAATTAAAAAGGTCCACATGCATTGGGCTATCCAATTAATTGGGCTATAAATGACGAGTCCATTTTGTTAAACCCAAGATGATGTCTTTTCCAGGAGGCCCAGCTTGGTGCCACATATCAAATGACGTGGCACGCCAAGTCAAATGAAGGAGCCAATAGGATCATGCCATGTGTCAAAATGATGCAGCATGCCTAGTCAAATCAAAGGCCAATGAAGATACGCCACGTGTACAAATGACATGTGCCGGCCAATCAAATATCGACATGTCAGCTTAATTCTGATTGGTCGAAAGAAGCCTGTCCTTATCACAACTCCTCCATCCTACAACTATAAATAGGGGTCTCATAATTCAGAACAGGGGATAGAAATTCTAACAAGAAGCAAGAGAGAGCTCGTGGATCAAACGCTGCGGATTTCTCTACAAGCTAAAAGCATTCAAGCATTCAAGTATTTCTCTAGAAGTTCTAGAGATCCAGACGAAGATTCAAGATCAAGCTTCAAGCCCTTGAATCCAAGTACAAGTTCAAGATCAAGACCACCAGATTCAAGATCAAGCTCAAAAGCCCTTGAATTCAAGTACAAGTCAAGATCAAATCCATCAAGTTCAAGAATAAGCTCAAAAGCCCTTGAAATTATTGCTGAAAAGACGAATCAGCGGAATCATAGAGATTGTAACACTCATATTCTGAAATCAAATACAAAGATTGTTGCGATATTTTCCTGTCTCGATTATTATTTTCTCGACGCGAATTTTATTGTCTACAATGGTATTTAAGAAAAAACAATCAATCTACCTCTATTTAATAAGGTAACTTAGTAAACTATCCCTTGTATTTTTTTAATAAGCGTGAAATGAGCTAAAACAACAGTTAAAATGGATCGAAGGGAGTCGTTATGAAGTTAACCTCCACATCTCTTTTGGTAGCTCTTCAATAGAAAACAAAAAAAATAACTTCCATATTGTAACTGAAAATAATAAGGTTTACTTGGAGACTAGAGTCGACTTCTTGTTTGCATAAAAAATTATGACATCCTCAGGACTTTAGGAGTTTGAGATTATTAAGCTACAGGCAATTTAAATTGAGGCTTTTTGGTAAGTGAAGGATAATTGTTTTGTTCGCTTAGAATGTTAGTACCACTTCCTTGATCATGTCTTGTCTGTTGAAAGTTTTTGGATAGCACACGTAGAACTGATTTGCATATAGTTGTTGACTTGTTGTTCAAAGCGTAAGTAGAGAAATATTGGTTACTTGAATGAAGGTAAAGTACTTACGTATTTACATCAAATTAAACAATTTGTCTTATGGCAATTATAAATTAAAATGGTTCTTGAAGGAATGCCTGGGAAACCCTACATTGTGACAAAAAAAATAATCCGGAATGGAATTATTTTGAATATCAATTTATTCGTGAAAAACCTTCTCCAACAATTTAGGTACTAAATTGACTTACAGACTTACAGTAGCCTGTCACTGTCTAGTTGCTCTGTGTCTGCTCTTTATAGCTAGTCGCCATGATGTCTCATTATTCTGTTTCTAGTCAAATGTTATATGACTTATGCATTACATTTTTAAAAAAATCGAACAAAGAAAGTAAATACTTCATTTATGTTATTAAGGTGCTTATTTCCAAGAATAGTTCATAGATTTCTAGTTTTGGTTCTTGTACTTCTTTGTTGAATGATAGTTTGTGTTACTTGGATATTCACGGAAAGTGCAAATGCGTATGATCTTGGTGTACACTCTGCAAATCTTAATATTCTAAGTTGTTTTTTTCCTTTATGTATCAGCATGCTCAAAACCCTTGAAAGGTACCAAAAAAGCAGCTATGGCACATTGGAAGTGAGCCGATCTGTCAAAGACAATAATGAGGTAACTAAATCCAAAAGTCTTAATTTTCCCAGCACCTAAAATCAAGGGTAGATTTTGATTATTTTGCTGCAATATGCTAGGGTGTATTATGTTGCTTGCTATTACACTTCCCCATATTTTGTTGCTCTTTTATTGCTTATTTGAATGGAAAAACACAGTTTAATTCTTTAATTACTTGCTTTCCCTTTCATATTCCATTTTGCAGGAGATCTTTTATAAGGAATACTTAAAGCTTAAAGCCAAACATGAGTCATTGCAGCGATATCAAAGGTAATAAAAAGTATTTCACCGTGAGTTGATAAGGAATTTTATTAATAACTGGCACTTTGACCTCATATGTATGCTACTTTATTATGTACCTTGTAAGGATGCTCTAGTATTCTTGTATTGTAAATTCTCTGCAGGAAATAGTAAACTTTAATGTTTAAATGTCTAAGTTCATATGTTTTTAGCATTATCTAGAATTGTATCATTAATTAAAAAAAAAAAAAACTAGGTTCATACGTCCCGTTGTATGTGATAGGTTGCATGCATTTGTAGTTTCAAGGTGGCCAAGGTCATAATATATGTTTGAAACCATCTAGTAGTAATTAGTCCACATATCCATTAACACCTATAAAATTTTAAGAGTGAAGTAATGGTACAAGCGTACTTTATTTTATTCTCTTTTTTCATTTTCTTTGTGACCCATATGATTATTCATGTGAAAAGGAGGTGTGCTGATGTATCAGTAAGGAGGTGTGAGAGGTTAGCTATTATGAGCCCGTTTGGATTGGCTTATAAGTTGCTTATAAGATGCTTATAAGCTGTTTTCAGCTTTTTTGAGTGTTTGGCTGGCCAGCTTAAAGTCATTTTGTGCTTAAAATAAGCTCAAAAAAATAATTGGGCCCATTTGACTTAGCTTATCTAAAACAGCTTATAAGCTGAATACAGCTTATAAGCCAAAAAAAATAAGTTAGACTACCCCAACTTATTTTTTTTAGCTTATAAGCTGTTTTCAGCTTATAGGCATAAGCCCATCCAAACAGGCTCTATGGGTGTTAGGATTGTAGAGGTAAAATTGGTAGAAGTGGTTCGGCAGAACATGTGGGCGCACCTTCTTCTCATTGAGGACATGACTCTAGATGGGAAGGTTTTGAGATCAAGGATTAGGGTAGAAAGTTAGTATGTAGTCGCATGTGGTAGCACCTTTATGTGGGAGAGACAGGGGGCTAGTTCTTCTTCTCCCTTTCTCCTTATTAGTAGTATTATATTACTATTTAGTACTTGCGTAGTATCTTTTACTTCGTTATTTTTGTTACCTGTTGCTTTTGGTTGTGTCTATCTTGCCAATTTGCTACCATTATTTTTCTTTCTAGCATGTTTTGGTAAAGCATCGTTGTGCCGAGGGTCTACGGAAACAACCTCTATACCCAACAAAGATAGGATTACTTGTGGAATTATACTGGGAATGTTATTGTTGTTGTTGTGGTGCCCCATATGATACATTTAGAAGAGTCACCAAGTATTCCAACATTCTGAAGCTCACTAACATACTTGACATTTTCTTTGACAGACAACTTCTTGGAGATGAATTGGGGCCCCTAAATATGGATGAGCTTGAACAGCTTGAACATCAACTCGATACTTCCCTAAGACATACACGATCCACCAGGGTAAGCAAAGTAAAAATACATATAGACCCATCAACAAAAGCAAAAAATAGTACTATTTGACAGCAGAATATGCCATACATGACTCATAGATGACAAATTTTTTGTCATAGTGAGATCAATCTTCCATGACAACCATTTAAATGTCTGTCTGTCAGCATAACTTAATGAAACATTTTAGACTAACAATTCTCTCATTTGGCCTAGTAATAATTATATTAAAAAGAGTTAAGGGTCAAAAACACACCTCAAGTATCGTTTTTTTTATAGTTTCCTATCCAAACTATCAGGGTGAGAGTTTCCTACCTAAACTATCGTCAACAAGTTAGCAAAACGTAGGAAACGTGAACAACTGATAGTTGAGATGTGTTTTGCAAACTGGTTGGCGATAGTTTAGGTAGGAAACTCTCACCCTGATAGTTCGGGTAGGAAACTGAAAAAAAAAAAAAAAAAAAAAAACCGATATTTGAGGTGTGTTTTTGACCCTTATCTCAATTAAAAGTGAAACTCATTTCAGGCCAAGGTTCAAAACCGAATAAAGACTAAAAAGTTTGTGGTTTTTCTTTTCATTTGCCTAAGTAGGTGTTTAGCCAAAGATTCCAAAGATTTTTCACTTTATTTGGAATTTA
Organism: Lycium barbarum; assembly: GCF_019175385.1. Classification (NCBI taxonomy): domain Eukaryota; kingdom Viridiplantae; phylum Streptophyta; class Magnoliopsida; order Solanales; family Solanaceae; genus Lycium; species Lycium barbarum. The sequence goes on along the minus strand of NC_083347.1, from coordinate 93,965,303 downwards.
TGAAGTTGGAGTTGTATTTGGTCATACTTTCTGCAAAGAATATTTGGAATAATGTTCATGCTTGAATGTAGTTAAAATACAACTACAAAAATGAAGAGTGGGTTGGAAAACAGGCCATGAGTTGTTTTCCAAATACAAAATACAACTTCAAGTTGAATTTGAAATTTTCATGGTCGAACATTGATTTTCAAACAAAGTGAATAATTTTTATGGTCAAACAGGTTTTGATTGGCAAAATTATACTAGTGGAGATCACAATTGATACTCTATTGAATACTAAAAGTGTGCAAGTTGGCAAGGCACCGCTGTAATAAGAAGAAGAAAAAGATTACACAATTCTATTTCACATTAAAAAAAAAAAGTGATTTTGACTAGGCCAGCGGATAGTAAGCCAAATTAAAAGAAAATCTGAAATGGTTGAAGTGGTATACCTTCTTTAATTTAAGTATCCCATCTCTTTTGGCTGATTTCAGACACAAATGATGCTTGACCAGCTTTCTGATCTTCAAACTAAGGTAATTAAATTAACCCATGTTTGGTTCCTAATGTCCTTGGATAAACTGCACATGCGTGTTGCTCCATTATTCACTTATTTCATTCACAGGAGAAGTTGTGGCTTGAGGCAAACAAGGTTCTTGGAGGAAAGGTTGGGCAGACCATACTTCTCATTCTTGCACTTTATCTAGGAAAATAAGTTTAACTATATCCCTCTACTTTATCAAATATCTTAATTTTATCATTCGTTGTACTGTAGAGCATTCATATTTTACTATTACCAGATCACTCATAGGTGTTCTTTGACTTTAAGGAAACTCTAACATGGACGGTGGATTCCATGTATCAAATACTTCGAGAAAACGGTCCAAAATTACGCTCTATAGTTAACTACTATGAGTTAAAAATTAAAGCTCAATTAGTGCCAAGGGCAAATACTAACTTTTTTTTCCATCGAGTTGAGTATCCTCAACATGGAATGGGGGGGGGGGAGGGGGGGGGGAGGGGGGGGGTTGGCCTTCACCCCTATCCTCTTTATTAATCAAAAACTAATTTACAAGAGAGCATATGAAATTATCGAGATCAGTTCATAAGATGAACTTGAAGTTCATACATAGTGAACTGAGATTGAGAGAATTAACTTGGAAGATAAGAAAGGAAATTTGTTATTCATTCAATTGAGTTAGTTACAAATGAGTGGGATATATGTAGTGGTGAAGTGAGATGCCAATTGTACATAGCTAGCAACTCACCACACGTGAACATCATAACAAACTAACCGACTCTAACTAACTTTTGAACTAATAAGTGCACTCCCCGATATACACTCAATATACTGGATATACTGCTCGATATACTACTCAATATACATCATATTCCAACACTCCCCTTCAAGCTGGTGGGTGAAAAATATCAAGAACTCCCAGTTTGGATAAGAGAAAATGATGTTGAGCAACTACCAAACCTTTGGTAAGCTAGTTTGCAGCTGCAACTTTGTGTTGAGATATGTGGGATGAATCAGTCCACTTTTGTACCTTTCTCTAACAAAATGACAATCAATGTTGTTTAGTTCATTCATGAAATATGGGGTTACCAGCTATTTGGATAGCTGCTTTGCTATCACAAAAAACCTGTATTAATAGAGAGACTAAAACTTGCAAATCCTTGAGTAATTCTAGCAACCAAACAACTTCTGAAACTGCTGAGGCCATTGACCTGTAATCTGCTTCTGCTGAGCTTTTGCTAACTATATGTTGCTTCTTAAGCTTTCATAAGATTAATGAAATGGCAAATCCTGTAACTGATCTCCTAGTGTTGGGGCAAGCAGGCCAATCTGAGTCACAAAACACAGACATCTCTGTAATAGCATTTCTACTAAGTAATACACCTAGTCTAGGTGACTTCTTCACATATCTAACCACCCTCAAGGCTGCATCCCAATGTGACCTCTTGGGAAGTTGCATGAATTGGCTAAGTATTTGTACTGCAAAGCATATTTCTGGTCTAGTTATAGTCAAATATATCAGCTTTCCAACTAGTTTCTAATAACATCTTGCATCTGTCAAGACTTCATCACCTGTTTTCTGCATTGCTTCATCACCTGTTTTCTTCACTACTTCATCATATTCCACAAAAGTCAACTTTATATTTGCTTCTAATGGTGTAGAAGCTGGCTAGAACCACCTAGGTCAAGCTCAGTAATCAACTCAAGAGCATATTTTCTTTGATTGAGTAGTATTCCATGTTTAGACCTCAACACTTCTATCCCCAAAAAATACTTCAGGATTCCCAAATCTTTCACCTTGAACTGACTATGCAAGTAGCTCTTTGTCTCATTAATAAGATCTGTGTTGTTGCCTGTTATGAGCAAATCATCTACATATATCAGAACTATTATCAGCTTTCTCTTGTCCTTCTCAGTGAACAAAGAATGATCATGAGTACTTTGTGGGTATCCTGCCCTCACCAAGGCAATAGTCAACTTAATGTTCCATTGTCTTGATGCTTGTTTGAGTCCATATAGTGATTTCAATAGGTTGCACACTCTCGTATCCCCTTTCTTGTGAAAATCTTATGGAAGTGACATGTATACTTTCTCATCTAGATCACCTTGGAGAAATGCATTAGTGACATCCATTTGGTATAACTCCCAATCATCTCTGATGACTGTTCTAACAGTAACCATCTTGACTACTGGTGAAAAAGTCTCATGATAGTCCAATCCTTCTCTTTGTGTGTATCCTTTTACTACCAGCCTTGCTTTGTACTTGTCCACCTCACCATTAGCTTTCAACTTGACTTTGTACACCCATTTAGAACTAATAGTATGCTTTCCTGGTGGCAAAGGAATCAGTTCCCATCTGTTGTTTTCTTCCGGTGCATCCACCTCCTTTTGCATTGCCGCTATCCATAAGGGATCACTAGCAACATCTTTGAAGTTCCTAGGTTCCACTGCTGCAGAGAAATATCTCAGATACTCCTGATAAGTGGAAGCAAAATGAGAATATGTAATATGGTTGGAAATAGGATATGAACACTGTCCTCCCGGTTTAGGTGCTATAACATAATCATTATGCCAAGTGGGAAGCTTAATGGTTCTGCTAGGCCTGACATGTTGCGGTTATGCATGTATGATGGGCATCTGATCATCTACTGCTTCATTCTGATGCAGTAAAGGCAACTCCATGTTGTCCTCTGGTGCTAAGGGCATATCTATAAGAACATTTGCATCATCTGTAAGAGCATCCTCTGATGATGTTGCAACATTGTCCTCAGGTGCTATGACATCATTCTCTGGCATGGCAGTATGATCATCAGTAGGAAGAGGTATATTAGGTTGAATAGTGATAGTTGGAGCATGACATGCTTAGCATGATCCTCAGAGATAGATGAGGGAAATGAAGCATTGTCATGGTCCTCATAGCCTCCTTGATCTGAAATACTGTCACTTAAAAACATGTCTTTAACCTGTAAAGTAGTGTTATCATGCTTGAAAGGAAAAATAGAGCCCGTTTGGATTGGCTTATAAGTTGCCTATAAGCTGTTTTCAGTTTTTTTGAGTGTTTGGCTGGCCAGCTTAAAGCCATTTTGTACTTAAAATAAGCCCAAAAAATTAATTGGGTTTGTTTGGCTTAATTTATCTAAAGCAGCTTATAAGCTGCTTTTTTTAAGCCCATCCAAACAGGTTCATAGATTCTCTAAATGTCACATCCCTACTAATGAACATTGTTTTGGAAGCCAAATCATAGAGTCTATATCCCTTTTCAGTTTCTGAATAACCAATAAAAATAGCTTTTCTTGCTCTTTCAACAAATTTGTCATCCGTAGGTAGTCTGCTAGCATAACAAAGACAACTAAAAACTCTTAGGTGATCTAAAGATGGTATTATCCCAAATAGAATTTCATAAGGACTCTTGCCTGCAAGGACTTGTGAAGGCAACTTATTGATCAAATATGTTGTTGTTCTCACGCAATCACCCCAAAAACAAATGGGAACTGTACTTTGAAATCTCAAGGCTCTAGCAACCTCAAGTATATGTCTATGCTTCCTCTCCACAGTTCCATTTTGCTTTGGTGTATAGGGACAACTACTTTGATGAATGATATCATGTGAAGCAAGTAAATCAGTACACTTAGAGTTGAAATTTTTTGTACCATTATCAGACCTTAATACTTTAACAGTGTTGCCAAATTGAGTTTTTATTAGACATTGAAAATCTTGTAATATAGTAACCACTTCACATTTAGATCGTATCAGAAAAATCCAATTATATCTACTAAACTCATCCACAATAGTGACAAACATATGCCTTTTTATCATAAGTAGGTTTCTTATAAGGTCCCCACAAGTCTAAGTGAACTAGTTGGAAACAAGCATCAGTTTTGCTTTCACTAACAGGAAACTTCAACCTATGATGTTTAGCTAATGGACATATTTCACAAAACTCTTGAACATTGTCATCAACCTTAAACTTCAGTGATGTGATGTGATGTGATTCATTGCTTCTACAGAAGGATGGCCTAATCTCATGTGCCAAAGTTGTCCATCTTTATTGTGAGAAACTAAAGAGTTGCTTACTGGTGGTGACTTTATTTGATCAGAATCATGTAGAATGTACAGTCCATCCCTTCTCTACCAATCCCCATTACCTTGGTATTAAAGAATCCCTGAAATACACAGAAATCAGGTTAAAATAACTTGCACACACAGTTCCTTTGTGATTTTTGAGACTGACAACAGGTTGAACTTGAAGTCTGGCACATGCAACACATTTTGAATAGTGTGACCACCTAATATCAAAGCATTTCTTGCATGTGCTATATGGGACTTGTCACTCTTTGGAATTTGTACTATGCTACTTTATTGTGCTCCTAGGCTTCTAAGTGTAATTAGAAGCTTCTTGCTAGTGTAATGTGGTGTGATGCACCTGAGTCTACTATCCATTCATATGCTACAACATTGGCTAAAAAAGAAGAGATACCTGCCATGTTTGCTACAAAGTTGGTAGGTGCAGACTCATCTAGCTTGTGCAACACTTCCTGATATTGCTGTGGTGTGAATAATCTTCCACTTCCATGTTGTGATCCACTTGATTCAACAGTAGTTGAATTGGAAAAGGGCTTGTCTTGAGATGCTTGCCCATTCTTCATCTTGCTTTTGAAATCAGCAGGATAGCCAACAAGTCTGTAACAATCTTGAGTTCCGTGTCCTTTATAACCACATTCTCCACATGGTGGTCCTGACATTGGTCCTTGCATTGGTTTTCTGTATCTGTAACCTTATGTTTTACTGCTGGCATAGTCAATGGCTCTCTATGTGCATCAACCACTCCCAGAGATCTTTGACTCTCTTCTTGTGCGGTTATTGCATATGCTTCATTCACAGTCACACCAGTTTCTTTTGCCAACTGATCACTCCTTATGTTACTATAACTCTCATTTAGTCCCATAAGAAATTGTATTAACCTTTGAGACTTAAGATGATCAGTGTATTGTTTGGATTCTTCCCAACAAGATGGCAAGGTAACCATCACATCCAACTCATCCCACAACTCCTTCATCTTAGTGTAATAATAAGTAACTGAATCATTGCCTTGTTTCAAATTGACAATTGCTGAACACAAATGATAAATGCTCGTAAGGTTAGATCTATCAAATCTCTCTCTAAATTCCTCCCAGATCTGTCTAGCACTAGCAGCATACATAATGCTAGGTATCAATTCACTAGACACACTACTACCCATCCATGACAATACTATTGCATCATATTTTTCCCATAACTCTTCTAATTCACCTTTGTACTTACTTTTTATGCAAGTTCCATTTATGAATCAAAGCTTACCTTTTCCCCTTAAAGATAACTTCATTGATCTACTACATAATGTATAATTTTTTGGTCTTTTAAGTTTTGTTGGAATCAAAACAAGTCCAGGAACATCAGATGGTTGTAGATACAAAGGATGATGGTGATCGATTGTTGCTTCTCCTGCAAAGTTTGCGCTTTCTGCCATGTTTGAGCTTTCTTCAAGCTTTGAATTGTTGTTCTCCAATTGAGTTTTATTGATTCAGATAGTGATAGTATACTACCTGCTCTGATACCATATAAAATTATCGAGATCAGTTCATAAGATGAACTTGAAGTTCATAAATAGTGAACCGAGATTGAGAGAATTAACTTGGAAGAGAAGAAAGGAATTTTGTTATTCATTCAATTGAGTTAGTTACAAATGAGTGTGATATATGTAGTGGTGAAGTGAGATGCCAACTGCACACAGCTGGAAACTCACCACACGTGAACATCACAACAAACTAACCGACTATAACTAACTTTTGAACTAATAAGTGCACTCCCTGATATACACTCATGGTCGCTCAAAATGCCAACCTGAATTCTTTCCATTTTTAAACCTAAAGTAGACAACATTAAGTTTGTCCATTCTCAGGGGTCATTTAGTGACATCTGCTACCTCTTCTTCTCTTGGATATGTTTCGTCAATATCTCCGAAAGTAGCATATCTTGCGAGAGAGGATTGAGCTATAACATTTGCTTCCCTGCAACAGCGCATGATTTTCCAATCCCTGTCTTATTTTCTTCTAGCTGTTGTTGATTGACTTTTAAGTGTGAATCCTTTTGATCATACTCAGCACCACTAAGCTGTCTATTTCCAGAATGATGGAGAGTTAGTGTTATTGAGACCAATCAATGTCATGTACGGCTGCTTGCAATTTACAAGAGTTGTTAGCAGAAAATTGGGTACGGAGATTTAGCAAATGCCATTAACATCCCCCCATTTTCTTTCCTAACAATTCCTCCTATTCCAGCCAACCCACGTCTAACCATGAAGCTGCGATCAGTATTTAACTTCAAATTATTGCCTTGAGGTCTTGTCCATTGGACCAAGATGCTATCGATCTTTGGTTAGTAATTTTCAGCAAGTAGTCCATCCCCAGCGAGTGTCCATTCTACTGAACTTCTTGGAAATAGCCACCTGCACATTAAACAAAAGTACCACGGATGATAAAACTACATTAGTATAAATAGCCCAAAGTATGACGGATGATAAAACTAAGATATTTCATATAATTAGTTTCTCGGCACGTGCGTTGCACGTGTATACCATGTCATGTAGTACATGTTGTTATAAAACAGTATCAATAATGTTAAGATGAAATTTTGAGTAAATAATTATACATGAAAAGAATAAAGTACAAGTTTCTGTGAATGATTAATATAGATTGTCGTACGATCGAGATTAAGATGATTGGATATCATTTGAACCTACAAAGATGTGCAATCAAAGTTAAATTAGATATATGCGACTTTCTTAATTATTTTGATAATATGAGGTACAAACATGTAATTAAGTACATATCTCACCTAATACTTTCTTATGGACGATATTCCTGGCACATGTTCCTTTCAGCTGTTCGGTCAATCTGTCATAACTAAATGTCTTATTGTAGACATTAATATCCCTCTTAAGAATGCAATGTAAAGTTGTTCATCTAGAAGAAAGAGAACACAATGAAAAATGGGGGAAGGGTGTACTAATATCTTGGCTTTCTTGAAATTTTCCATTTGGTTTAAACTTACCAATTCTCTTTTTTTGTATCATCATCTTGTTGTGATTCTTTTGAGCATTCATCCAATTTCCTCTTCAATACTTTGTTAATATGTCGGATTTGTAAATTACATCTCAACCCAAGATCCAATGTGTTATGCCACCTAATACATATGCACTTAAATAGTAGAGTAGTATTAATTTAATACATAATATCAAACCATACACGTCTACACCTTTTTGTGAACGTGCACATCATTTTATTCAGGTGTACTACAAACAATTTCTTGCCTGACTGGCAAAACATCACAGAAATTAAAAGTAGCGCAATACATAACTATTAGCCTGAAAAGAATACCATTATATGGAAATAGTGCATTGTTAAAGATTAAAAGTGAAAGAACGCATACATTCACCAAGACACTGAATCTTTTGTCCAATTTAGCAGTCATGCATGTGGAGAGCCTTAGAATGGAAATGAGGACGACCCACAAACATGAGGATTCTGCGTTGTAGTTTTTTCAAGTCTTGTGTGATATCAGATCTCCTGTTCATTTGCAAAACCAAGTTTAGAGAGATATAATTTTGTAACTATTCGAAGCAACACATTGTTATCTATATTTTATGCGGTGAGATCAAGTTTCCTACCTATCAATAGCTTGCAGAAACCATAAAATATTTATGATCTGCCTCTAATCTAACAATTGAAATGACAACAAAAACACCATGTACAATAATTATAAAAAATCAAGATCTACAAAGCAATAATCTAAATTAATAGAAGACGAATCAAATTGACTAATTTCTATAAACTAACTACCAGAGGATATGCAATTACTCTTCTGCATGCTTGTTGTATCTGGTTCTAGAGTTTTTGCAGTGCCACAAACCTCCTGATCAGTTGGAAAAAAGCAATTGAAATGAGAAAACGAAAATAAATAGAAGAACACCACATGTAACTTGCTGAAGTGCATATTTACTTTTGCATCAAAGTTACATTGCACAGTTGTTGAAAATTACATTTGCCAGACAGTATATCTACGAGCACCATCTTGTTAAATAGCAACAAGCTGCTTCTTTCATACACCTCTAGAAATTATTAATGATTATCAAGCACAAATATTACTCCAATTTCACCTGAAGGAACTCAATTTTACAAAACAAAAACTTTTTTTCAACAAATCTTATCTTCCTTCAAACCAAAGCCATCTGGGTAATGACACAACTAATCCTATTTGAATTTTATGATATGGTAATCAAACCTCTATACCCAACGTTTAAAAAGACTATATTAAGAGATATGCATACGATGGCTTTAAATCCTAAAAGTGTCTCAATATTACATTGCAGAGATGTATAAAAATTAGGTAAATACCTAAACACCCACCTAAACTTGACACGTTTTATTCAAATCCCTATGTTTGGTCCTAAGTGCCCCCTTGTACTTGATTTTTATTTACAAGCGTTATCCCCTCAAACAATAACTGGTCTTAATTAGCCCTCTATTTGGCTTTCCTACAATCCAAGTAATTTGAAATGGCAATTAGCGTGTGAGAGTGTAAAATAACAGCCACGTCATATTAATCTGATGTATTATAAAAAAATAATCTAAAATACCATTTCATTTTATATTCAGTCATTCCAATGGCTATTTCTTATCTCCTCCCATATATATTCTCTATTCCTCCATTAAAATATAGCTACTAAGTTTCTTCTTTTACCATTTTTCTTTTGAGGGGGTAAAATTATGGAAAAATCATACACGACCAAGTATAGTTTTAGGTGGATCTGAATAAAACACGTCAAGTTTAGGGGGGTCTTTAAGTATTTTGCCTCAAAAATACATATGCTTGATACTCCCTCCGGTCTAAAATAATTGAGGTTTTAAGATGGGATATATGGATTAAGGAATTCACTCCTAACATTTAAGAGGGTTTTGACTAATATATCCTTAATTATTATTTTCTTCACTTTTTAGGTTGACATAATTATTATGGGATATGGAAATGTGGAAAATTTGGAAAAGAGAACTAAATACTTTCTTGATTTTGTGAAACATCAATTATTTTGACCAACTTTTAAAATTCAGACCTCAATTATTTTGGACCGGTGGGAGTAGTATTTATGAGCAACTTCTTGAATTGTCTAGTTAGAGAAGAAAAAATGAAATTTAGAGGAGTTTCAATTCATAAAGTATGATATATATATATATAGACATATATGAAATTGGTGGCACAATACTTTTGTAAATTGAGACTCTAACATTGCAAAAGACTGCAATGGAAATCATGTTGTGGTCAAGAATTAAATTCTATGGTACAAGTCACTATTTTTGTATTCTAGAAACCTTTCCAACCAATTAACCAAGATATTGTACCTCTTTATCTCCAATAACATGATTAGATGATGTGTTAGAGTAAGAAAATCCAACGTCACCTGGGGACTCCAAGAAGATAATGTTTGGCACCGCTTTGTTAATTAACAACTTATAATTTTGATCATAGTTAACCGTTAATGTAAATCATGAAAAAAATTATAAGTTGCTTAATTACAGTTGTTCCATGCATGTACATTTTGTGCAAGAGTTTTACCACCTCTATTGACTCTGAATGGACACATCTCTTTGAATGCCCCAATTCTTAAGAGAAAATGGAAAATCGCACTCCAAACAGTAGCAAAAATGATAGCCAAGAAGAAATAGCAAAAATTGATAACTTAAGTAGAAAAAAAAAAATTGAAGTGGTTTGCATGAGGAAGTTTTCATTGGATGGTTGGAGACATAAATCCATAATTTTGATTCGGCATGATAAAACTTTTCAGAAGCAGCACATCCATTTGGGAAGTGTGGGGTGGGGCTGTGTGTTCGCTATTTTTTTTAGTTATTAAGTTTTTTTTTTTTTTTGTAAGTTAGTAAGGTGATTAGGTTTTTAAGAAGGGTATTTATGTAATTTAACTTTCAAGTTAGTGAGTTCATGTAATATAATATAGATTGAGGGGTATTTTTTTAATTGTTTTTACCTTTTTTCCTGTAGTGCATTGCTCCTGTTTCTTTCAATTTCCGTGTTTCATTCCTTTTATGCTCCAAATAATTCATCAATTCTACCTTCTATCTAATCATAATGTCTTATGCGTGGATCTTCATCACGCTGCAATGATTAATAGGTGGAAGAAATTTATGCTGAGAACAAAATTCACCAAAACTGGGGAGGTGGTGAGCAGAGTGGGAATTACTGCCAGCAGCATACTCAAACTCAGGGTTTCTTTCACCCTTTGGAATCCAACTCTACCTTGCAAATAGGGTAAGCTTTTGATAAACTATACTCATATATTACTCCTAGATTGTGTTGCAGTAGTTTTAACTATGTAGAGGGACTGATGTGTATTGAAAGTAGAAAGTGTTCATCTACTATGATTTTTTACTCGAATTATATATTCGGTTTAAAAAAAGCTTTAAAATATGTATTAATGCTAAATTTATATATTATCAAAACACAAGGATATAGATTGACAGGGTGCTCAACCGTCTACTGTTTGTGGAACCAAACATTACTCCCTTCGTCTATTTTTACTTGTCCATTATACTAATAATATATGTTCATTTTTACTTGTGTAGTTTGGAAGATCAAGAGATAATTTATCATTTTATATCTATTTTATCCTTATTATTAAGTATTATATTTATTTTCAATTCATTTCCCAACATATAATAATTGGCGGTGATATAGTAAAATTATCATTTTATTTATTATTTCTTAAATAGTATGTCAAGTCAGGTAAACATGAATGGGGGGAGTATTTATTTATATAGGAAACTAGTAATGCATAGAATTATTTTGATGTAGCAGCCAATATCAATAGCAATTCTAGATAGTTGAGCACACATGATTTGAAGTCTTGTATTCATCACTCTAAAAACAATAACAGTGGGTGTTATGATACTGACATTCACTCACTTAAAAACTTGACTGCACGGCTATCTACATATCCTTGATTCCAAATGATTTTCAAGTACTTATCTACTGATAGTATAAAAGATTATTTCTACTATCCGTAATGTAATTTAACCTATCATAGTATAGGTTAGTTTTTACTTATTTTCACAAAGGTATCATTAATGTTTATTATAAAGATTTACATATAATTATCTTATAAACAATTTAATTAAATAAATATCTTTTACAATAGCAGGAGCAACCTCAATTGCCGTACTCAGGCGCCGATCTCAAGAAGCTTCTGGAATGTTTAATTTGTATGGCCTCGTGATGAGAATATTTTGTATGACATAAACCATTCTTTTATTTATTGTAGGTATGATCAAGCTAGTTCAAGCCAAATAACAGTTGTAACCAGTGGCCAAAACGTCAGTGGTATAATCCCAGGTTGGATGCTGTGAACGCCACGCCGGTATTAAGCATGTAATATCATAAGCAAATAAATGCAGTTTATTCAACTATTTGAGGACAGTAAAACTTTTCTCTTACTGTAATTTTTTATTTATTTAACGTAGCTGATAATACCATAGTGAATGGCGACACCAGTTTAAAAGATATGTTTCTTACATGTTGTTCTACGATGTTTTATTAACCATATGTGATTTGGAATATTTTTGTGACACTCTCTGGCAATTAGAAGTGAATGTGTGACACTTTATTAGAGTGGCATATTACTTTTTGTATTTAACTCATCCTTGCAATACATCGATAATTGATCATGGTCCTTTTGACCCTTTTTTTATTTTTTTTATTTAAGACCCACTAAGCCATGCTTAGTGTGATGTATTTTATTAATAATAAATAAGGTCCAAAAGTCCATTTAGGACCAAACAGCCCATAAGTTCCGACAAAAGGAAACATCAAACAAAATCAGCAAAAACAATCTAAACCCTACTCCTCCCTTCAACTTATCTTCCTTGTTGACTGCCAATTCATCGTCTTCAAGCTCCAAATCTGGTGCTAGCAGCCCTCATTGATGAAGATATCTTAAGATTTCAGCTTGATAAGCTCTAATTTGCTCAGGTACGACTGATTTCCACCATTTGCCTTCTCTATGTTGAACTGATAGATCCGCCATGAAACTCACTTAAAGAAATTGAATTTGTAATAGATCTTAAAATAAAAACCTGTTATTATCTTGATTCCAGCTCTGTTTGATGTACCTCATCTTGCTTTGAATTTGGTGAATCCTAGTTTTGTGATGAATATCTCAGCTTGTGAGGGCTGAAATATATGTTTTCCTCATTTGTATGCTTATAGATATTGCTTATAATGTCTAAGTAGCACTTAATAGCCTTTGGTTGACCCCATTTATATGCCCCTCAAAGCTCTCACCAAGGACATGGTTAACAACCACCAGGAGTATGCCTCCAGACTCTAAAGTGGACTAACTAAAACAATATGTAGCAATAACTATGTACTTTCCATGAGGAGAATCATAAGCTCATAGGATCCCAAATTTCTCTCAATTCAAACTCAAAATTCCCTCTGGAAGTGTTGTGATTTCTAATCTTCATATATTGTTTGGGTCCTCTATTCCTAGCATTTCTGATTCTCAAATTGGGTACCTGATGCTTGTCCAGGTTGAGAATTTTTTTTCCTGCACCAGGCAACTCAGAAAAGCTATAAAATTTTGATGTACCTGCAAAATCAAAAGCAATGTTAGATAAAAAAATCAGCCAGACTATTTCCCTCCCTGTAGGTATGTTGTATTATCACATTAAAGTTCTCCACTGCTTTCTTGATTCTCCCAACATCTGTGATAATACACCATGGTGCTTGCCATACTCCTTCAATGATATTCTTTAGCAACAATGAACCAGTCTCCAAGATTAGGGGATGGATCTCCTATTCCACACAATATATCAAACCCTCCAGAATTCCTCTAGCTTCAGCCACTACGTTGGTTGTATTGCCTATCTCTGCACATTGTGCATAAACCAAGTCTCCTTCCCAATTTCTTACACAAAAGCCATAGGAACTAGGTTCTGGATTTCCCCTTGAAGTCCCATCTGTGTTGCATTTAAACCACCTATTATAAGGGAATTTCCAGTGCACAATCTTGGAAATTATAGAGGGATTATTATTCTCCAGAAAATCAATTTATGTGATATAATTTAATTAAGTACCGAGTTTAAGAAAGAAATGAACACTTTTAAAATTTGTGGTCTAAAATAAGTCATAGATATTTGTATGATTGTAAATCATTTCATTAAGGTTAAAATAAAAAGTTTTAAGTTAATGTATTTCTAAATATAGAAATGTATCATTCTGTTTGAGACAGACTCAAAGGAAAGTGTATCACATAAATTGGAACGGAAGACATATGTATATATAACTTTATTTTTGGATCGGATGTATCACAAAGCTTATATTTTGAGAAGAAAGTGGTGAAGATTTTCAAAAAATTGCACGGATTGCCCTTCATATGGATTGGTCTTTAATTTTTTCCCCTACTTCTCATTTAATGAAAATTTGTGGGTCAAAGTACCCTTATTCGCGTGTCTACGAAACCAGAGTTTCGGGTTCGAACCTCAGCAGAGTTTAAAAAAAAAAAAAACTATTTCGCAAGATAGGATTTTCATAGAAACTATGCCTTAAGGCATAGTTCTGTAGGATAACTTAATTTCTACAGAACTATGCCTTAAGGCATAATTTTATCCCGAATAGGCATAGTTTGCTATGAAACCTTGTCTTGCGATTTTTTTTTTAGCTCTGTCGGACATAACTTTACCTCGAATAGGCATAATTTGCTATGAAATTTTGCCTTGCATTTTTTTTTACTCTGCTGGGGTTCGAACTAGAATGTCAGGATATTTTCGGCCACTTTCGAAGGGAAAAAAATTAAAGACCTGCAATTTGAGGGCCAAAATTAAAGACCGCCCCGAAACAAGGGCATTCCTGCCAATTGCCCGAAAATTTTCCTAACTGGTTGGGTCGGGTAAGATTTTGATGTTTTTGTTGGGCTTACATGACTTGTTATGGGTGATCAAAAGGATTCGTCCCAATTTTTATATGGGAAATCTATATGGCGTGACAAACTAGTAGTAGGTAATTATAATTAGTAGTTGTAGTTTGCATTAATTACTTCTCATAGCTAAAAGTTATATGTTAATGACACTTATTAGCTATTAAGGTAAAATACATAACTCTCTCCTCCTCCTCTCTCTCTTTCTCTAACTCTGCTCTCTCTCTCGCTTTCTCTCTCTCTCTCTCTCTCTCTCTCTCTCTCTCTTTGTCTAACGTCTGCTCTCTTTCTCTCTCTCTCTCTAACGTCTAGTTTTGTCTTACTCTCCATCTTCTCCGGCGAGTCTAACAGCCGCCGCAGCCGCCGTTGCCGTCGAATCTAACCCTAGGGTTTTGGATTGTTAACAGCTCGTTTGATTTTTGTATGGATCTGTGTTGATTTGAATGGATACAACGTCGTCTTCTTCATCAATGGCAGAATACACTCGATAAATTGATAGGACAATCGTTTTGCAACCGATATTACTGTTTCTCTTTATCAATTTTTGTTCTTTATAAATTGTTTTTTTTTTTTTGGCCTGAAAAGATATTTATATTAGTAGTACGATGCCGAATTCTAATATTTCATAATAAATCTCTAGCATGTTTAGTTTCTGACTTTCTAAAAGCTTCTGTTACTTCTAAGGGCTAAAATCAGACATTTGATTAAATTCATGGTTAAATATGTTTTGTCTAAGTAGGTGTTTGGCCATGCAATTGAAATCATGATTTTATATTTTGATTTCAAATCAGCATTTGTTTATGAAATTTCTTCAAAATTTTAACTTCAACTTCGTATCATGATTTCAAATCCCAAATTCTCCAAAAAGTGGATTTGGGATTTCAAATCATGATTTCAATTTTTTTTTTTTTTAATGTAAAACTTGACCCATAAGTTTATATTTTGTGAAAAGAAACTCATCATTTTATATTCGGAAAAGAGCCAAATATACCCTTCGTTATACTTTGGGTCTAAATATACACCTTCAGTTATACTATTGACTCAAATATACCCTTCATCCGTTAAAATTGTCCACCTTGGACATCCTATCCTATGTGGCAGTGAGACCTGATGAGGTGGATGCCACATGGCATTACCACCTCATCACCCCTAACCCATTTTACTCTTCCCCTCTTCCATCACTAAAATTTCCACCCCTCCACCACCATGGCCACCATATACATACCGCCATATACTCCAAGCTCTATGGAATCATCCTGCTGGCCCAAAGACCAGTGAGATTTTTTTTTGTTTTGTTATTTTTTAAATTTTTTTATTATTAATTGTACGCTTTGCTTAGGTTTAAATCTACTTTTTAAACCTTTTGAAATACATGATTATAATCGCAGCTTGAATTAATTAACAATTCTTCTGGAAAATCAAATATTTTTGTTGGGTGCGTGTGTCAATGGCGCCGGTCAAAAAAGTATGAACTCAGTCAATAGATTTTTTTTTTTGTGAGTCTACATTCTAGTACAATGGTTTTACATTACAATTACGTTAAGGCCATTGTTGATTAAAGACTAATGCCGCTCAACTAATTTTTCTAGAGCTATAAGTATATGGTGGTTATGGTGTTAGAGGTGGTGGAAATTTTAGTGGTGGAAGAGGGGAAGAGTAAAATGGGTTAGGGGTGATGAGGTGGTAATGCCACGTGGCATCCACCTCATCCAATGTCACTGCCGCGTAGGATAGGATGTCCAAGGTGAACAATTTTAATGGATGAAGAGTATATTTGAGCCAATCGTATAACTGCAGGGGTATATTTGGACCCAAAGTATAACCAAGGGTATATTTGGCCCTTTTCCATTTTATATTTTCTAAAAAAAAAAAACTCTCATGTTTGACATGAAGAGATTGTTTTTTTTTCTTCTTTTTTTTCAAAATTGTTTTTTTATTACATAGCGGGGGAGGGGTTGGGGAAATAGGGGAGGGGATTACAATGTGGGGATTTGAATCCTCACCAACAGGGTGAGAGTTCATGTAGTCAACCAACTGAGCTATTAGATCCCTACACGTGAAGAGATTGTTCGTACCATGTGGAAGGATTATATGAAAGAATAGCTAGTCACTACTATTGTTGATTTTTTAAAGTAAATCTTTGTAAAATTATATGTATTTGAAAGTTTGTAATGACATGTAATCGCGAGCATTTATTTATCAAAAGAATATGAAGATACGTAATTTATTAATGTAGCTTCTTGGGATATTCCGATACCTTGTTTATGATCTATGGCTTTCTCATTTGATAAAATTATATAAGTGTTCGGATTTTTTTTTTATAGTTTTCACAAATTGTGGGGTTTTCATATTTATGAGAAAAAATACAACGTAAAAAAATCCTAATTGGATAAAATTTCAATTTCAAATCAACATAATTTCAAATCATGTCCAAATAAGCCCTAATAGTACAGGGACCAAAACAACAACATTTAATTGCACGGTTTTCCCTTCAACTAAACTGGTCGTTAATTTATGTCCCTCAAATGTGTTGTTCTTTAATTTTTGTCCTTCAAAATCGAAATTATGTCTAGCAGGACGTAAATTCTTTAAGGAAGCTGACATAACTTGTGGATAATTAGATTTTGAAGCAAGAAAAAATTAAAGACTAACACAAAATAGGGACAGTGGTGCAAATGGTCCAAACAACAATTGTGAGCTAAACTTGAGCTTTCACAATAACTAGGGAAACACATTAAACCTCGTAGAGTCTTTGTCTCTACTCCATAGCAAAATCCCAACTCCAAGAGTTCTAAGTTTTGCCAAAACGGAGCAAACCCACAAACCAAGATTCAGTTTTGCCAATGCCAACCTTCCTATAGATCTCATCACTGAAATCTTGTTAAAGCTTCTTGTGAAATCCCTCTTGCAATTCAGGTCTGTTTCAAAATCATGGCTTTCCTTAATCTCTAGCCCTGAATTTGTGAAGACCCATTTTTTATTATCCGCTTGTAATAAGAACTACACCCACCATGGAGTTATGGTTAAGGTTTCTGATGATAACCACGATGTCAAGGACTACATTCACTTAGTGCTTTACTTTGCGATTCTGTAACTGAGGCATTTGACTTGGATTATCCCGATAAAGATCCCGATGGTTACCCTTGTCTTGTGGGTTCTGTTAATGAAATGATTTGTCTTTCCATCAATCTATTACACAAACTAGATGACTTGTTTCTATGGAATCCATCAATTAAAAAATATAAGAAGTTGCCTAGCTATAGACTCAATCTAAGCCGCCATTACCATGCGGATGAACCTGTTGATTTCAAATTTGGTTTTGTATATGATGAGTTGCAAGATAATTACAAGGTAGTGGGTGTTTTCCCTATTCATAGATATGGATGCCTATGTCGTGTTAAGGTCAAAATATATAGTCTAAAGGGTAATTCTCAGAGACGTGTTAATGATTTTCAAGGTATTGGATGCTTATGCTAAGTTTGTGAATGGGAAGCTTCATTGGCTTAACAAGAAATGGAACATCATTTCTATTAATTTGGCTGATGAGAAATAGGCAGAGGTAGAGTAACCCTGTTGTTTTAAAGGATGTGGATTTTTGCTGCTAGGAGTGTTTGGGAGTGATCTCTCTGTGTTTTGTAATTACACATGGACTCATGTAGATGTTTGGGTTATGAAGGAGTATGGGGTAAAGGAATCTTGGACCAAGATGTTTATTATTAAGTCTCCTGAAGATTCTACCTAACATATATGTAATCCCACCATTTTAATGTCAAATGAAGGTGAAATTTTGCTTCAGTTTGGATCACATTTCACAAAATACAATCCAAAGAATGACTAGATTAGATATCTAGATGTCACTAACTTAGCTCAATGTCTTGAGGTGGAAATCTATGTCAAGAGCCTAGTTTGTCCCTTTTAACAGAAGAAACCACAATGCACCTGTCACGACCTAATTTGCCTAAGCCGTGTGGGCACTTACCTCTCCATACCTCGGTCAGCGAACCCTTAACCCAACTATAATTAAAACATAAATAACTTAAATTAAGCAACGGAATAGCATAAATACGTAAGTCTCACGATATATATATATATATATATATATATATATATATATATATATATATATATATATTATATATATAGTAGAATGGTGCGGAATAACAATAACACCTCCAGGGTTTAGTCTGAGTAATACAAGAGCAATCTAAGAGGGAAATAATACAAGTCTGGGATAATAATACATAAAGTGTCTATGTTTTTGAATAGAATAGGACATAAAGATAGAAAAGTCTTCAAGGAAACGAACGACCATGCTCACCCGGGAAACTCAATGATAATGCTGAAGCAACTGTCAGCCACGTGTAATAGAAGCGGATCCAACCTGATACTCAACATTCATAAAGGAATGCAGCAAGTGCAGGTCAGTACAAAACAACAGTATTGGTAGGCATCATCGACCGACTAAGCATAGCTAACACAATCCAGATAATAAAGCAGATAAGTAGACAAACCAACAAGTATAAAGATGTAATCGAATCCAAGTACACATCATCGCCTAAGTGAAGCATCTAATCCCAAATGTGCCAGTTTGAATGTATCAAGTCTAAATCCAATAATCACAAGTACAACACCCAAACATCTCAAAGTCAAGCCATAATGCAATGCAATTCAATAGTGTATCAATGCAATGCAATGCCATGCAAATGTTGTGTACACATGTACTCCGGATGAAAATATCGACATCTCGGTAGCACAACCCAGTGTGACTCGCGAAGTCTAAGTACCACCCGTCCCGAATCTTTGCTCACGGGGGATTCTCACTGACACCACTCTGGAGGACCTGCGGAGTCCATGCACTCACTCAATCAACGATTCCGAAACTAAAATCGGATATCGGCCATCTCTGTAGCACCCCGTTGGGAGGATGACACTTAACAAAGCTAATCAAACTTACTAAGTTAAAAATAGTTTCAAAAGATAATGAGTTCAAGTATATACCAAAACGTTTGTAAGAAACTAATTTAAAACATAGTATTTATAACGCATTAGCGGAAGGCCCATATGAATCAAAGTTCAAAATACAACATCTCAACATAGTAAAATCTCATAAAACCCACCTTAAAATGTAGATATTCTATTAGGACAAAAATGGAAAGCACCTATTTTGAGTTAAATCAACACTTTAGAATTCATCTAAAACGTAGCAGAGAAATATTTTTTATGCTACAACATCCAAGGCTTATACCAAGAATGAAATTCAACTCCCAATCTCAAATACAAACTAGTTAAGTTTTCCAAGTTCAACATAAGTACTGAATTTAAAATAGTCAAGTCATTCAGCAAAATCAAGTTACAAAATATTAGCATCATGACCCAAACTTCATTCAAAAGTGCATATCTAAGTGTATCACATGGATCACGTACAGGTCCCCAAAAGCACACAAATGAACATGCTCATGCAAATGCGATCTTCATCTAAGCTTCCAAATAGTCTACTTCAAATGGCCATCCTTAAGTCTCCCTCGGAACAACACCTACGATAGTAACAAACTATCGCTAGGCATAAAGCTTAGTGTTACATAAACTTAACTAACATTTCATATAAAAAGTATGCTATGCAAGGAGTACAAAAATAAATTCTAGAAATGAGCATATCAAAATCATCATCAAGTACTTAATGAAGGTACAATTGTTTCAAGAGAATCAGATATCAAATAATAAAATAGTTCAATCTATCAATATTCAAAATCTCAAATGTCAATAAGCTTTCCAAAGCTAATTCAAAAAGGTCCACCGATTAGTTAATTGAATAGTGAGCTATCTATGAAATATGAGTGCAAGAAGTAAATTCAAGACATAAGCTTATCCGATTTATCATCAAGTTCTTAATCAATGTACGACGTCTCAAGAGAACCACCAAACCATGAGATAGTTCTAGATACTAATATTTCAAATACCAAGTGTCAAGAAAGCTTCCCAAGCTAATTCGAGTTAGTTCATTTTGCCCAACACACACGTCATGCTATCACATCAAGCATAATCAAACAACAAGAAGGACCGAAGCCCAAATCAAGAAGGGTCGTCACCCTATAATCAAGAGAATCATGAGCCATGTTGAAAGTGGCTTTCCACTCATACTCGAGAATGGACAAAAGTCCATCATCAAGACGAAATGTAAATCCAAAGTCAAGATGGGCAAGATCCGAAATCAAGAAGGGTCGTCACCCAATAATCAAGAGAATCAAGAGCCATGTTGAAAGTGGCTTTCCACTCATACTCGAGAATGGACAAAAGTCCATCATCAAGATGAAATGTAAATCCAAAGTCAAGATGGGCAAGATCCGAACAATACCACGAGGTATGTCATTATAAGTGACAAGGTCACTATCACAAGAAGGACAATGTCCCGACAAGAATGTAATAATGCTCAAGCAATCCGCATGTGTGGGCGAATTAAGCCGTCGCACCAAAAATACTTCACATAACACCAATGTGATTTTAACATACTCATAACTCAATTCACACCAAAAAAAAAAAAAAACTGGTTTTAGCGACAGATTTTAGCGACACAATTAATTCCGTCTCTAGGTAACGACGGATTACCTACAAAATTACAGTTTTGTCGCCAAAAAAATGAAAAAAGAAATGATATCTAAATTAACGACGAAATAGCGACAGATTTTTAAATTTGTCGCTATATTTTGGCTAGAAAATTACGCGCCTTTATTTTAGCTACTAAAATTACGACAAACCTTGGGCGGCAAAATTTATTACAGATTAGCGACGTATGTAGTGACGGATTATTTCCGTCGTTAAGTAATATGTATGTTTCACCATACTTTAATACCAGTTGCTACAGATATTTCCGTCGTTATCTTTTAAAATGGTAAAATTTCAAGTTAATTTTTAGCGACAGCATTTATCCGTCGGTAAATAAAATTTAGTTTTATTTTTATAAACGAAATAAAATGAAATACCCTCTATACACACTAACACCTCAAACCCACCAGAATTTTCTCTTCAAACCCACCATCTTCTCTTTCTCTTGCAAATATACTTTGCTCTTCAAACCCACCGGAAAATTCGCCGCCATTCTCATACTCTCACTTTGTTTATTTCTCATTTACCATGGTGATTTACTTTGTTTATTTCTCTCTCTCTTTCTTGCTTTTCTATATCAGTTAAAAAAGTTTGAATTCTCGTAAATATCATCAGTCTTCCATTTTTTTCTTTGTATTTTTGGTCATGCTCAGCTCAGCTGGCCACCTTTTCTAGTGGGTAAATGATATAAACATTTTCCCTTAAAGGGTAGAAACATATATATAAAAAATTGAGGGTTTGGGTATTATGAAAGGCGACGCATATATACACTAGAGAGAGGGGCAATGAATGAATATCAATAATAATCATAAAAACCCTAAAAACCTCAGTAAGAGTCGCTTAGCTCTCAGCAGTAGCAGTTGTTTCATCAAAGAGAGGGCTCTCTCTAAGCCCTTTTTCTCTCTTCTGAGGGGTTTTGAGTTGAATTTCAGGTGTCAAATCTGTTTCTTTCTCTGAATAAATTGTGGGTCTATTTTTATTTTTTGTTGAAAATCATCCTTCTTTCTGTTTGAGTTGAAATTCAGTTAATTTCTGTGTGTACTTCATTTTTCTTGTACGAATTATAGTTGAATAAATTGTGGGTCTTGTTTATTTTCCTGTTTTTGTTGAAAATCAACAAGTTTGATCACGGTCTTTGTGATTTGGGGAACTTATTGCTTAGCTTGAATTTTGTATATGACATTTAACAATGTTTATGCTGTTAAAGAACATAAATTTTGGTTTTGTTGCCACCTTGTATGTGTCAGTGTGTTGGAAGGAGGAGAAATTTTGCAATTGTTTTATTTTGGGTTTCTTAAATATAGTTTAGTTTCTCTGTTTAGCATCGAAAAGTAGTTTTCCAAGAAAATATGGGTGCAACTTCAGCAACTGCAGTTTTCTCTTCAAATTCCATATGAAAACCCAAGTTAGGAATCCGAATACCCCCAAGGTGTACTCTTTTTAATCAACTCCTTTATGAAAATAAGTTATAAGAGTTGTGCTCTTATGCATTCTTGAAATTATCTGGAATTTAATTGGGAAGTTAGTGTGAAAATAGTGGGTTTTTATTACTATTGGAACTGCAAGCAAGAACTATTCTCAGTTGACCGCATTTATCTCAATTTACTTGTTATGTGCACATTAATCTAAGTTAGAATGTAATAAACTAATAATCAACTAGTAGATATATGTATAGCTATCTGGAAACGTATAGATAAAAAATTGACGGTTTGGGTATCTATTTCTTCTTTTCTTTTGCTATTTTGTTCAATGCTATTTTCCTCTTTTATGACATTTAACGATGTTTATGCTGTTAAAGAACGTAAATTTTTGGTTTCCTGGCTAAATATCTATTTCACTAATACTGAAGGATTTGATTTATATTCATTCTTGCACGGTTTAGGAAAGAGTTGCAGGCTTTAGGAAAGAGTTGTACTTCATCAAATTCTTCAAAAAGCTCTCGAAAGGTTTGTTAAGATTATTGCTATTTGCTCTAACTGTTTGTCCACAAATGGAGAAGTTTTAAAGTCCTAAAATGAGCTTAACATTAAGCGAAGAACTTTGAGTTTGAGGCATGTTTAAACTTCATTTACTAAATACATGAATTATGTAATATTGTTGTGATACTTTGAGTCTTCAAATTTTGTAAACATGACCCTCCCGTGACAAGGCTAGTAATTCCAAATGGTAAATATGAGATTCATTGATTAAGGTAAGTATTTCAAAGCACTTCTCGGTTCTGCCCTTTTTTGCCTAAAGTTAGCAGGTTTAACCTCTCTAAAATGAACATAACTAAGTTTATAGCCACTTTGGGAAGTCCTAATGTGACTTGTGATTTCTTTTACCTCACCTAATGTTTGAATTGGTGAAATTTTTTGTATTCCTTACGATCTTGAGAAATTCTGTAAAGAATAGGTTTGCCTCATTTTGCTTAATTGATTTCTTGAGTTTCTTCTTTCTTTAACAACCAGAAAACTAAGATAAAAAACAGTAGGTTGTTTAATTACCTGTAACTTTGGCTCATAAAGTTTGGGGCTATCATCTGTGTCATTATTTGTTTGATTACCCTTGCTAACATTATTTGTGGTTGATGGCGCATTTTAGTGAAGTTGTCTGGTTGAGTAGGATTATAGTATCTATACCTGCTTGTTTTAATGTTGGTAATCTTTCTTGTCTTTACTAATTTTTTCCTTTGTTGATTAAGAAAGTTTATTATTACCTCCTTAAACTTCATAGCCAACACACTTTCTTTTTGCAGTTAAAAAAAATTGGTCTTAAACTCAACTTGTTTTCCTTTGGATGGCATTCTGATTGTCTTACTTATTTACAGAAAGTAACTCTAAGTTTCTTGTTTATTTTAACATTAAATAGGATCATGGATAATCTAGAGCGTGGTTGGATGTACGACAGGTTGGATGGTCGAGGGGGTATTAATTCTAGTTTCATAACTGGTGTTAATAAGTTTCTTGAGTTCTCATGTTCTCAGAGAAACTGCATGAGTGGTGACGATGTCAAATGTCCGTGTAAAAAATGTCACAATATTAAATTCATGGATGTTGAAACCGTTAAATTGCACCTTCAATCGTTTGGATTTGTTGAGAACTATTTTGTTTGGAAGTATCAAGGGGAAAAAGAAGTGACCGGTGAGATGTATAGTGATTTACATGGTGGTACTCAACCTGAATTGGGATATGATAATCCATATCACCAAATGGTTTTAGATGCAGCTGGACCGAACATTGGCCAGGGTTCGAGTAATACTAAACCTGAGTCATCTCATCATTGTGAACCTTTGGTGGAGGAGGAATCTAATCCTTCAATGGAGGAGGAGCCTAATCTTGAGTCCCAGAGGTTTTATGATTTGCTACAAGCCGCTGATGCAAAATTGTATCCTGTTTCTTCCCTCTCTCAACTCGCAGTAGTTTCTAGGATGTTAAATATTAAAAATGAGAATACTTTGTCACAGAGGGGTTATAATCAAATTATGCAACTATTGAAAGAGGCTTTACCTGAAGATAACATAGTGCTTGATAGTTATTATTAGACCAAGAAGCTAGTGCGTAGCTTGGGTTTGCCTGTTGAAAAGATTGATTGTTGTAATTCAGGATGTACGTTGTATTGGGGTGATGATGAGAACCTAACTTCTTGTAAGTTTTGTGGCTATGAGAGGTATAAACGCCGTGTTGGTTCTCATAAGAGGAAATTGGTCCGTTACAAGAAAATGTATTATTTCCTTTTGATTCTTAGATTGCGGAGATTATATGCGTCTTATGCTACAGCTGCCGACATGAGATGGCATCACGAGCATATACAAGAGGAGGGGGTAATGCGTCATCCATCAGACTCTGAGGCTTGGAAGCACTTCAATGAAACTCATTCCTTTTTTGCTGCTGAACTAAGGAATGTGAGGTTGGGGTTATGCACGGATGGTTTCCAACCATTTGCTCAGATGGGGAGAAAATACTCTTCGTGGCCTGTAATTGTCACTCCATATAATTTGCCTCCAGGGATGTGTATGAAGGAGGCATACATGTTCTTAACTGTCATTGTACCGGGGCCACACAATCCTAAACAAAAAATTGATGTTTATCTGCAACCTCTAATAAAGGAATTGACTTTGTTGTGGGAGACAGGTGTAGAAGCATTTGACATCTCAAAAAAGCAAAACTTTCAATTAAGGGCAGCTTTGATGTGGACAATCAATGATTTTCTAGCATATTCTATGTTATCAGGATGGAGTACAGGTGGCAACTTAGCATGTCCTTATTGTATGGAGGAAACACAATCATTCAGATTAAAACATGGTGGGAAAACAACTTGGTTTGACAGTCATAGAATGTTTCTTGATCAAAATCATCCATTTAGGAGAGATCGTAAAAACTTTCTTAAAGGTCATACTGTTACAAGGCCACCACCTACCGTTAGAACAGGAGAAGAAATTTTGAATCAAATTTGTGAGTTGGGGATAAGAAAAGTAACTGAGTTAGATGCACAAGAAGTTAATAAGAGGATATGTAATTCATGCGAATGGAAAAAATGAAGCATCTTTTAGGATTTGCCTTATTGGAGTTCTAACTTGATACGACATAATCTTGATGTCATGCATATTGAGAAGAATGTCTTTGATAATGTGTTTAACACTGTTCTTAATGTTGTTGGCAAAACCAAAGACAATCCGAAAGCATGTCTAGATATTGCAAAATATTGCGATCAACCGCAATTAGCAAGGAATCCTGATGGAAGCTATCCCAAAGCTGCATATACAATAGAAAAGAATGAAAAAGTTGTCTTGTTCGATTGGTTGGAAGGTGTGAAGTTTCCAGATGGGTATGCTTCGAACATGAGTCGATGCCTGGACATGGACAAATTTAAGTTATTTGGCATGAAAAGTCATGATTGTCATGTGTTCATGCAACGACTATTGCCAATTGCCTTCCGTGAGCTACTTCCTAGTAATGTGTGGCAGCCACTTACAGAGTTGAGTTTGTTTTTTAAAGATCTTACTTCAATTGTTCTTCGAGTGGTGGACTTGGAGAGATTAAAGGTACACATCCCACAAATCTTGTGTAAGTTAGAACGCATATTCCCCCCGGGTTTCTTTAACTCAATGGAAGATTTACCCGTGCACCTGCCATATGAAGCACGAATTGCTGGACCTGTACAATACAGATGGATTTACCCTTTTGAGAGGTAAATATAAAATATATATATTCTTTAATGGTGACAAGTATCCAATAATTTATTGGTTTACATTTATAGGTACCTTCGAACTCTTAAAAACATGATTAGGAACAAAGCTAGTGTTGAGGGTTCCATTTGTGAAGCATACTTGATGGCGGAGTCAACACAATTGTTTTCTCATTATTTTGAACCTCATGTTATCTCACGTCATCAAAATGTGGCCCGTAACAATGATGGTGGTGTTGTAGAAGATATTGAAGGAAATGTTTCAATATTCACTCATCCATGCAAACTATCGGGAGAAGAAAAAAAAAAAGATTTGTCCATTGAAGAAATCAAGGCTGCCCAAACTTATATTTTACTAAATACTAAAGAGGTTGAGCCATTTGTGAGGTAACATTATAAAGTTATACTTATTTAAAATAAAGAATATATCCATATATTATGAGTTTCTATTTAACTTACTTTGTTTCAATGAAGCATGTATGTGCAACGTTTGCAAGAAGAGTTCCCGAATCTATCTCAAGATCAAATAGATGAGAGTCTTGAAACATATTTTTCTATATGGTTCAAGGAATATGTAAGCCTCCATCAATCATTATCTTTTAAACTATGACTGCTTAAAATGGCTTGTGAAATTTGACTAAGTCTTATGATTTTCTTAAAATAGGTTCGATCCAATCATATTGAGAACAAATACTTGCGTAGTCTTGCTCAAGGACCATTAATAAGAGCATATGCTTATCCAATGTGTTTTTTAATGGATACAAATTTCACACATTACGTCGCGGTAGTGCTAGATCAACAATGAACAGTGGAGTTTGTATCTCGGATCCAAATGTTGGCGATTACTATGGACGGATACAAGAGATTATACAAGTGGAATACCGTGAAACACCTTTAAAGAAAACTACATTATTCAAGTGTGAATGGTTTGATCCAACTATGAATGTTGGTGTTAAGGAGCACAATCAGTACAAATTGGTCGATGTTAACCATCGTCGTCGGTTTAACAAATATGAACCTTTTATTCTTGCGATGCAAGCAACTCAAGTGTGTTATGTGTCTTATCCTAGCACAAAAAAGGACAAGGATGATTGGTTAGCTGTATTGAAAGTCAAACCTCGAAATGTTATTGAATTACCTGATGAGGAAGTGATCACAACTCCGGAAGTGGAACTAAGTCTTCCATTCCAAGTTGAAGAAGTTGAAGTCCATGAGATAGATATGAATATGATCGTTGATGAAGTTATACTCCTGCATGATCCAAATGGGGAAGCAATTGAAATGGATGAACCAATTGATGATGGATTGTTTCCAGAGCACCATGAATCCGAAGAAGAGTATCAAGACTCTGAAGAAGAATCTACAGAAGATGAGTATGAAATTGAGGAGGATGATGAGGAGGAGTTCGAAGAAGAAATAGATACTGACTAGTGTGTTGATAGAAATGTGCTACTGTATCTTTATTAAATTTTGTTTGTAGTAATATGTTTTGGATGTTATAAGTATGTGATATGTCTACATTTGTTGGTTGTCTTGGATGTCTAAGCTTCTTAGTCATTTTCATAATGTATGCACAATCCAATGACTTTTTCTTAATATATCCATTGCTTACTATGCTGAAAATCTAGCAATAATTCTATGGTTTTGCACAATTTAATTTACTGTCCATTTTTTGTGTGTAATCTTTAAAGAAAACAATTTCCTTGTGATTGTCACGACCCAACCCCGTGGGCCGCGACAGGTATCCTAACTGGATACCCATACGTACCTACCTGACAGAATCGGCGTACCAGACAGAATATTTCAAATAGGTGTTTACAGATTCAAGCCAATACAGATACGGCGCGCGCGAAAATATGTATACATATGCATACTGAAACTTTTTCATATGCCGATGAGGCTAACATAACAGACGGAGTCACAAAATCGTACGCACCTACCTGAACAGATGTAACCCGTAACCCACATACATATCTACAGGCCTCTAACAGACATACAGAATCAGATGACGGGACAGGGCCCCGCCGTACCCAGAATTATCATACATACAGAATATACAGATGTCAGAAGATATATACCAAAAGTATTCGCTCCGGATCAAAAGAGCTCTTCAAAATAGCAGAATCTGAGTCCTAGACTGGCGGTGTATCTCCAGGTGCGTCTGTACCTGCGGGCATGTAACGCAGCCCCCGAAGAACCGGGGGTTAGTACGAAAAATGTACCGAGTATGTAAAGCAGAAACATAACAAACATAATCATAGTCTGAACCGGAAGCATATATGTATAGCAGACAGAACCATAAATCGAACGAACGGACGGAATCACAGTCCCGACAGACGGACAGAATCATGGTTCGGATAGACAGATAGAAGCGTGAACCATACGGACATACAGAATCAGAATCCATACAGACATACAGACAAAATCGTAATCCAGACGGACGGACAGAAGTATGCCGGACAGAATTATGCATGCAGAGTCATACAGAATCATACAGAGTCATACAGAATCATACAGAGACATGTGCTTATATAAATGCTGATGGCACATGCATACATACATACAGATCCCGGCCCTGTCTGGGGGCGCGGTAACAGAACCCGGCCCTCTTAGTACGGGACGCGGTGGACAGACAGAATCAGATCAGATCATATGCCATCCTTGCCGCCATCCCCATACACAGATCATAATATCATAAAATATAAACAGATCCCGGCCCGCACACCGAGGGACGCGGTGAACAATGCAGAGGAATATGCAGGATAACAGAACCTGACTCGGGACGCAGTGAAGGAATGCATTGAGACAGCCACGAACAGATTAATGAGAAACCACATACATACAGACTCAACATACAGACTCAATCAAACTGAAGGGTGCCAAACGGCGAGTCAAGTCAGAGTATCCGGATAGTATGCATAATACGCGCCTATATCCTACTTGGGAAGGCACGACAGATTATTATCAGAATCAGATTCTCAGATGTCCAGAAATCATTTTGTAGGATTTGCATAAAAATAGTCATTTCATAATCAAAATAATAGTCCAGATGTTTTCTGAGAAAATCGGACAGAACCAAAGTAATTAAGGTTATACAGAAGGCATCGGGCCTTGTGGGCCCGCCTCGGACCAACTCGAGGCGACATATGTAAATTACTGATAATAGACCTTATGAGGTCATCCATAATCATTTGGGAGTGTTCCGACTCCGTTTGGGAAGGTTTCGTGCAAAAGTTCACTTTGAAGGCATTTTATAAGGAAATGGTTTCAATTGTACTGAAGGAATTGGAGCGGATTTCCATCTCGAATTCCGAGGACCGGAGTCGTACTTAAGGCTCGCGGCCGAGCCTATTACATCCAGAACATGCCTAAGAATAAAGGGGAGGGCTTTACATAACCCGATTGCGTCTTACGCCCGCTTGGCTTCGATTCCAATTTCGTCCAAAATCTAGAAATGGTCAAGTTTACCAATTGTTAATTTCAAACTTTAAGACTCCAAACTTAATACATACTTGCCTACCGAAATTTCGGCAGCATTTCCCCTATATATATAACATCCCCGAGACTTAGCTCGGCTTGGTTCATCAACACAGCAACCCAGAAACAACATCAATAACAACAACAAGCATTACAAGACACATAATATGGCATAATTAGCCATCTTTCCGGCATAACATAACATCTTTCATTTCAACCTTACACTTCCAAACCAATCCTACCATTTTCATATTCAACACTTATCAAGATCATTACAACATATTTCAGGGCATATCATACCATTTTCACAAGATATACTCAAGATATACGCAATATACAAGTTTCCTACTAAGGGCAGATTTCGCCCACAACTTCCAATCTTTTAGCATAAACATCCATAACATATTCTTACCTTCCAACTCCATCAATGATAACCATAATTTGCATCTTCCTACTTTCACTTCCGCATTTACATAATTATAATAAACTTGCATGTTTTCCTACAACAACTTAATAATCATTTTTCCATAACAACAAAAACCATTACTCTTTCATTCACTTCACAATTACACATTTAACATACTAATAAAATTTATTCACATTCCATTATCCACATCACACCACACGGCCACAACCTATTTTTTTCCAACTTCCACTAATTCATTCAACTTTCATTTCTAATACAATTCCCACATTAACTACAACAAGATTCCAACATGAATTCAAGTCATCATAGGCATGCAATATATATATATATATATATATATATATATATATATATATATATATATATATATATATATATATATATATATATATATATATGCACACGGCCAACATGCAATACATCCCAAGACACAAAATTTTCATGCTTTTCATTCATTTCCACACACTACATCATACATATACCTTCCATAACATAACAAAAGCATAGAATCCTTACCTTTCCTTCAAGTTCTTCACTTGCCACTAGAGTTGTCCTCTTGCCAAAATAATTATACCAAGTTGTAGAGAACCTTGAGCTTGGTAATAATCCCACAAGAAATGAATTTTTTGAACCAAGATTAGGCTCCAAGAAATTTTTTCTTTCTTTTCTTTCTCTTCTCCTCTTGGCCGTGCTCTCTCTCTCTCTCTCTCTTTTTCTCTTGTTTGTTCTTTGTTTTTCTTGAAGCTTCTATAGGATATAGATGAATATATATTACCACATGGAAATTAATTCCATGGGCTTGGGTCAAGGGCATATGGCCGGTTGGGCCTTTTTTTTTTTTTTTTGTGCCCAATTGTTGGCTAAATAATTGTAATTCATGGCACAAGTTTCCAAAATTCCAACTTTGCCCTTGGCCTCCTTTCGTAATTCCACACCAATGTATTCATAGCCAACACATTCATACCAAGTAAGGTCCAATTATGGCCTTATTCATTACAAGCCAAGTTATCTCAAATTTTTCGAATATGCAAAAATGCCGGATGTAACATCCTCCCCCCCTTTAAAACATTCGTCCTCGAATGTTAAATTGACCTCATGGGGCGTCATACTACTTCGGGAGGGTTCTTTTTATAATCGTCCTTCGTTGACTTTCCGATATGGATTCTTTACTAATATAACAGAGTAATTCTTCACATTGCTGACTCATATGCTTTCATAACGTATTTTCTCATATCCCACAGAGTCACTAGGCCATGAACTATACTCTCGTAACAGATGAATGCTTTTCGCTCTTTCATAGACATTGTGTCCTTTCTTCCTTTTCCTTCAAAGCTTTTCAGACATTATACTTACTATCACTTCTTCTCATACTCTTCGGTTCCTTACCACATCATCATGATTCCACGTCGTACCAAACAGATTCAGAACTGAGATCGGACGCACAGGAGCATATCGGACGGATTCGTAATCGGAGGCAAACACACTAAAATATGGCGGACGGATTCGTAGTCAAAGTCAGATGCATGGGAGGGTATCAGACAGATCCGCGATCAGAATTAGACGTACAGAGATGTATCAAACAGATTCGTAATCAGAATCAGACGTACAGAGATGTATTAAACAGATTCGTAATCAGAATCAGACGTACAGAGATATATCGGACAGATTCGTATCCAGAGTCAATCGTACAGAGGCATATCAGACAAAAATGTAATCAGACTCAGAAGTACAGGGGCGTATTAGGCAGAACCTTATCAAAGTCAGAAGTGCAGAAGTGTATAACAGATAGAGTTTTGATTAACATCAAACCACCCCTATTAAGGCTCCAGTGATCTACGAAAATTTCCCTTTGTTGACGTTTCATTGTTCACCCTGACAATTATACCACGGATTATCTCGTCAAAATCCGTTTACTCATTCACAAACTTGTTCGTCAGATTGTTATACAAATCGTCTTACGCGTCGCTTGTCAACTCTTTCGAGGATTCTGTTTATTCACATTTCTTATTCTTCATCTTTCCAACTATCCATACTCATTTCCTTTTTCGGATATCGTCGCCCTAGACTAAGTGGTAACGTAACCGGAGTTTATCTATTATATATTTTTGATCACATTCGTATCCTCGTCTTTGCTTCGTTTCATGTATTCGGTTTAGTAAAACCTTTCGTTTATCACAACATTAGTCGCCGGGACTCGGCTCTTGATCCACGTGGGCACCAGACAAAGGTCATATACATACAAATACACACATACATACACGTTTACTAATATCTTACTTGCGAACGTCTCCGACCGTTATTCAAATTCGCTCAGTTTCTCGAGCGGTATTGCGCTCCTTCTTTTCGCCCATTTAGTCTGCACCGGTCTGCGCGACTCCTGTAAGGGCACTAGTTACTCCACACATTCACTCTTTCTTTAGGTCACCCCAAATTTCCATTTATCTCTATCATACTTACACTTGTGAAAATTTTTGCATTACTTCCCAGGGGGGTCACCCATCCCAGAATTGCTCTGGCCTTAGCACGCTTAACCTCGAAACTTTCATACATTTTGGCGCGTCACGGCTAATATAATTTCGTCGATTGCCCCGCACGACCTTTGTTACGTAATTTAGGGCATATCGGGGTCTTAATAAATTTTCGGGAAATTCTCATAGTGGGTCCCACCCCGGGTTAAACCATACAATTTCCATATCGCCCTTCCGAATTCTCAATGTCTATCAGGTTAACAATTACCTTGCTCTTATTAATACCCAGAAGAAAAAAATCACATAATATGATAAAGTATAGACCCATTCATACACATATTCCTCAAGAAGAGATCACTGACGTACCTGGGGCCGCACTTGAAGACGCTCCTGGGTCCTGCCGGCCGGTCAAAGCAAATACGCGGTTCGTAGGACCGCTGTAACCAGAAGCTGCACCATGACCCCTGCCACGACTCGCTGGCGCTGGTGCTGGTGCTGGTGCTCCTCGCCCCGTGTGGCGTATGGCTGGCGAAGGAGAAGATGAGCCAGCAACTGACCTAGCAGGCTGGACTGAACCTGAACCACCCTTATGCGGGCACTCTCTGACATGATGATCTGGGCTGCCACAAAAATAACAAGCGCCTGTAGCGCGATAACACTCCCCCGGGTGGGGTCTCCCACAGTAAGAACAAGGGGGCATAGGTGGCCTCGATTGACCGGGACCTCTGCTCACCTGTGAGCCTGGAACTCTGGAGCTCTGTCCTGAGAACTGTGGGGGCGTACTGTGTGCTGGCTGGGACGAATACCTGTTACCCTGCCACTGAGAAAACTCGCTCTGAAATCCCCCGGAATACCCGGCCGATCTGGCTCTCTTAGGCCGGCTCCTGTCGTGACCCCTATCAGGCCGACGTTCCCTACGTCGGTCCTCCATGCCCTGGGCGTGTGCCTGTACCCGGGCAATATGCATCCCTGGCTGAGAAGCCACCGCCAGGCAACTATCAATCAAATAAGGGTCCAGC
The DNA here is from genome assembly GCF_019175385.1 of Lycium barbarum. Lineage (NCBI taxonomy): Eukaryota > Viridiplantae > Streptophyta > Magnoliopsida > Solanales > Solanaceae > Lycium > Lycium barbarum. The sequence continues at coordinate 93,931,630 of NC_083347.1, read as the reverse complement.
CCCATCACGTACCGGTGCACCCTGTCAGCCATCTCAGCTACTATAGCAGGTGCATACCTAGCCAGTGAGTCAAACTCTAGGCTATACTCTCGAACACTTCTACCGTTCTGTCTCAGGTTCAAGAATCGATCAACCCTAGCTCTCCGCAGCTCTGGAGGTAGAAAATGATCAAGAAAGGCCTTAGTAAACTCAGCCCATACTGCTGGGGAGCATCGTCACCCCTGGATAGCTGCCAGGACTCATACCAGTTCGCCGCTACCTCATATAACCGATACGAAGCCAACTCGACGGACTCAGTCGGCGAAGCCTTAATCAACCGTATCGTATTCTCCATCTTTCTAATAAACTCCTGAGGGTCCTCTTCGGGTTTTGTCCCGGAGAATTCTGGAGGATTACATGTCAAAAACTCACGAGCCCTGGAGCTTTCATATCAGTCCGCACGACCACCCCCAAATCCATGCCTGCGAACCTGCTCTGTCATCAGTGTGGTCAATAACTGAACCACATCTCGCATAGCCCTGTCCTCCGCCCCTGGCTGTGGAGCTGGAGGCTCGGGCACTGGAACCCTGGGAGCTCGCGGTGGAGCCGCCCTTTGATCAGCAGCTGCTGCTGCTCCAATCTCCTCTGATAAGGGCGGTGTAACAGAGCCGGCTGACAGGGGCTCATCCTCAAGCGCTAACCGCGCACTGGCCCTGGTAACTCTCTGGGCCCGGCTGGTTTCTCTTACCTCGACCCCTGCTTTGCCCTTCTGGGCAGCTGCTGCCTTCTTAGGAGGCATCGCTGAAAACATAACAAATCGTCAGGAGGGGATCATCCTACTAATACAGTTCTATCGCACGATCTAAGATTCAAAGAAGGGTAACATCCTAGATGCCCTGTAGCCTCCTGTTTATAGATGTGGTGCACCACACACCGATAAACAAGACTCTACTAGACACGGCCTGTAGACATACCGAGGACTAACCGCTCTGATACCACTTCTGTCACGACCCAACCCCGTGGGCCGCGACTGGTATCCTAACTGGATACCCATACGTACCTACCTGACAGAATCGGCGTACCAGACAGAATATTTCAAATAGGTGTTTACAGATTCAAGCCAATACAGATACGACGCGCACGAAAATATCTATACATATGCATACTGAAACTTTTTCATATGCCGATGAGGCTAACATAACATACGGAGTCACAAAATCGTACGCACCTACCTGAACAGATGTAACCCGTAACCCACATACATACAAAATATACAGATGTCAGAAGATATATACCAAAAGTATTCGCTCCGGATCAAAGGAGCTCTTCAAAATAGCAGAATCTGAGTCCTAGACTGGCGGTGTATCTCCAGGTGCGTCTGTACCTGCGGGCATGTAACGCAGACCCCGAAGAACCGGGGGTCAGTACGAAAAATGTACCGAGTATGTAAAGCAGAAACATAACAAACATAATCATAGTCTGAACCGGAAGCATATATGTATAGCGGACAGAACCATAAATCGAACGAACGGACGGAATCACAGTCCCGACAGACGGACAGAATCATGGTTCAGATAGACAGATAGAAGCGTGAACCATACGGACATACAGAATCAGAATCCATACAGACATACAGAATCAGATGACGGGACAGGGCCCCGCCGTACCCAGAATTATCATACATACAGAATATACAGATGTCAGAAGATATATACCAAAAGTATTCGCTCCGGATCAAAAGAGCTCTTCAAAATAGCAGAATCTGAGTCCTAGACTGGCGGTGTATCTCCAGGTGCGTCTGTACCTGCGGGCATGTAACGCAGCCCCCGAAGAACCGGGGGTTAGTACGAAAAATGTACCGAGTATGTAAAGCAGAAACATAACAAACATAATCATAGTCTGAACCGGAAGCATATATGTATAGCAGACAGAACCATAAATCGAACGAACGGACGGAATCACAGTCCCGACAGACGGACAGAATCATGGTTCGGATAGACAGATAGAAGCGTGAACCATACGGACATACAGAATCAGAATCCATACAGACATACAGACAAAATCGTAATCCAGACGGACGGACAGAAGTATGCCGGACAGAATTATGCATGCAGAGTCATACAGAATCATACAGAGTCATACAGAATCATACAGAGACATGTGCTTATATAAATGCTGATGGCACATGCATACATACATACAGATCCCGGCCCTGTCTGGGGGCGCGGTAACAGAACCCGGCCCTCTTAGTACGGGACGCGGTGGACAGACAGAATCAGATCAGATCATATGCCATCCTTGCCGCCATCCCCATACACAGATCATAATATCATAAAATATAAACAGATCCCGGCCCGCACACCGAGGGACGCGGTGAACAATGCAGAGGAATATGCAGGATAACAGAACCTGACTCGGGACGCAGTGAAGGAATGCATTGAGACAGCCACGAACAGATTAATGAGAAACCACATACATACAGACTCAACATACAGACTCAATCAAACTGAAGGGTGCCAAACGGCGAGTCAAGTCAGAGTATCCGGATAGTATGCATAATACGCGCCTATATCCTACTTGGGAAGGCACGACAGATTATTATCAGAATCAGATTCTCAGATGTCCAGAAATCATTTTGTAGGATTTGCATAAAAATAGTCATTTCATAATCAAAATAATAGTCCAGATGTTTTCTGAGAAAATCGGACAGAACCAAAGTAATTAAGGTTATACAGAAGGCATCGGGCCTTGTGGGCCCGCCTCGGACCAACTCGAGGCGACATATGTAAATTACTGATAATAGACCTTATGAGGTCATCCATAATCATTTGGGAGTGTTCCGACTCCGTTTGGGAAGGTTTCGTGCAAAAGTTCACTTTGAAGGCATTTTATAAGGAAATGGTTTCAATTGTACTGAAGGAATTGGAGCGGATTTCCATCTCGAATTCCGAGGACCGGAGTCGTACTTAAGGCTCGCGGCCGAGCCTATTACATCCAGAACATGCCTAAGAATAAAGGGGAGGGCTTTACATAACCCGATTGCGTCTTACGCCCGCTTGGCTTCGATTCCAATTTCGTCCAAAATCTAGAAATGGTCAAGTTTACCAATTGTTAATTTCAAACTTTAAGACTCCAAACTTAATACATACTTGCCTACCGAAATTTCGGCAGCATTTCCCCTATATATATAACATCCCCGAGACTTAGCTCGGCTTGGTTCATCAACACAGCAACCCAGAAACAACATCAATAACAACAACAAGCATTACAAGACACATAATATGGCATAATTAGCCATCTTTCCGGCATAACATAACATCTTTCATTTCAACCTTACACTTCCAAACCAATCCTACCATTTTCATATTCAACACTTATCAAGATCATTACAACATATTTCAGGGCATATCATACCATTTTCACAAGATATACTCAAGATATACGCAATATACAAGTTTCCTACTAAGGGCAGATTTCGCCCACAACTTCCAATCTTTTAGCATAAACATCCATAACATATTCTTACCTTCCAACTCCATCAATGATAACCATAATTTGCATCTTCCTACTTTCACTTCCGCATTTACATAATTATAATAAACTTGCATGTTTTCCTACAACAACTTAATAATCATTTTTCCATAACAACAAAAACCATTACTCTTTCATTCACTTCACAATTACACATTTAACATACTAATAAAATTTATTCACATTCCATTATCCACATCACACCACACGGCCACAACCTATTTTTTTCCAACTTCCACTAATTCATTCAACTTTCATTTCTAATACAATTCGCACATTAACTACAACAAGATTCCAACATGAATTCAAGTCATCATAGGCATGCAATATATATATATATATATATATATATATATATATATATGCACACGGCCAACATGCAATACATCCCAAGACACAAAATTTTCATGCTTTTCATTCATTTCCACACACTACATCATACATATACCTTCCATAACATAACAAAAGCATAGAATCCTTACCTTTCCTTCAAGTTCTTCACTTGCCACTAGAGTTGTCCTCTTGCCAAAATAATTATACCAAGTTGTAGAGAACCTTGAGCTTGGTAATAATCCCACAAGAAATGAATTTTTTGAACCAAGATTAGGCTCCAAGAAATTTTTTCTTTCTTTTCTTTCTCTTCTCCTCTTGGCCGTGCTCTCTCTCTCTCTCTCTTTTTCTCTTGTTTGTTCTTTGTTTTTCTTGAAGCTTCTATAGGATATAGATGAATATATATTACCACATGGAAATTAATTCCATGGGCTTGGGTCAAGGGCATATGGCCGGTTGGGCCTTATTTCTTTTTTTTTTTGTGCCCAATTGTTGGCTAAATAATTGTAATTCATGGCACAAGTTTCCAAAATTCCAACTTTGCCTTTGGCCTCCTTTCGTAATTCCACACCAATGTATTCATAGCCAACACAGTCATACCAAGTAAGGTCCAATTATGGCCTTATTCATTACAAGCCAAGTTATCTCAAATTTTTCGAATATGCAAAAATGTCGGATGTAACAGTGATGATCTCTTTCATTTCTTAACATTTAAGGTATTAACCTGAGTTTACTACTGCAAATGGGCCTTTTGTGGCGTTTTGACTTCTTTCATTTTAACTGATCAGCTTTTATATACAGCTTGACATTCATCCTTTAACTTTCCTTACAAAAATTTCATCAGGAAAGTGAGGATCCATAAACCTAACATGTTTCTGTGAATTTGGTCACAGGAAGTTGGCCGAATTTCAATAATAAAATTATTGTGCAAAACCAATAATTTACTGCCCATTTTTTGTGTGTAATCAGTGGTTTCAATTGCTTACTCTCATGCCGATTATCTAAAAGATGATTGCCTTTTTTTTTTCTTGTAGATATGGCTCGTGGCAGAGGTCGAGGTAGCATAGGCCGCGTAATCAAGACCTCAACTAGAGGTTGAGGTAGCGCTGGTCGAGGTAATATGCCTTCCTGTCCCCCCAGTTAGTTCTCAACAAGGTGGTACCAATTCCTCAGGTGGGCAAGACCAAGTTCAAACATGTCCTACTACTACGCCACCCATTCAAACATCAGGTCATGGTAGTACCCCGTCCATTTTTGAATCATCTCCTATAATACCTAATGAGAGCAACGTAATAGGCGAGGGTGCGTCTACTCAGAGAAACGCAATAGGTGAAGGTTCATCTGCTCAGAGTGATGCAGTAGGTGAAGGTGAGAGCAACAGTAACGTGCAGCGGACACTTATTTTTCTTTCTCCTTCAGGGTTAGTTTCTGCTTGCACCATTATTATTTTTATACTGTAATTGCTTTATAATAGACTTCATATAATGTCTTCAAATTTGTCCAGGTTGGAACCATCGAGATTATGCTCTGAGACGATAACTGAGATTTTCAAGAATGAAATTGAGCCTAATGGAGTTAACTGGAAAAGTGTCTCACAAGAGACAAGATTTTTATCACGGAGAATTTGAGGTATAATAACTGAAACGTTTGTCACTAATTACAGTTAGTGTTCAGAACGAAAAATAGTTTTTTTTTATTTAACTTTGACTATGAGATGTAGAGCTTTATTCTTAATCGAAGCTGTCATAGTAAGTAACCAAGAACATGTCTAATAATCCCTCTGTCTCAATTCCTTGCAACACGGGCAACATCTCATTCTTTTCACCTATTAGAGAAAGCCGCAGTTCTTTTACTTTCCCGTTTATTGGGTGACTGATGGTGCTTTTCTTATAACTCATGTCTTATAATTGTTTTTTGCTGAGATGATGAGTTTATTGTTATACTCTACTCTGTAAAATTATTTCAGAAGGCATTCTATTGGGATTCTTCGATTGACAGTGAAGTGAGGAAGCAATGGCGTAGAAAGGCAGCGAGAAGGTACTGTGATTTCGTTAGCTCAATAAAAAGTGAGGGAATTCGGCCAGTTTATGTTCCGAAAGAAACATGGGAAAGTTGGAAGAAATATTGGGCAGATCCTAAGGTTATTGAAAAATCAAAAACAGCTTCAAAGAATCGTCGTGGCGGTAAGGATGCAGTTGCTAGTGGGACTCACACGGGCGGCTCTATTTCCATCGGAGAGCATCACAAGAGACTTGTAAGTTAATTCTGTGGCTTAGGCGTTTGCCTAACTAAATTGCCATCATGAAGGTGAATGCCTCATCAGTTGCTGCACTATGTTTATGTTGGCAAGTGTACTTGTAAGTTATTTGTTGTTTTCGGAAATTTAGACTGCTTCATCAGTTGCAGGTTGAAAATGCTGAAAATCTATATAATTATATAAAAGAATTGGCCTTTATCTCTAATTTTCTCACTAAAAAAATTTGCTGAGCAATAAAAATAGCACATTTTCACTCATTAATTGAGTCAATTACTCATTATTTCGGGTATAGTAACAGACATAACGTATGAGAATTGGGTGCCACCGAACGGATGTAACGTATGACTTAATTACAGGAACAAGCTTTCATTAGTGTTGATCCTTTTTCTTGATCATGTCAAATTCTAAATTTTTAATATACTATGAGCCGGCTATGGCAGTTACCTACATATCCAATTAGAAAGACATGTATTCTATAATTGTGTTTATTGGACTTGCGATATAGCCTATTTGCGAACAAATTCTGAAGATAATGATCAGGATCGGTTATCCATTGACTGTATGGGTTCATGGACCGCCACAAACTAATTAATACTATTAGTTTTTAAAAAAAATTCTCTCATTTTCACCATAACTTTTTACTGATTTCCTGCCTTCAATTAGTTTTTAAATTTTCATGAACATATTCTAATATGGACTCTGCATATGTAAAAGGAATATGTCAAAATATATTCTCTACTGTGACATTGGTTGCTGTTTTTGTTGGTTTTGGAAGTTACTAAACTATGTATATTTTTTTTCTTGTATACGCTATTAAAAAGGGTCGGGATCCAACACCAAGTGAGGTACATTTGCACGTCCATACACACGGTCATGATGGAAAATCTTTTGTTGGTGAGCGAGCCCGAATCGTGCATGTGAGTCCAACATTCTATAATCTTCTATAGGAAGTTTCTTTGTTTAGTCCCATCACATTCAAGAAAAGAGCGAAAGCCAATGGCTGATAGCAATATTAGAAGCCAAACCTGATCAAAATAGTTGCACCACTATCAGCAAAACCTTTACAATCTGCTCACATAATCCCTGCACAGAAGGCAAGTTTGTTTAAAAGATGGAATCTCCTCAAAGCTACTTAAAGACACTATCTTAAACATAGTGGGAAACATTAACTACATATATAAATGATGCTTATAAGGAAACCAAGAGTAAAAGCCATGCCAGAAATTAAGACACAGTACTAGATAGGTAAAATACTTAATCACAACAAAAGTGAGTAAAAAAAACCCCGTCTGCATCCGTTAGTTTAATTTAAACACCAAACAAGTCTTGATAGGTATTTGTTAAACACTGGGTACGAGTAAGTTTTTAACATACTAGATGGAAGGGGAATGGTTAAATATCAACTCAACTACACAACCATTTGCAAAGCTATCTAATCCAAGATTAGCATTACCATTATATAAAATGGCAGATTTACAGTCATGTACTGTCTGATTTCAGTTCATTTTTTTATGTTAACAAATATGTTTTCTGAACACTCATATTTTTTTAGCAGAGTAAATCAATAATTCTGCTTTTGGTTTCTCAAAGTAGGCTCATTTCACTTCAACTTACTTCTATGTCTTTATCTGGTTCACTACCACCTGATCTTCAGTTTTGTAGTTCACTTCAATCACTTGATCTTTCTAGGAAGTCACTTTCAGATTCACTACCTGTTCAAATTTGTTCTTGGTTACCTTATTTAGTTAATCTTGATCTTTCTGGTACCTCTTTTACTGGTTCTGTACCACCTGAGTTTATTAAGTGCAAATTCTTGAACACCTTTTTGCTAAATGACAATAAAATTGCTGGATCAATACCATTTGAGATTGGCAGGTTGGACCGGTTGAAACGGTTCGGTGTGTCAAATAAAGGTTTTTCTGGTGTGTCAAATGTGGAGTTGGGAAACTTTTAATATTTATCTTAAAATCCATGTCCTTCTAGTGAGTTAAGTAATGCTTGTGTTTTTGGATGCTTTTATCCTAGTATATCATACCAACCGAGAACCGTTGGATTTTATTATCATTGAGCTGGGAATTGGGCACCATCATGTTAATGTATTAAATTTATGCATATGGTCAATTTTGTATACTTCTGCAAGTAAATCACCTTTTGGTATTCTGACTTTAGTTTCATTACTTTAAGCATCTTCTTCTGGCTGTAGAACTCAAGTGTACATAAGTTGGTTTTTTATATCAATGCTTGCAATGGTCTATGATGTAAGCTCACTCATCTTCATCTATGTAAGCTAGTTGATTCGAGATAATTTTTGTTTCTTAACAGATCTATAATTGGTTTATTTGAACTAAGTAATTTTTTGTAAGCCGCTATAATTCTTTGGCTCCTTAATGTTGAATAAAGAGTTGGATTTTTATCTATGCACCTGTTATCTATATGAAGTTCTGGTACACCAAAAAATGCAGCTTCTCCTACTCGGGACTTGGGTCCAATCTTTACCATTTACTCTTCACATCCGCTTGTTTGAAATTTTTGTTTGGTAGTAACTAGTGATTACTAAGTTCTGCACAGATTCTTTCATTGATCTTTGCACATATTTATTCGCATCTTTTAGAGAGCATAGTTAGTTGTTGAAGGGAATAATGGACTTTGTGGGAACCCACTTGGAAATAAATGTAGTAAGTTGAGTAATAAGAGTCTTGTTATTATTATAGCTGTTGATGGTGTTGGTGCTTTAGGATCTTTAATTCTTGGATTTGGGATTTGGAGATGGTTTTTGATTCAGCCAAACTAGGAAGATAGAGAGCTTGGTGATGGTAAAGGTAGTAGTAATAATGGTAGTGATTGGGTTGAAAAGTTGAGAGCTTTTAAGATTGTTCAGTTTACATTGTTTCAAAAACTTATTAACAAGATTAAGCTTAATGATTTATTAGTAGGTACTAATTCTTTTGATAGTGGAAATATTGTAATTTCAACTAGGAATGGTGTTTCTTATAGAGCTATGTTGCCGAATGGATCTGCATTAGCTATTAAAAGGCTGAGTAGTTGTAAATAGGCGAAAAACAATTTCGGTCCGAGATGAATCAGTTGGGGCAACTTAGGCAACCAAATTTAGTGCCTTCATTAGGTTTTTATATAGTTGATACTGAAAGATTTTTGGTGTATCAGCATATGCAGAATGTAAGTTTGTATTCCCTTTTACATAGTAATCTTAGTACTGGTGTTAGGAATGGTGATTTCAAGCTCGTTTGGCCAGCAAGGCTTGCTGCTGGTGCAACTAGAGGACTTGCTTGGAGAACACTTATATCTCATTATTTAGTAAGTGGTTTTCTTTTTACTAGCTCGCGAGCTTGCTTTGCAATTTAGTAGTTGCAGGTCAAGGAACTGTAAATGAATGATTATAGTGATCGTAGTGCTTGTAAATGAATGATCATAGTGATCATCTTGGTCACTTGCTGGATAATGAACCAGTGAGACATAGTTTTATTATCAAACCTGGCAGTGCACTTGCTTTTCCATATTTGCCAGCATATGACAGTTGGTAAGCATTGTAAAATGGTTTTATGAACCTCATTTTTAGGCTTTGCCAACCACCACTTCATAGCTTTTTGTATTAACCTGTCCATGGATCAGATTAATTCCACATGAATTGCAGAAGAAAGTCCAAACTTGATTAGCAATATAACCACAACTAAACAAATGGTAACTAGTCTTCTCATAGTGATTAGTAGTACAACAGCTACAGATGGAAGATAAATTCACTCCAAACCTTTTAACTGCATTATCAGTAGCCACTCTATCCAGAAGAACTCTCATCATAAAAAAAGAAAATTTTGAAAGCCAGTTTCTTGTGCCAGATGCACATGCCAGTTATTTTTATGAGGTAATAGGGGAAAGTATAACTGTTTATTGTGTGGGTGTGTGTTATGATGAAACATCATTTATTGTTTTTTCTAGGACCAGATTATTTATTTTATAGATATGTTAATTGATGTATGTTTTGAGAATACTGTTGGTGTTTCATTTAGGTATTTTCACAGTTATAGTTTAATAACTGTTTTGTTTAATTCATGGTGGTTAGTTTAGAAACCACCAATCTGGTTATATTGTTGATGTTCAGCTTTTGAATTGTTCTCTGAACTTATCAAAACTTAAAAATAAAAAATAAAAAAGAAGCTTCAGTTAGACAGAGATATCTTGAATTGTATTGAAGCTTTCAGAGCATTATTCTTGTTGTATTTAATGGTTCTCGTACATGTGCTTACTGTTAGTGAAATGAGTTTAACTAATTATCACTCTCTTTTACAGGAAAAATATCAAGAAATACTACAAAATCAGTCACAAACTCAATCTGAAGTTGATCAATGTCAAGCCTATTACGAAGCCGTATAAGGGGTAAAGAAAATAAGAATATATGGTCTTGGATCTCAAGCACACTTATATTATGGGCCGAATCTTCGTCCTTCTTCTGCATCTGATGCTACATCCTCAGTACCTCCTCTGAATGCTCAACCAGCATCGACGGGAACTTTGGATGAGTTAGTGACGCGATTAATTCCTGCACTGACTGATAGCATAATTCCTGCACTGACTGATCACTTGCTTCCTATTATTGTTGAGCGGGTACGTGGATTGAATCCTTCAGTCTCTTCTCAGATGGACACTCCTAACAACCATCCATCATCTATGGCACCTATAGTTTCAGCTCCAGCTACTGCCAACATTGATCAAGTTCATGCATCGGTTTCTGATGATGATCGTGGCTCTCCAGTCTCTCATTAGTTAGTTTTGTGGTTTGGACTTTATGGTTGTTAGTTTTGTTGTTTGGACTTTATGGATGTTGCATATGATTTTGGATTTTTCGGTTTAGATATTATCGTTGTGGATGCTCCAAACTTATTTTGCATTCTGCTATGTATTTTGGACCTTGTAGAATATTAGTTTCTATTAATTAAGTTATTACATGAGTATCTAATATATGCTTGGACAGGTGTATTTAAAATATTATATAAAATAAAAAATAAAAAAGATTTGCGACGGATTTCAAATGTTGCGACAAATTATTTTCGTTGCCAAAAGGAATGCAGAAATGTGTATTAAAAGAATTGGCTACGGAATTGGCGACAAAAACTATTGGTCGCCACTCAGAAGAAACGACGAAATAACTCATACAATTAGCGACGGAAATTATTAACATCGTGATGGATTTCATTCGTCGCTCATATTGGCAACAAATAAAATCTGTCGCCAATCCATCGTTAATCCAGCGACGGATTCATTTTTTTTGTCGGCAAATTGCTAGCTACGAGGATTTAACTGACGGATTCAATTCTGTAGTTATTCTGTAGCTATATTGGTTTAGCAACAGCTATATGCTATTTACCGACGGATTTAGTCCGTTGCTAAAACCATTTATTTTTGTAGTGATTACAAATTTATACCCTCAATGATAACGTTATCATATTGAAGTGTCTCAAGATTTCTTTCTCAACCAACAAAGAAAGTAAACCATTAAAGTAGCAACAAGATCAATATAACAACAATTTAATGTAGATACTATTTCACCAAAATTCAAGCTTCTCGCAATACCTCAAACAATATAAATTGAAAGAAAAGTTCAAGTTTAGGTGCAAATCTTGGAGCTTTAGTGCTTCTAAAGCTCAAACAAACATCAAGAAGTTATAAATTCCCAAAGCGACGATCAAATAAATATGTCGATTTCCTTAGCCAATTTACCTTAGCTTGTACAAGAGTATATATATAACTTAAATACACAATCAAATATCTAATTAATTTCAATGGTTTCAGCACATCGAAACTAAACATGATATCAGTAAAAATCAGCCTAAACTAGCAAAACAGAAATTCTAGACAGTACTACTGTCTTGTATTGTGACTCAGTTTCAAAGGGGTAAACAGCAAAAATAGACTTTGTGGTCTAATGAAAATTGTAGATATATGTCTTGGGGTTCTAGAGAAATTTAAATCACCCAAATATCACTTTCGTACAAAAATATATGCTCAACATACTAACAGTAGTACATGGAGGGTTTGTAAAATAGAATATGGGCAGCACCGTCCCTGTACTTCATCACCCCTTTTCGAGTAAATACAAGCAATACTAGGTTTTGGAGCCTAAACAAAAGTTGTAGATCTATGAAATAGCTTTCTAGATCATCTTGGCTCACTTAAAACTAACAACTAATCAGTTCAAAAACGGGATTAGTAACTTACCACAAAAAGGAGGAGTAGCTTGTGGTTCAACAAGAACAAGTCTCTTTGGTTGATTTGGTGGAAGAATCTGATGGTTTTTATGAATTATCTATGATGATAAGAAAGAGAGAGAATTGATGTTTCTTTGGCATGAAGAAATGAAAAATAAGAGGTGCTTCATGTCACAAAAGTAATTTATAATACTTTGGATAAGGATGGAAAGGGGGCTGCCCAAGTTACTAAATATCTTTGGATTAATATAAAAGTTTGCTGCCCAAAACATTATATATATAGCAACACCAATGAAACCCCTTTATAAATATTAACACAATCTAAAGGACGAAATTTTCATATATCCTCAAATTCACGTAGGGAGTGCGAAGTAAATATATCCTTACTATAAAGATATGGTCAATTGAAAATGCAAGTATTAGTTTAAAATATCGGGTTGTTACAATCTCACGTCACTCAAGTAAAATCGAGCCCAGCTCATCAAAATGCGTCATCAAATATCATCAGTATCTCAACAGTGTATCATGAAAATGAGAGTGCGTGCAATGCATGAATCAACATCAATAATCATGCTCAATATCACAAGTACCAACAAAGGGTATGCCAATAATATTTCTGAATCACAAATACCAACACTGCCAATAGTATAACTGAATCACAAGTACCAACAGTGGGTATGCCAACAATGTCATCATCGAGATGATAAAACAGAATCCAATATCTATCAACAACCCATGGTAACAAGTCAACACAATAGAATAATCAAATCATAACACAACGGGGTGGCTAGTCCAACACGCAACGGGGTGGCTAGTCCAACACACAACAGGGCCCAACCTAAGGCAATATCCAACCCAACTTCATACCCGAAGGTTCGCATGCTGGCTCTGACAATATAATTTCAATATGTGCTTCGCTATACGAAGGGTAAGCCATAACCTACCTGGATAGTCGAACCGCAAACACCAACAACTCACTCCTTCGCCTTGCCTTTCCGCTGAGCTTCAGAACCAAAGTAGTCTAGGCATATTTGAAATCTAGATTAGAAATCAAGAAGAACGATACTAATATTGCTACTATTCAATTTAGGTCAATTCTAACCCTAGAAATTGGGAAAACGGGGCCCACAATGGCAGAGCGGGAAATTTGGAAGCAAAATATCTAATTAAGAACTAGGTGATCATAACCCAACCACTAATTGCTAAATTAACCCAATTTTGAATTTGAAGCAAAACCCCCAATTTGGGTATAAACCCTAACTCTTTCATTCCAAAATTCAACACTAGAAATGGAAGATATATGATTAACAAGCTTAGATTCATCAAAATCTAACATAAACACCATCAGTTTTATAATTAATAAGCCTAGGGAAATAGTTCATCAAAACCCACTTCCATCTTCTATTACTAAGGGATTATTAAAGGAAAGGGAAAATCTATGATGATAAGGATTAATGAAATAGAAGAGGGATAGCAAGATTTACCTTTAAGAGTATTCCCAAAATATCTCCAAGAACAGTCCCCAAAAGCTCTAATTTCGAAATGGAAACAAATGAGGGTCTAAAAAGCTTTTAACACTTCATTAATTATACACACTGCCCGTCACCCGCTTTGGCGACACTGGGACAGCTCCAGCGGTCCCTCGACTGCTTCAGAGTCCAACCCAAAAATGCTTGGACCGCTCCAGCGGTACCGCTGCTGCGGTGCTGGTGCCGCCAAAGTAGGCCCCAGACACTAGAAACTTACCCAAGTTTCACAATTTGATCCGATTTTTTGACTAATTCCCAAGGCCATCTGCTCACATACTATACACATAGACACACATAAAAACACGCTACGAATGCGCCCGTGGCCTCAGAATTTCCAACGGAGGCCTCGTTGACCGAGTTAACCCTCGATGCCTTAATTCCAATTTCCCAACCCAAGTCCCAAAATGCACCCGAGTGCATTGGGAACCGAACTAAATATACACGCAAGTTCTAAATGACCATCCGGACCTCTCCGAATTGACGGAATCCCGACAAAGGTCCGTTTACCCAAAAGTCAACTTTGGGTCAACCACTTTTCACTTTAAGCCTATATTTCACAAAAGTTGCCCGAATCCCATCTAGACACCTCGAGAAGCATGCCACCGGCCCCTCGGATAAAAAATGAGCCAATCAATGCTCGGGAAATGCCGAAAAGACTATACGGAGGCTGAAATAACTCAGATGAAGACAATCGTGTGACTAATAACCTGTAAGAGTTGCACTCTATGCATTTTTCTTAAGTGTTGTTAAATTCTGCTACATATTGCTTGGGGTTCTTGTTAGTCATTTTCCTTTTGCACTAATTTCAACAAGCAGTAATCTTTTGCAATAGCAGTTATTGTGGTAGTATTAGTTGGTGTGTTGAACATTAAACTCCATGGTACTGGATGTTGTTGCTCTTCTTGAGTAGTTTCTTAAGGGAATGATGTGCCTATAGATAGAGAGTAAGAATAGAGAGCACCAGAGACCATAGAATTGTGGTAGGTGAATGCACCAAAAATGCCTTATATATATATATATATATATATATATTTTGAATCCAGGGGGTTTCTCTAGATAATTTTCTTTAGGTGAAAGCTTAGCAGCACAATGAGGAGGAAACTAAGGAATTATTTAACGAAGTTTAAGCTTTGAGATAGTGTCTACTTTTGGTGTTCCTCGTTGCTGCTAATAGTTGACTGTTTGTTTTCTTTTGGACAATTTCCTTGCTAATAGTTAGTCTTCTACATAATTTTTTACTTAGGAACTTGTTTACCCCTAAAAAGGGTATAACTGAATTTGTTAGTGGTTTAAAAGATATGTGGATTGATTTGTGATATAAAGTATAAGTAAAGAACAATAGATAGTGAAATCAAATAAAAATAAGACAAAAAATAAGTCTGGGCCGTTTGAACTCAGAAGGAATCCTTCAATGAAGATAACTCCAGATGATCACTTAGCCTTGAGGAACACTATAAACTCGAAACAAAAGAGTATAGATAAATATGTTGTATTGTTTAAGCATAAAATGTAGTGATTATTGTAATCTCAGAATCAGATGCCCTTAACATGAATGTTGGGCTCTTATTTATAGTACAAGAATCAGCCCGCTGGCTTTGATTATCTATTAATTATGACTAATAATGAGCCATAAATGTCCACTTAATGCTAATCGTAACGCTTATCTCAGATTTGATCCAATTATGTAACGGCTCTCAAACGTATTATTCTCATTCAATGATCCGACCCAATGATAACCCGTAGTAATTTCATTTCAACTGATTACTTCGGTTGAAATCGAAGTCTTCATAAAGACTTCCCGTAATGTCTCCATCATTACCGTCACATGTCTTGCTATTGATATGCCACGTGTCAAGCGATGCTTCCCCATGTATATAGATAGCCCCTCCATTTTTCGATGGAAAGCATTGACTCCGAGGAACGAATTTAAAACATTACCGAAACTATTCAATGGCGGGAACATAAACCGTCTGGTTTATCTAACTGAAAAGACAACCATTGAAACTAGCTTTAATGTACTACTGCATGACGCCGACAGTCAATTATGATACTGGGCACAAGGCTGACTTAAGTTTGCCTTGGAAATTGATGCTATTTAAACCCCCAACTCTTCAACTTCTCGGTTTGAATGTATATAAGGCAAGAAATCATAGCCTACCATCACTCATGTTCTTTCCTTCTTCAGTAAACCCTAAGTTCCAACTCCTTACCTTTTCTTCTTCCGCCGAAACTCAACTTTTTAACCATGTCTTATTTTCCCTTATTAACTCAATTTCCTGAAAATTCTGCCTTTCTTGACCGTCGTTCAGACAAAGCTCTGATGAATTCTTCCAACCTAAAAGAGGAAATTGAATTTCTTGCTACCGACATTCTTCCTGTTGGTTTCAAATATCATGATGACTGTTGTATTTCGACCCACCTAAAATCCATTGCCGAGATTGAATCATTCTTAGATGCTAAAACGATTCCCATAGTACGACGAGATTGCAATTTTGGCTCCAATAATGATGTCATCAATGTCGATGATGGGATACAGATGAACCACCATGTAGAAGGTTACTCCATGACATACACCTATCTGTTCGCCATAGGGTTTTCTTTCCCCATTCCCCAAATCATCGAAGAGTTTTGCTGCCGATACAAGGTTTGCATTGGTCAAGTTGCGCCACAGGTTTGGAGATTAGTTTATTGCATTCAACTCTTGGCTAACATAGCCTACGTTTCTTTCACTCTTGACCACCTTTTTCTTTTGTATGTCCGTTGAGTTATCCGAGGTGGTTTAGTGCACTTATATCACCGAGGTAGGCACGGTTTGATCGATCCTGAGGATGATTACAATCGAGGATGGTTACACCGGTTTGTCATGATCTGGATGGACCAACTTCACTGCCCTTTATCCGATCCCTTTCCTGAATCACGGAATCCTTCTCGTAAGTTTCTGCAAGTAATCTCTTTCTTCCTTTTTAATGCTTTTTAACGTTACCCTCAATTTAGCAAACAATTTTTTCCCTTTGTAGCGGTTTCAGTTGAACCGAAACTTGTAATAAAGATTTTTGAATGGTTTGTTGCATTACTTGATGCTTCTAACAACCTAACCTGTTCTTGGAAGATTATGACCTCCGAATGGTGGAAGTAAAAAATCACAATTAGTCTGAATCCCTTTGTTTTTTTGTTGGTTCTTGGCACCTTCAATTTTTTTTTATAACCGTACCCTTCTTATAGGACTTCCTGTGAAGAAGCCAACTTCCAAAAAGGTTCCTTCCCGAGATGTTGCTGAGGAGAATGTTCTAGTCGGAAGCATAAGCAAGAAGAAGCTTTTGCTCCATCCGTAGGCATCAGTTCTCAACTCCGTACTTAGCATTTGCTTTCAGAGGCTCCGAACAAAACTCAACAAGATGTTCATCCGTCAGTAATTATGCTTGATGAGAACGAGCAAACCAATAAAGTTAAAAATCCATCACCTATCAGTCCTGATATGGTGATTGAGAAGACATCTGAGGAGCATGTTGCTCCACTAACAAATCAACCTTCAACTTCCCCGACTTCTTTAATCAAAGAGTCACTTCGAAGAACAACACTCCACAGGATGAAACTGTCTCTTCGGGATCATCACCCCTTCCCAAATATTTTGCTGTCAAGTTAGAGTCATCTTTGACTCATTTGGCTGATGCTCTCCTCCAAGTATGTATTGCTCAAATGCTTTCTTCTTAAATTTCTTCCTCCCTCCTTTTTTTATTCCCTTATTTCTTTGTTACAAGGCTACATTTCCACTACTTTAGCCATAGAAATTGTCCATTCCTTTGCGTTTTCTCAACAGGGAGTAAATCTTTACGCAGAAAACGCACGTCTGAAAGCTGAGAATGGAAAATTGAGGTCCGACCTCCGGGATTCTAATTCCCTTCAAGCCTCCTTGACAATATGTTTGAACGATGCAATTCATTCTTTAAGAAAGCGGGAGAATTCCTCACAACCACTGCCTACTTCCTACATGGGCCTAAAAAACATGAATGCTAAACTGGAAGAAGATATGATCAGCATTCATGAACAGCTTATCAGTGTAGAAATTTCCCGTGACCGTTTCAAGGTTCGGTGTAAAAGATTACGTTTCCGTCGTGATTTAGCCACACTCGAGATGAGAAGGAAAGCTTTCGAAGAAGCTAGTGGCCCTGGATTTGATCTTCCCTCCTCACTCCTTGAAGTTATGACTGATATGAAAGCTGCTAAAATGGCCCTTGAAGATACTGATGTCTCGGACCTGTCAGGCCGAAGGAGAAAAACCCCGAGACAGTTAACATTGCCTCACAGGCTTTAGGCTTTTTCCATTTATTGCTTTATGGATAGTGGTTTTGATTCCTTCCATGTTTTGTCTGATTATTTTAACCGGAATCTTTGCTTAACCTTGGCAACAAATTTGGGTCGATTTATGACTTATCATATGACTTGTTGTTAAATTTCCTTACGAATGCATGCCTTTTTTGCTACTTAATTTTTATCCGATTATGATTTGCTATGTACAAATTATTCGGAACTAACTGCGTTGAATCAGTAAAAAATTGAGATAATCAAATCGGTAACTTCTCTTGGAAGTTACACTTTTTTCAACAATAATAACTTCCGAATTAAGCGGAAAAATGAGACGTCTCCACTTACCCATGTTCTGATGCATGTCTTATCACATTGTGACTCCGGACGCATTTCAATTTTTGATTGACAAATTGAAGCGGTGCATGTTCCCGAAGCCCATCGTAATGATGACGACTTCAACTATAAAATATTCTTCACCATTTTTACTTTCACTATTTTACCCTCAATCTTCAAATTTTTAACTCTCCAAAACCTCTTCTAAGTTTCCCGATCAGCTTCCATCCTTCCGACCACCTCTTTTTCCAGAACTCCTTCCCCGAGTTGACACTGTGGCAAAAGGTACTAAGAAAAACACTAACTTCGCTTCTACTTCGGCAAGGAACTCCTCCGCTTCTTCTTCTCCATCAACAGTCACCGGTGCCGGCGGAGCTTCAGAACCCAGAGCCTTCAATATGCTCCCTTCATCCTTCAATTTTTTTTAAAGAATTTGTAGTTAGCACAGCAAACACAAAAGATGATCAAGGGGTAACGGTAGAAGCCTATCTATCTTCTATTACTCTTGACTTTGAGAAACAAGTCTGGGAGGACTATGGCTAAGGAATGCCACCGGAAGATGACTCTACTGTTGCTCTTCAACCGATTTTCGGGAAGATAATTTCCTAAATATTTTTCCCATCGGCCAATGAATCCATCCTCACTTTTCGACCAGGTCCAATGTAAATACTTACCCTTTCACACTCAAATTCCATCCTCCAATTGACCTCGTAATTTTAGACTTGTGCCACACCTACAACGTGTGTCTAGAACAAGTTGGTCCATCCATGTGGAGGCTAATTGCATGCCTTCGCTTTTTTTACCACGGAGGCTGAGCTTCTTTTTACTTTGGATCATTTGATCCATTTACATACTCCCACATTTTTTCGTGGGGGAATAATTCGACTTCTGAAACGGGGAAAAAACCCCCATTATCTCCAGCCTCGATGAAGATTACTACTGGGGCTGGACGGAATGCTTCGTAGCAGTCCCAACTGTTGAGATCATTCCGGCAACTCACATGCCATTTTCGAAGGCATGGAACGTATCTCGTAAGTAACTGCCTTTTTTTAACCTTTTCCTTCTTTGCAGCTACCGCTTGGACTCCCACTACCATATCGAATCTACACGAGTGGGTTTAGGCTATTTTGGCTGTTTCAACCAAAGCCGATCGCTCTTGGAAAATTATTTCCAAAGATAAATGGAAGGCCATAAATCATGGTTAGTTTGCATCAGAATAATATTCTGAAGAA
Source organism: Lycium barbarum (assembly GCF_019175385.1). NCBI lineage: Eukaryota > Viridiplantae > Streptophyta > Magnoliopsida > Solanales > Solanaceae > Lycium > Lycium barbarum. The sequence goes on along the minus strand of NC_083347.1, from coordinate 93,911,913 downwards.
ATTATTTCCTTTCCTTCTCCTTTACCTTTCCTTTTTTGACTTTAATTTTCTTTCTTTACTTAACAGGTCTTCCGAAGGGATCTTCTATTCCAAGGGTCATGAATGACCCTGAATTACATATGAAATCTTCTTCTCTTTTAATTTCTCAAGTTGCAGTTCCAAAGAAAACGACTGCTAAACCACCTACTACACCATCCTCTCCTTCGTCTCCGAAGAGGAAAAGAAAGCCGAGAATAACTTCTCTTCCCGATACTGCCTTATCAGCAAATGAATCTGCCGAAGCAGTTGAGGCTCCTTTTATTGTGGAAATCGATGAGGAGAAGACCGATGACGACATCCCACTCTAGAGGGTAAGGGTCTCTACTTCTCCAATTCCTGCTCCAGGAACTATTCTGGTTGTCGTTCCAACAACTACTCCACCCCCATCAACTGGTCTTGATGACCTTGACCAATTTTCCCAGGAAACCAGAGCTGTTGGGAACATAGAGTCTTTCATGAGTGCCTTGTGTTTTGAACATCTTTCAATTCCTCAGGGACTTCCTTCATTTTCAAGATCGACAAAAAGCCACTCTTCTTCTTCTTCTGCCAATATGGAGAATATCTTTCCGCCTCCAAGTGCAGACCCGACCCGATATAGAACATCAATTATTTTGTTCCTGAAGACACCAATTTTCTAGGTCGTCTGGTTGGAGTTGCCAGTTATTTGAAACCTTTAATATCAGAATCTGACAAAGCGAAGATGAATGGAGTCACTTGGAAGTACTTAATCAATGAAGGAATGCATGCGTCAAACAAAGTAAGTTTTTAAACTTACTCGGTTTATTCCTGCGTATTTCTCCAATTATCTCCTCTAATTAATTTAATCTCTTTTCGCACAGTCGTCTATTTTGACCGGGAAGGACTTCGCCTTTGCCTGGAAGAGAATGATGATTTAAAGGCTCAGCTGGATGCTCAAGAGAGGGAAATTCTTTACCTAAGGGAAGAGCTTGAGCGGAGAAATAATCAATCTGCAGAGGAGCTTCCCTCAGTAAAGGCTGAATTGATTAAGTTCAAGAATGATTAATCCTGAGCTATGGAAGATCTTGAACGAGTTTAGAATGAGAAGAACTCCTTGGAGAAAGAGGCTAATCGAATTTTTAATGACTTTGAGGACCTCTAACATGAACTTGATTTCAAAGAAGAAGTTCTATCTTTCAAGGAAAAGAATGAATCCCTTCTCTCTGCTAAAGTTAACCAACTCAACAATGAGCTCTCTATAATTGATGAAGAATGATCGTCTAAGCTAACCGCTGTTACTCAAGATTTCAAGCAAAATTTCCAGCAATCTCAAGCCGAGAATCACCAACAAACCAGGACTATAGATAAGTTTAAATATGATCTTGATGCCTCTATTCAGAATAACAAATAGGTTTCAACGCACCTAGATTAGGCTCATGCTGAATTGAAGGCTGAGAAGGCTTTATCTATTTTAAGAGCCGAATACACTGAGTGGAATGTGCGCAAGTTTACCCAGGAATAGCCTCGAAGTGGCCTTCAGGATTGGGATGCAAGGATCGCCGAAGCCAAAAGTGTAACGACCCATTTGGTCGTTGTAGTATTTTCAGCGTTTTCGACCGTTTTCGAGCATGGATTAGATTACCTTTGACCTGAGGGGATCGTTGACATGCTTCCCGAGGTGTCTGGACCCGGATTCGGGTAAATTTGGGAAATATAGGCTTAAAGTGAAAAATGCTTGACCCGAAGTTGACTTTTAGGCAAACGAACTTTTTTGGAATTTCGTCGATTCTAAGAGGTTCGCATGGTCGTTTAGAACTTGTGTATGTATTTGGTTCGATTCCCAATGAACTCGGATGCATTTCGAACTTGGGATGGGAAATTAGAATTAAGGCATCAGAGGTTGACTCGGTCAACGAGACCTCCGTTGGGAATTCCGAGGCCACGGGCGCGTTCGTAGCGCATTTTTACATGTATGTATGTATATAGTATGTGCGCAGATGGCTAGTAAAAAAATCGAATCGAATTATGAGACTTTGGGAGTTTTTTGGTGTCTGGTGCCTGCTTTAGTGGCACCAGCACCGCGGCAGCAGCACCGCTAGAGTGGTAGCCCTGCCGCTGGAGCGGTCAATGACTTTTGATCATTACCGCTGAAGCGGTACCGCTGGGGCGGTCCCAGTGCCGCTGAAGTGGGTGACAGACAGTTAATAATATTAATGAAGTGTTAAAATGCCCTAGACCCTCCTTTTACCCCATTTCGATATTTGGGCTTGAAGAAACTGCTCTTAAGGATATTTGGAGGAGAATCTTGGAGGTAAATCCTACTTATTTCTTCACTATCCCTTTAACCATAATCATGCTAGAATCACTATTTTCCCCTTAATAAACCCATGGTGATAGGAGTTAAAAGAGGATTTTGGAAGAACATTGTCCCTAGGATTATTAATGATAAATTGGTGACGTTATGCTAGATATTGACTAACCTAAGCTTATTAATCATATATCTTCCATTTTTAGCATTGAATTTTGGAATTGAAGACTTAGGGTTTATACACAATTTGGGGGGTTTGCTTGAAATTAGAAATTAGACTAATCCTTGAGCTAAATCAACAATTAGTGGTTGGGTTATGATTACCTAGTATTCAATTTGGTATTTTGCCCTCCAATTTCCCGTTTTGCCCTTGTGGGCCCATTTTCCCTAATTTTTAGGGTTAGAATTGACCTAATTGAAATAGTAACAATATTAGTATCATTCTTCATGATTTTTAATATAGAATTCAATTATGCTTAGACTACTTTGGTTCTGAGGTTCAGCGGAAGGGCAAGGCAAAGGAGTGAGTTGTTGGTGTTGGAATCGAATATATTCAGACTTGACATATTGGGGTTTAGATGCTTTACATAGGCGATGATGGATACTCGGTTGCGATTATATTATCTTATGCTTGGTTGGTATATTTGCTTATCTGCTTATCTTCTGAATTGTGTCAACTATGCTTAGTCGGCCGATGATGCCTACCAGTACTGTTGTTTGTACTGACCTGCACTTTCTGCATCCTTTTATGAACGCAGAGTACCAGGTCGGATCGACTTCTGTGACCCGTGGCTGATCGATAATTCGACTTCTCTGGAGTTTCCAGGGTGAGCATGGCGTCCGCTGACCTTGAAGACTTTCCAATCATATGTCTTACTTTTATTTCAGAGACATAGACATTTATGTATTAGTATTCCAGATTGTACTATTCACCTTAGATGCTCTTGTATTATTCAGACTAAACCCTGGGGGTGTTTATTGTCTTTCGCACTTTCTACTACTTATATATAGATATATCGTGAGACTTACGTAATTGTTCTATTCCACTGTTTATTTCATTCTTTCGTGTATTTATTCATTGTTGGGTTGAGGGTTCGCTTACCGAGGAAAGAAGGTATGCCCGCACAGCCTAAGCAAAAATGGGTCGTGACAAAAAGGCTTGAGGTTCAAGCCTATCAACGGATGTCTGCTGCTAAAAGCTCCAAAGATGACCCCGAAGACTCTAGCCTCAAAGACTTGGATGATGAATCCGAGTGATTCACATTTTGTTTCAATTTTGTGTTTTTTTTGTCTTGTTGTACTTTTCTAGACCTTTTTTGGTCTTTTTTTTTTTGTAAATGAATTGATCCAAATTTCTAATTATGAACTTTTGATCTTTACTGTTTTAGCTATGTTACTCAGATATATGTACAAGGCAATTTTCTCGTTTTAACTTAATCCGAAATTATTTGTTGTAAGTTTTTTTTTTTCAATTTAACAAATTTATTGGGCCTTTATTTATGCTTATGAAGAAGACGTCTCTTGTTAACTTCGAGCATGATTTTTTTCAGACATACTTCATTCGACCTTTATGTCTTTACAACAAAAAGTTAACATCGGGGCTAGATTCATTCGATCCTTCTTTCCACCTACATTTGTAAAAAAAACAAAAACAAAAACAAATAAACAAACAAACTAAACTTTTAACTTCTAACGACACAATTTGAAAACAACTCCGAATTGAGAAACCACTCCCGACCGAGGGTATTCCCCCTAATATTCGTGTTTGAAGTATGAAAATTCGAATACTATGACAGACTATCAAACTCCGTGCAGTCCCCAGTATTCCTTTATGGTAACACTCTTTACATTGTTGCCTCATTAAAAATCTCACCGGAAAAACCCGTTTTGGCTCAAAAACCGGTCTAAGGGAAAAAGAGTGCAACATATGTTTTCAGCCTTGATTTCCCTTCACTTTGCGGGCTTTACTTCGAACATTTGGTCGTTTCCCTGCAAAAACTCAAAAACCTTAATTTATCCCAATTTAAAGTAAAACAACACATACCTTTCCTTCAGCAATAGTATCGCTTCAGATGACTGATATTCGAATTTTTTGTCAGTTATCGTCCGTCTTCAGCTTCCAATTAGTACAACCCTTCCCTGCGATTCCTGATATTTTATAAGGTTCTTCCCAATTTGGGTCCAACTTCCCTTCATTAGTATTTTTGTTATTAGAAGTCACTTTTCAGAGGACCAAGTCCCCCATTTGAAAATGCCTGAGATTTGTCCTTTGATTGTAATATTTTTCTATTCTTCATTTTTGAGCCACCACTCGTAAGAATGCCTTCTCACGGTGTTCCTCCGTTAAATCCAATTTTACTGCCATAGCTTCGTTATTTGATTCTTCATTGGCATGAGTGAACCTCAAACTTAGTTCTCCCACTTCAACCGGAATTAGCGCTTCCGTGCCATAAACCAGAGAAAACGGATTTTATCCAATGCTGGTCTTTAGTGTGGCCCTGTATGCTCATAATACCTCCGGTAAGGTCTCTCTCCACTTTCCCTTTGCTGAAGTTAGCCTCGTTTTCAAATTCTGAATTATCATCTTATTCGTTGACTCGGCTTGACCATTTGCGCCTAGGTGATACGGGGTAGAAACAATCCTTTTGATTTTGCGACCATCGAAAAACTCTGCAATTTTTCTACCAACGAATTGTAGCCAATTATCGCAAGTGATCTCCTTTGGTATTCCAAACCGACAAATGATATGATCCCAAAAAAAAAAATCAATGACTTCTCTCTCTCTCTAATTTTCTTTAAAGTCCCTACTTCAATCCACTTAGAGAGATAGTCAATCATAATTAAAATGAACTTCACCTGTCCGAGCGCTACTGGTAAAGCCCCACATGTCTATCCCTCATTTCATGAAAGGCTAGGTTGATATAACCGGATGCAACAATTCCGCCAGCTGATGAATCATGTGAGCATGCCTTTGACATTCATTACAATTCTCTACGAAATTTTTCTCATCTTCCTCTATCGTCGACCAGAAATATCTGGCTCTAATTATTTTTTGAACCAATACTCTGCTCCAAAGTGACTCCCACAATTCCCTTCATGTACTTTGTGCATCACATAATCTGTTTCTCCAGGACAAAAACATCTTGCCAACGGATCATAAAACGATCTCCTGTATAGTTGACAATCAACTATGCAATATCTCTTCGCCTTCGTACGAAGTGCTCTTGGCTCTTTTGGGTCAGTTGGAAGCTTGCCATCCTTCAGGTAATTGATATACTTGTTTCGCAAGTCCCAAGTCAAACTTGTGGAATTTACTTCTCCGTGTCTGTTATCTATAGCAGAATTTAAGAGTGTTGCTCCCAAACGCACACACAAGTATACGCGGTAGTACAAGTAATATAGGATTGTTAAGTCTAGATATCGTACCCACAGAGACTTATGATTAACCGTCAACTAAATTAAACTAATGCTAATTATCTAAACAAGAAATAAAATCCAAATTTATATTTACGAGCTAAATAAAAATAAAAGAAAACAAATAATGAACTTCAACCAAGAAATAGCATATTTTTATCGGAGAAGAGATAGGTCTAGGGCTATGACCACTAACAATCCAGTTGAGTCTTCAAAGCATTCTACCTATGGATTACTAGTTGACGGATTAATTGTAACTTTATGATATTCTCTCGAACTACTCACAAACCCGTAGATGCTACTATAACGCCTATATCTGTATGGTCGCCAGAGGTAACAAGAACACATTTACTTCTCTGTATTCAACTAAGTAGGGCTAAAGGGTATATCTCTATCCTCATTAGCGAAACGATAATATCGAACAAACTCTATGTATTCTTATTACGTACGTGAATTCCCTCTCTCAAGTCCAATTCACGTACCACAGATAGTGTTCAATTAGTGATCAAGTAATTAAACAATTAAGCATAAGAATAAATAATAACCCAAAAATATGGACATTTAATAGATAGAAACGATGAACAAGCGTCAACTTTCATGTTTGTGTCAAAACCCTAGAACTGAAGAGTTAAGCTCCACATAGACATGAAACAAAAACAACAAATTATCCGAATAAAAACGTATAAACAAGTAATACAGAGAGGAGAAGGTAAAACCCTATAACTACGGCCTCCACGGCAGCTCCAACCTCTCTCTAGGTCAAAAGTTTAAAACTAAGGGCTTCAAATTCTCCAAAGCTGTGTAAAAACCATATAGAATATGTATTTATAGGATACCAAAAGGCCTGGACTTTTAAAAATCAAATCCAAGTCGAACCGGGAAAAATTACGGGCTCGGGAAAAGATCCAGAGACGGGAATTTGTTGCGGTACCAATGCGCTGAACTAAAACAGCGTGCCATGCCTCCAGAAGCTTCCACGTAGACAAAGTTTTCTAAGTATTTTAACATCCCGTACTCAGTCTGCTGCCTGCCTTAACTTTCCACCAATTTCAATTTTTCACTAATCATTATAACATGATTCCATCTCCACGAAGCCACATAGATCAACTCTTCATTTATTTTCCCACGTTTGCATTTGCTGGTAGCTTCCAAATTAAATCCCCCTTTCTTTTTCTTCCGCATTTTGTTTACTTTTGATTCAAATCTCTTTATCTTCACACCATTTTATTCCTACACATTAAAAATATAATATCAAGCACAAATTAATATAATAATACTCAAAAGATAATTAAAAGTACTAAAATATGAGGCAAACAATGAATAAATATATGCATTTTAGGCCGAACATCAAGGAGTTTTACCACTTTTCCAGTACTAATTCCTTCAGTATCCACAAATGATCCCAAATTTGCCAAGGCATCTGCCTCACTATTTTTCTCCTGGGTCACATGTCTCACTTTGCATGCTCTAAACCAACGCACCAATAGTTGAATTTTTCCAAGTATATCTGCATCCTTTCTTCTTTAACTTTGAAGACCCCATTCATTTGATTCACCACCAAGAGCGAATCACACATAGCTTTGATTGATTCAACTCCCAAGCTATTTGTTAATTCTAAACCTGCAATCATAGCCTCATACTTGGCTTCATTGTTAGTCAATTTCACAGTTTTTATTGCCTGCCTAATGACTTCTCCTGCAAGTGTTCTAAGTATGATTCCCAGTCTAAACCCCTTTACGTTGGATGCACCATTCGTAAATAAGGTCCAAACTCCAGACATAGCACCAAAAGCTACTACAAGCTCCTTTTCCACTTTCGGTATCATTCCTGGAGTAAAATCTGCTATGAAATCAACTAACACTTGGGATTTTATTTCCATTCTGGGCTTATATTCTATATCATACCACTAATTTCTATAGTCCATTTAGCTAATCTACTCGATAATTCAGGTTTATACATTATATTCTTTAATGGATAAGTTGTTACAACGCAAATAGGATGACATTGAAAATACGGTCTTAACTTTCTAGCCGAAGTTATTAAGGCCAATGCTAGTTTTCTAAATACCTAGTTTCTGCACTACCCAGAGTTCTACTTATATAATAAAGTCGAAACTGCATACCTTGGTCCTCTAGGACTAACACAGGACTAACCGCTACCTCCGATACTTCCAAGTACAAAAATAATTTTTCGTTTGTTTTCAACTTGCGCAACAACAATGGACTAGAAAGATATTTATTCAAATCCCTCAACGCTTGTTGACAATCCGTAGTCCAATCAAAGTCCTTATTTTTCAACAATGAAAAGAACTTATGACACTTCTCCGAAGACCTGGAAATGAATCAACTTAAGACAGCTATCCTTCCGGTAAGGCTTTGCAACGTCTTCACATCCTCAATGACTTCTGGAATCTCTTCAATAGCTTTGATTTTATCTAGATTTATTTCAATTCCTCTATTCGATACTAGAAAACCCAGGAACTTGCCCGAGCCTACTCCGAAAGCACATTTCTCCTGATTTAACTTCATGTTGTAAGCACACCAAACGTTTCCTGCAAATGCTTCAAATGGTCTCCTAGTTCCAGGGACTTAACCAACATATTGTTTATATAAACCTCCATTGTATTACCTACTTTCTTTTCAAACATGCGATTAACTAGGCGTTGATATGTTGCTCCAACATTTTTTAAACGAAACGGCATTACATTATAACTATATGTTTCATACTTGGTAATAAAAGAAGTTTTCTCTTGATCCTCCAGATTCATCCTTATTTGGTTGTACCCGGAGTAAGCATCAAGAAAACTTAACATCTCATGCGCTGCAGTTGCATCAATCATACGATCAATGTGTGGCAAAGGAAAAGAATCCTTCTGGCAAGCCTTATTTAAATCTTTGAAGTCTATACACATTCTAAATTTCTTATCTTTTTTAGGCACTACAAATACATTCGCCAACCAATCAGGATATTCAACTTCTCGAATAGAACCAATGTTTAATAACTTGGTTACCTCTTCCTTAACAAACCTATTTTTGACCTCTGTAATGGGCCTCCGCTTCTGCTTTACAGGTGAAAAACTGGGATCCAGGCTCAACTTATGAGTTGTGATCTCTGATAGTATACCTGTCATGTCTAAATAAGACCATGCAAAATAATGCATTAGATTTAAGAAATTCAATAAAGTTACTCCTGAGCTTCGGAGCTAACCCGGTGCCCAGGTATATCTTCCTTTCGGGACATTTGATGAACAAAACCACTTGCTCGAGTTCCTCTATGGTCGACTTCGTAGCATTTGAACCATCCGGTACAATAAACGATCTGGGAACTCGATAAAGATATTCTTCCTCATCAATATCTTCAGTTTCTTCTTCTAACTTCTCCGGGTTTATAGCTTCTTCTTCTTCCGGCTTTTTAGAAATTATATCCTCCGATTTCTGTAATTGCTATTTATCCAATATTTCTTTATTCTTCGCGTCTTTCTTTTTTTCCAATTTTCCCTCAATTGCAAACATTTCTTCATCCGCTGGTTGATCCCCCCGAATTTCCTTAATCCCCACCGGAGTAGGAAACTTCAGCATCATATGCGGAGTTGACGGGACAACCTCTATATCATATATCCATGGTCTACCAAATAACGCGTGGTACCTCATTACACCATATATGACATGGAACTTCGTTAACCACACCGTTCTGTCTGCATCAACTGGTAGATGATTTTCCCTTTGGTTGTTTCACTCGCTATGTTAAAACCATTCAGAACTCGAACTGTCGGAACAATTTGATTAAGTAAAGTCATTTGCTCTAACACCTTCCATTGGATTATATTGGCTGAGCTACCTGGATCAATCAAAATATGTTTAACAAGAAACTTACTAATTTTAATAGAAATTACCAACACGAAATTGTGCAGGTGGAAAATATTCAGTGCATCTTCATGATTGAAGGTGATCGCCTCATTTCGCAAGTAATCCCTGAATCTCTTCTCTCGAGTCACTTACACCTTCATTTTCTTTTGAAGCCACGATAGTGGTTTCTGCAATGTCTGCTCCTCCAATAATTATGTTATTAACATGTTGTGGATTAACTGGTTCTGCCAGCTTTGCATCTTTATTTTTGCTGTAATTCGCCCTGGCCCGATCACTTAAGAATTCTCTCAAGTGTCCTCCTTTAATAGTCGTGCTACTTCATCTCTCAAATAATGACAATCTTCAGTCCGACGATCGTGCGTTTGGTGGTATGCACATATGAACCTCTGATCCCTTAGGTTAGGATCTGTTCGGATATTTTTTGGGAATTTGGCACCGTCAATACGCCCAATTGCTAACACCAACTCAGTTGCATCTATGTTGAAGTTATATTCGGGCATCTTGGGATTTCCACATTACTAGCAAAGGAAGTCCCAACGGCATTCTTATCTTGTAAACCTCTGCTTGAAGATTTATGATCATAAGGTTGTCACTACCACCTCTCTTAGATGACAAAGATCGATTATTCTGCCTTCGTTCCGACCCAAAATTTGACCGCTCTGGGGCTCTATAAGGTTGATATCTGTCTTTTAATGCCTTCAAGTCTGAATCTGCTACTCTTTTCATCTTTTCACATCCCTTGACTTTTCCTACAGTCCTAGCCGGAAGCTCAGACTGATCATCTTCTACCTGTATCTTTGACTCTTACCGGTTGTGCACATCTGACCATGTTATTGCTGGATACTCCAACAGGTTTTCCTTCAATTTCAGTGATGCACTAGAACTTCTTGGATTTAAGCCCTTAGTAAAGACTTTCGCTGCCCATTAGTCTGGTACTGTGGGAAGGAGCATTCGTTCCTTTTGAAATCTTGTCACGAACTCCCGCAACAAGTCGTCATATTTCTGGGCTATTCTGAATATATCGACCATCCTAGCTTGCACCTCTTTTGCTCCAGCATGAGCCTTGATGAATTCATCTTCAAGCATTGCAAAAGATGTAATAGAGTGCTCAGGTAAATAATGATACATAGTCATTGCTTCTTTTGTTACACTCCGTATCTTAGAACTAAGGTTATATTCGTATCGTTAGAGTTTTAGTGGAAAAACTGGATGTTTGAACGTTTTGCGACAATTTGATAGGCCTAATTCGGGAAGCTGTAAGCCCTTGATTAGTTGGGAATTTGGAAAAGTACCCTTAATGAAAGTTATAGTAGATAGAAATATCTTTCCAACTATATAAGAACCGGGCCTATCAGAGATTAGAGCAGGGAGATATGATCATCAAAATACGCCTAATAGTAAGGCGCTTAAGATTCGATAGAATCAGCTAAGTTTTTGATATGTCTGCCTTCCATCCCAATTTCGTGAAAATTCATTGAGAATTTGAGAAAACTTAAACCATGAAAGTTGTAGTCCTTTGAAATATATTTCCAAAGTTATACTTGGGAGCCCGAACATAGCTCTTTGCTAGGAGTTATGCTCATTTTACTAAGCCCTATCGCTGAGCAGAAAAAACGTGAAATTTTGACTAAGTGTAAAATGGACAGGGGAGCTCGTTGAGCTCGCCGCAAAGCGAGGCAGGGGCAAGCCATAGACCGTGCTCAATAAGGTAGGTGCAAAAAGTTAAAAAATTGAGAAAAATTGTCTAAGTGTAAAATAGACATGGGAGCTTGCTGAACTCGCCCTAAAGCGAGGCAAAGGCTCGCCTCAGACCGCGCTTGGCGAGCCTGGGGGTCCAAAATTCCCTATGCTATAAATTAAACAATTAACTTGAGATTTAATTTATCAGACATTCCAACTTCATTCTAAAGCCCTAAGCAGCTGTTTTCCTCCTCTCATCATCCTCCCACGTCAAGGTGATATTGTTCTAGTGATTCCTAAGTTATTTCAACATTAATTCATGATTAATATAATGATTCTTCAACCAAAACATAGGATTTCCAAGGTAAAACCTTCTCAAGCGATTCAAAGCTAGGGTTCTAGTGTTCTTCATCAGAGAAGCCATGTAGTTCGTTGGATTGGAGCGATTACAGGTATGTGAGGCTAACTCTCTACATTTGGGAATGTTGATGTGACAACCCAACTTTACTGAGTCGTGCGGGCACCTACCTTTCTAACCTCGGTAGGCGAACCCTTAACTCAACATTCACAATTTATAAAAAATAGCGAAAGAAAGAAAAATAACGTAAGTCTCACATATATAATATAATGTTGGAAATTATCTGGTGCTTCTTTGGTGGATAATGACAATTGGTGATAGAAGAGTCAGTGTGGCAAGTGTTACTGGTTTTTACACAAATGCAGTACTGAGGTTAATCAGGGGTATTTTTGGAAAGTTTGTGTAAATAAGACTGATATTGGTTGTTGTTTTCTTTGGTGACATCAAATTTGTTGGTAGTGAGGTCATTAGAAACAATTTGATTGGAGTACATATTTGGTGGATGAAAACTATGGGTGATGTGCAGGGAATCAGGCTCTATGCTCAAGCTTGGTTGCTTGTGGCTGCTGGTGTGATTAAGAGGAAGAATTGGTTGGTTGTGGTTGCTGATATGGGGAAAAGGAGGTCTATCTATCATCATGTTCAAATACTAAGGAAGGAGAGCATGGTGGTAGTTTTAACTAACTCTGTGTTCGTTTTTGCAAGTTACTGTACAAGGAGGCACAAAAGCATCAGATATGGTGAATGGAAAACTGCTTGTATCACTGATCCTATTCTTGGAAATGATGTGATTCAAGATTTTTTTAAAATACATCACATAGTATAGACTATTGATAATGTATACATAGGACATGATATGGGAAATGCTGGTTCTTCATGGAAGTTGGAAACAAAGGATGCAAGACCCCATTTTCTAGTTGTCATCATGCTCAAATCTCACAAAAGGAGAGTATGGTGGGGCTAATATTAGTAACATGGTGTGCTTTGGTGCAGGTACTAGCATGACAAGTAACACTGCAAGAAATTACACAAGTGCCAGATTATTAGTTGCTGGTGTTACTACCGGTACTACTATAGTTTGTAGGTTGTGGATATGCTGCAGTATACTTTATGTATATTGCAGTACATCATCGGTACACTGTAGGCTTGGACCAGTAGCTTTCACACTGATGGTTTGTAAGGGCAACAATATTACACACATGAATTTTTGCAGGATTTCTAAGACTGATATACAACCAATATATTAATGATTTACATGATACATTTGGTGGTGTAATTGGTAAACTTTGCAAATTTGTAGAATTGTATAAGGCCATACATGATCTACTTATTGAATCTTCCTCAGTGGTGGTGTTAGTACTTTATGGTACTCATTCCACTGAGGGGGAGACAGTAATTGGAATGTGTATTGGGTCTATGCAAGGTACATTTTCACAAGGCATTGGAGCAGTTCACACAAGCAAGGAATGGACAGCTAATTCAAGGTTATACTTGCCTGGGCTTGATCACATTGGAGCAGCTCACTTCTGCCATGGATTTTCTGGAGCAATTCTAGTTGCTTTATTATTTAGATTATTTCATTGGTTAGTTATTTGTAATATCAACTTAGGATATCATAAAAATTCCAAGTTGATCATTAGTCTAATTCTTTCATTTCATATTAGCCTTTGGCTACATTTGTATAGACGTTGAAATTTGTTTTGGAGAAAATTTACAAAATTAGCCCTAGGCTTGTAGCCTAGTAAAATTTATAAAATCATCCCTAGGCTCATAGCCTAGTGGACTTTATTAAAAACAAATATAACTAAGTGCGGAAGTAAAAAAAAAACCACTTCAGTATCTGGTCTGGTCATACAAGAGCATGTAAACTAATTAGTACACGTCTGAATAATAATACATAATAGTCTCAAAATCATGTCTCATAATGGAAAGCAAGACATACTAATAGGAAGAGTCTTCGGGCAGCGAACGACCTCATGCTCACCCTGAAGAGACTCGAATCAGCAGTCCTCGAATATCAGCCACGAAGGGTAGAAGTAGATCTATCCTGACACTCTGCATTCATAAAAGAATGCAACAAGTGTAGGTCAGTACAAACAACAAGTACTGGGTAGGTATCATAGGTTGACCTCAGTTAGCTAACATATATACAGAAAGTAAATGAAAGATAGGCATGCTCACAATCAAGTACAAGTATAATACAATCTCATCAACACCTAACAAGTCCTCAAGTATTAACAATTCAGATCAGTATTCAAACCATCAGCTACCAACAAGGTTCCATAACCGATCAAGTCTATAATGAGTATCAAAACTCAAGTGTTCCCAGTCTCATCATATCTGATCAAGCTTATTGTTAAAGCATCTAATCTCGAGTGTTTCAAGTACTCATCAAAACAAGTAAAATATTTAACCAAATATCCGATCAAGTATCCATAACACAATAACAATCCAATCACAATAATGACAACAAGTGCAATGCAATGCATGATATGGATGACATGAATGCAACGGACATATATCAATACCGTGTACACATGCCTCGACCGGAACATCACGTCTCGATGGTCATGACCCAGGGGAGAGCCGCAAAGTCCATGTACCATGTCGCTCCGTAGCACACAACCTAGAGATGACCTTTCCACCCTTCACGCTTGCCGACCATCCCGTATCACACAGCCTAGAATGGTCTCGCAATCAATATAATACCTCCCAAGGGTTTCCAAGAAATAACATAGGTCACATCGTCACCCGTCATATATATATATATATATATATGTGTGTGTGTGTGTGTGTGTGTGTGTGTGTGTATGTGTGTGTGTGTGTGTGTATGTATGTATGTATGTATGTATATATATAAGATGAATGTTCAATGTATGATTTAAGTATGAAGATGACAACGACATGATCTTATATCAACCTCATATCAATTAGCAACATGCCCCACATAGACCCCTCATAATATCAATCTCATATAGACTATCAACGTGTCCAACATGGACACCTCATAATATCAATCTCATCTCAATTTTACGCTCTCCGACAAAGACCTAGGAGTATACACTCTCTCACTTATCATCATCAGTACCATAATCATGCAATATCAATGTATCATGGAAATGAGTATGAATACGATGCAATGTAATATCGACAACCAATTCAATCCCAAACAGTACCATACATGAAACACAAGTAACGTCAATAATAAGGCTACATAATAAGCCACAATGGAATCACAATTCTCATCTCTATATTAATCAAGTAAAGTACAGCATTATCATAGCCATGATATTTCACTAATCACCAATATCTGATGTTTCAATGTGGCAACGAGCCAATAAGTAAATAGAACAAGATAAATCAACAACGCAACGTGGTGGCTAGCCCCTAAATCACACCACAAGGCCCAAACTATGACAATATCTAACCCGACTTCATACCCGAAGATCCACATATTTTATCCAACACAAACTAACTATACATATGCTTCGCTAACCAAAGACTAACCAAAAGGTAAGCCATAACCTACCTGGAAGGCCAAACAACAAACTCAAAGTGTCAATTGTGCGCCTTGCCCATTCGTTGCACCTCAAAATAATGAAAGTCTAGCCATATCCGAATATGGAATTAGAATCAAAGAGAAACATCTTTCAATCCTTACTTTTATTCAAGACCCAAATCCCAACCTATGGAATGGGTTTTATGAACTAGAAAGATGAAATTAAGAATCTATAGGTCTCAACATGAAATTAATATTCTAGGTGATTAATTCCCATCAATTATAAGCTAGAAGAACTAACAAATCACTTAAATTCGGATTCTAAACAAAAACTCCAAATTTGGTGTAAACCCTAACTTTAATTCTCACAAATTGGTCAATAATAATGAAGGAATCATTTTTATTAGCTACTACTCATCAATTCCACACTTGATCAAGATTAATCCACCAGCAAATCAAGGTTTTATAATTAACAAATTATTCAAGAAAGAACCCCCAAAACCCTCTCTAATTCATCAACAAGTAATGGGTGATTCAAGTCTAGTAATCATTATCTCAACAACTTTCATGCTTAAGGAAGCTAAACTCACAATGATTCTCACTTTGGAAGACTAAAACTAATTTAGAGAAGAAACCACAAAAAAAAAAAAACCATTGTATTCTTCAAGTTCTAAAGAATTCTAGCATTTAATGGAGGTTAGGTAGGCTAGATTATGAGAATTTAATGAAGTAAAAAGGTGGAATCACTCACCAATGAGGAGAATTTGCCAAGAAACCTTGAAAAGTGCTCAAAATATTCTTAGAACCGATTATGAGGTTATGAGGCAATTAAGGGTTTTAACTTAAGACTTTATATTCAACTCTGCCTGTCACCCGCTGCAGCGGTCAGCAGTTCGCCAGAGCGGACCAGCTGCAGCGAGATACCTGTCGCTACAGCTTCCAAATGAAAATCGTATAACCTGCTACAGCGGCTCACCCATCGCTAAAGGGGTACCGCTGCAGCGAACATCAGACACTAGCAAAATCAACCAAGTTTCACTATTTCCACCCCGAAATCTGACTATCACCTGAGACCCCAAAGATACAAAATAAATATGAAAACATACATAAAAATGCGCTACAACCATACTCGTGACCTCAGTATTCTCAACGGAGGTCTCGTTGATTAAATCAACTCCCAAAACTCCAAATTCAATTTTGAGTCAACTATTTTTTTGCTTTAAGCCAATTTCATAAAACCCAACCTATTTCGCATCCGATGACCTCAGAAATCGTACCACCCATCCCTGCAGGTCAAAAATATGGTGATATAGCTCGAGAAAGGGTCAACGGGTCAAACTAGCCATAACGAACAAACGGATCTTTACAATTGATGATTTTCCCTACGCCACGTTCTTCTATGACTATTACGATTTGCCTCAGAAACATAGTTATGTCTTAGTTCCATGAATAGTTGCAGAAATTTTATTCTCCAGATGATATAGTTTCATAATAAGTTCATGACTTTCATTTTTAACGTTGTGAACTCAATACGTAATAAATATAGACTTGTGTTTGATATCCCATGAGTCTTAATCATGAAAACTCAGAATTCTTATGAATAATTAATATTCTAAATCCTATAAACAATCTGTGATTCCATGTCTCATTATAATAATGCTCAGTATCCATGTTTTAACAATAATATGAAGGTTTCTCAACTTATGATACTTCTTGAAAAAGGGTATAAATACGATGATTCTATAGTTTATGAACTCATGACAGGATTCATGAAATTATATAGAGTTTAAAAGACATAATTGTGTCAATTGACAATCATGTCTAAATCCAAGAACACCTACAATAACATGAAAAGTGATGTTTAAATATGCTTTTATGATACATTGCCTTGTAGGTCCATGAGTGTCGATTGACTATCACCTTTATGTGTATACACAAGTAGCTATAGCAGATAGCATGTACATATCCTGGTAGTGAACGATGCTACCCGCCATGTTATAAAGCATGGTGCATGACGATATGATACATAACCTAGTAGTGGATGACGCTACCCACCATATTATGAACCATGGTGCATTGTTTGATATATTGCCTAGAAGTGGATGATGTTTCCTGCCATGTTATGAACCATGGTGCATTATGATACATAGCCTGGTAGTGGATGATTCTATCCACCATATTATGAACCATGGTGCATTGTTTGAGATATAGCCTGGTAGTCAGTGATGCTGCCCGCCATGTCACGACCCATGGTGCATTGTTTGAAATACCTATTCTCTTAGTTAAAATGGATTACAGACCCCGGTTTGGTTCATTAAAGAGCAGAGGTGATTCGCCATTCAGAACAAGGAGTATTCATATATTTACTTACTTGTTCAGTTCAGTTATCAGTTATCAATCCAGTTTCAGTTTTAGTATTTATAGTTCTTTCTTTCAGTTGCTTTACATACCAGTACAATTCAAATGTGCTGACGTCCCTTTTTGCTCAGAGCCTACATCTTACGATGCAGGTAACTATTTACAGGATGATCACTCTGCTTTGCTAGGACATCTCGTATCAGCTGTTGGTGAGCCCCAGTCTTTCCGGGCATTATCCCTTTCTCAGCCTTTATAGTAGTTCACTTAGTCAGGTATGCCGGGGCCTTGTCCCGACATACAGTTAGCATTTTCAGTATTCTTTAGAGGCTTAATAGACTATAATTGCAGTCAGTCAAGTGTCTAGTATTCAGATTTCGGGCCTATTCAGTATTTCCACATTTATGATATTTTAGCCAGACTTTTAGTAGATCAGCATGTGTTAGTTTTATTTCTGCATTTAGTATGTTTTGATATCACATATTGATTCAGCCAGCCAGTTGGTTCGCTCGATCACATACAGACACATACCGAGTGTCGTGTTATGCCCAGGGCATGATTTGGGGCATGACAAAACTTGGTATTAGAGCCTAGGTTCAGAGTCCTAGAGAGTCTATGAAGCCGTGTCCAGTGGGGTCACTCTTACGTGTGTGTGCGCGCCACACATGTAAACAGTTGACCACTAAGACATCTAGGATTGTCTCACTTCTTTCATGCTCTAAATCGTGTAGTTAGAGCTATGCTTTTAGGAATCCTTCTAACTCGTGTCAATTACATATTTCAGAAAATGCCTGCGAAAAGAAAGTACACCAATAGGACTTCAGCTACTAGCCAGAGGGCTATGACTGATGCTGCTTAGGAAGAGAACACTTAGACCTAGGGAGCCAGCTCAGTTCCTACACCCCCACCTGCTACTAGAGGGCCTGCGAAAGTCCTAGTTACCTTGCTGCCTAGTGCTTCGGACATGGATGTCAGGGGAGCTATCAATTTGCTCACCTAGATAGTTTCTACTCAGGCTTAGTGGCAGGGAATAGGTGCTACGGATGGGACAGGTAGTTCCAGGTCCAGGGAGTTCCTCAACGTAAAACCTCCAAAATTCTCGGGTCCAAAAAGGATAAGGATCCATAGAACTTCATTGATGATGTTCAGAAGATATTCTGAGTGATGCATGCGACTGACACAGGGGTAGCAGAGTTTGTTGCGTATCAGTTGAAAGATGTTGCTAACACTTGGTATGACACATTGGAAGAGTCTCGAGGGGAAGGTGCGGCTCCTACGACTTGGAAGGATTTTGCAGATGCGTTTCTTGAGCATTTTCTACCCATTGTGGTTCTGGAAGCTAAGGCCTTAGAGTTCAAGAGACTCAAATAGGATCAAATCAGTGAGAATGAGTATTACTTCAAGTTCGTCGCTCTGGCCAAGTATGCTCCGGAATTGGTGCGCGATATGAGGGCCAAAGTTAGGTGGTTTGTGTTAGGGCTCTTAGATGAATTATTGGCTGATGCTAATATAGCCGCTCAGAACAATGACATGACCATTACCAAGATGGTTGCCTTTATTCAAGGGAACGAAAACAAGCTGAAGGAAGAAGAGAGACTACAGAAAGAGAGGGACAGGGAATTTAGCAAGAGGGATAAGTCCGTAGGAAACTTCAATTATGAAGGATCTCAGGTAGGTGAAGGTAGATAGTTCTTTAACAAGAGGTCATCACGACCCGCTCCTTCTACAACCAGTGCACTATCTCTGAGGCCCAAGTATGATCAGTCCAGTCAGGAGCAGAGTTATGGAGTATTAGGCCCCCAACATCAGGGTAGCACTGGTCAGAGGCCACAACGGCTGCCTATTTGTAATCAGTGCGGAAAGGGTCATCAGGGGGTTTGTCACATTGGTAAGGTATGCTATGAGTGTGGCCTTCCGGGTCACGTTCAGAGGAATTTCCCCTCAGCTAGGCATTACCGTATCAGTGGTGGGCTGGACCAGCCCACCAATTCAGCTGCAGCTATGACAACAACACCATTAGAGGTAGGTAGAGGAGTATCGGTGTCATGATCCAACCGGAGGGCCATGACAGGAACCCGGAGCTAACCTACCGAGCACCCCTTAACATACTTCTCATAATTATATCTAGGTGAGCCATATGGTGAATTCATAATTACCGCAAACTGAAGAGACACAAATTCCATCGAACATATGCACGTCTATATAAACATCATCAACTATGCCCATATGTACAAGCCGACAAGGCTGCCAAAAATAATATACAAAAATATGAACCGGCAAGGTTATGAAGCATCTAACTATATACATCTGTCTATGAGCCTCTACAAGGAGTGCGTAACATCATAAAGACGGGATAGGACCCCGCCATGCCCAAGTATGTACACAAAAGAATAGTACCAACTAACTGCAGCTCCGAATCAAATGGAGCACTTCTATGCAATTGTTGATGAAGCAGTGTAGAGGTCTAGTCTGTCTCTCTGTCTACTTGCGGGCATGAACGCAGCATCCACAAACAAAAAGGACGTCAGTACGAATAATGTAATGAGTACGTAACGCCTGAATAATCGCATAATGAAAGAATGCGAATAATATGAGATGAAAAGATCAATTTATACCTTAGAGGGCGGCTGGCATGCATACTTAATCTTTCTCAAAAGAAAACGTTATCATACATACATACATAATAATACCGTACCTGGCCATATAGGCTTGGTGTCCCTCGTACCCAGCCATAAAAAGGCTCGGTGTTCCCCCGTACCTGGCCTTAACAAGACTCGGTGTTATCCGTACCCAACTGCAGTGGTGTGCACATCTACGTGTCGTACCCGGCTGACTATGGCGCGGCTCGGTGTCAGAAAATACATACATAATATGTAAAGCATGAATGAGAGTCCAAAGAAACATTACAACTCCATCGGAGTGACACAAGGTCGGTGAACCTCCGGTTACCATTATGGAATCATCATTATCACTACATCTTCTCATTAGGGTCAACTATCATAAGATAATATCAACAATGAAGAACAAGATTAATAATATCATAAGAGTATCAAGAACTATAAGCTTTAGCACTTCTAGGAATGGAGTCATCATGGAAGACATTATGAATATCATGTATAAATTCGCGACAATAGGATCATGCCTTAAGAAAGAAAGGGATTGCCTTAACATACCTTTACGTCTCCTCAATTACTTAACATTCCCCTCCCAAGTTCACAAATCTACATTCAAGAGGATTCATACTTAGGTAAAGTCTTGAAAACACTCTCAAGTTCAAACTAGCGTAATTAACGAGCTAACGGAAGGGAAGCACTTCCCCTATTTTATTAACTTCCACCAATATCCAACACAACTCCCAAACAACAATAATAACATCAACAATACCATAATCAAGGAATTATATTCAATTTAATCTCAAATTAATCCAAAATCCCTTTTCATGTTCACCTCATAGTCATCAACTTCAATTCAACTCTCTATGACTTCTATTCTATGATTCCTTCCTCTCTAAGACTTGCTAAACCTTTAAATCAACTCAATCATGTATATTAAAGCGCAGCCACAAGAAGTTCAGATATATTAACTCATAGCCACCAGGGCAACATACGCAAGAGTAAGATAGAGGAAAGCAAGCTAGAAATAATGCACAGCAACATAGCAATATGCCAATAAAAGGATCAGCACAAGTGCAGATAGTAATCAATTCAGGATACACAAATGACAGTTAAACTGCAAATCTGCCAAAATTCCAGGAAAGGTGACATCAATTGACATTGTAGAGACTTAAAGGGGCTGAGCAAGTATAGGTCAATTTTAATGGGCTTGACGAAATTTTATTATCTCATCTCTGAGTGCGTCCACTTGAGTTCTCAACTAATCCCTCTCTGCCCGTAGCTTCTCAATTACTTCTTCTTCTTCTTGCCCGGAACCTGGTTCTTTCAGTCGTTCAGCCAGTGCATTTTCCTCTTTGAGTTGTCTGATCTCTACATTTGCCACTTCCTGAGCTTCAATTAGAATTGAGAGAGTGGATGGACTTCCAGCACTTGGTCCATTAAAGTGCGCAAGTACATTTGTTAAGAAAAGTCCATATAGGAGACTAGGTCTGCTACCATGACATTAGATCATCCCTCCATCCTTGGCAAAAGGCCCTTGCTGACAAATTCGAAGGGTCGTTGATGCTTAGGCTTAAGATTACTCTTTCATAAACCAATTGTTGCAAACCCTGCAGCATGAACAATGACTCTCAGGGATTCTGGAGATCTCTTATCTACTACAGCTCCCAGTCTTGCTGTCTTTACCCTTAAGATTTTCCCAAGTGTCGACTTAGTGAGCACGCACTCTGTCAGATTTACTGTTAGGGCCAGATCATTATCAGAGCAGACCAGATTCTCATAGAATTGAACCACTTCTGCTTCATATACACATGGTGGTGGTTAAGTAAAAAGATAGCTCTGCTCCTGGAATTCCACCACTTCCATCAAAACCTTCATTTTCGGCTCCTCTCTCAATCTTGACATTTAACAAACTCTCACACCGAGAACCTTTTGATTTTGTAGGTCTTTTGTACTACTTCTCCTCTCTGCAGCATTATTTATAGGAGATCCTTCCATTTATCATCATGCCACACGTCCTGCTATGAGGGCTTTGAGGGGAGACTTCTTAACCATAGTTTCACCTTGGAGCTGTCCCAATTCATCAATTTATATTGACTGCTCCTTCTTTCTCCCACCCTGTTAAGCGATGCTAGTGATTGGATTTGGGAACCCAAACCAGCTTGGGTCCTTTGGAGTTACAGAAGGGGTGAATAAGACTCATTTTAGCCTATATTAGCAGCACATTCCCTTTCTTCTTAAAATGTCCTTTCTTTTGAGGACCGGCTCCTTTCACTCTGGTTCCCTTCTTGACAACACTCCTATTCTTTTGAACAACGCTATCCGTTATCTTGTAGGGCTTTTGGTGACGACTTGTTTGCCCGCAAGGAGGAAAGGGATGCTCTTTAGTTGTGGGAACATGGTTTCTATGGAGATCATAGGGCATCTCCTCCTTCTTAAAGCTAAGTCCTCTTCTGCCATTTCCATTTTTCTCATTTCTGGAGGAGATTGCATCAGAAGACTAGGTCCACTTGAGAGTTTTGTCAAGGTCGAACTTAGCCCCTCCCAAATCTTTTCTTAGCAGTTCATTTTTCTCAATTTCAGTAGTAAGACTTGACTTTACTTTCCTTAATTCAGCTTCAAGCTCTAAGGAGTCTCATTTGTTGCTCCACTTCTTTTAGAGGAGGTTTCCATCTCTTTTCTCAATTGACATTCCAACAGGATATTTTGTTGGTTTGTCTCAAACACCTGTTTCTTCATTTCTTTTGTTGTCAAGCACAGGTCTTCCTTATCCAGCTTTATTTCATCAAGAGCAAGATTCAACTTCTTTTTCTCAGCAATCAGATCATAATAGGCATTATATTAATTAACAAACTTGCCAGTGATATGAGTTTTTTCTTAGAGCAATCTCTCAGGTTTTTCTTTATATCAAAATTTTTTACCTCTTTCTTCTCACTGTCAACGTCACTTGTGTCAGATTCTGTCACGACCCAACTCGGGGCCGCGACGAGCACCCGGTGCTAGCCCACCCGGGAACCCTCTTAGCTTACTCTTATGTTTACATCTAGGTGAGCCACATAATTATACATGCATTTCAATTCATTCGTCAACTAGTCTCATTTGGACAACAGCACATTTATATCATCATAGACATCTATGCCACATCAATGTACATAGGCCAACGTGGCCGACAAAATGATATACAAAACATAGGCCGACAAGGCCAAACACATCTACCCACACACACACATAGCTACGAGTCTCTAAGAGTATAACATATCACATTAGCAGGACAGGACCCCGCTATGCCCATAATTATATACACAAAAGAATGAGTACCCAAAAGATATGGCTCCGAAGGAAATGGAGCTCTGTATATGTAATCTCCGAATAGGCAGTTATGGATCAAGTCTGTCTCCCTGTGCACCTGCGGGCATGACGCAGCGTCCACAAACAAAAGGACGTCAGTACGAAGAATGTACTGAGTATGTAAAGCATGATCAACATCAATAAATAAGCATCATGAACAAAATATGAAATGGCCTAGGAGAAGGAGACAATAATATCATCGTCATAGCACTTACCTGCCTTTCGTAGGACTTTCCATTTTTCATACGTATTTGTACACCTGCGTCATCATCCGTATTACCATACTTGTGCTCATATTCGTATACATGTCCTTATTCGTATTCTTATACATAGTCTTATCACATTCATATTCATATTATATGCATAGTCATTTCATATACATAGCATTTACATAGCATACCCGACCTCATAGGATCGGTGTTTCATACATACTTGGCCAACCAAGGCTCAAGGTTACTCATACCTGGCCCTACCAAGGCTTCAGGGTTATCCGTACCATCTGCAGAGGTGTGCGCGCGTTTCGTAATCGTATACATACTTTATACATATTCATATACATATATCCTACCCGGCGTTATAAGCTCGGGGTGTCATTATAGCCCTTCATAGGCACATGTAAGTATAATAGCCCGTAGGCACCTTTAGCATCATTATTATTATCATCGTCATCACTATCATCATCATTTTTGCTACATCTATATCTTATGCTTACTCGTCATATGGGGTGCGTAGTACAATCGTAGCACATATAGAGGATCGTGAGCTTATGAGCTCGGAGTGTCAATCATTTGAATACAACATACTCATATAGAGGATTTAAGAGTTAGGCCAAGGAACCATGCCTTATGAAATAAGGGTTAGCCTTACATACCTTTTCGTCGGACTATTCTACACTTGCACGCTTCCTTCCAATGCTAGCGTCTATACCTTCATTAATATCATAACAATGGCCATTAGTCATTCACATTATCCACATTATCTAGATTCCTTAATTTGCCTCTAATTCACCCATATTCGTGGTCATAACATCCAACTTCGTCCATTCGTCTAAAATGTCTAGTTCATGATCTTAGTACCATTTATAATGCATTCATATCACAACACAACAACATTCATGATTCAATTCAAACTATTCCTCAAAATGTCACTATTCATTATTCATGACCTACTTGACCATAGTTCCTACAATCCATGTATTTCAACTCTTCAATACCTTAAACATCATGTAAAAATCATGAATCTTACCTTAGAGGTTATAGGAACAAGCTTTGGTTAATAATACTCCACTTTGAGCAACACCCTAGTTTTTCTCCATTTGGATTTCCTGACCTAGATGATCTTTGATGATGTTCTTACTCTTGATTCACCTTGTTTTATGTTGTTGATCCTCAAATATCCTTGAAAACTTGTATAATAAATGTAGAGAGAGGTTTTAGAGAGAAGTGGTGTAATGTTGTAATGAAATAAAACAAGTGTTGGTCCCTTTATTTAATGACTTTCAAAATTTGTGCTGAGGTGAACAGTGGTCGTCCATCATGGTTTACGGTCCGTATTGCAGTTTACGGACCGTCCCTCGCGATCGTCTTTAACCATTTCCAGAAGCAGAAGCTTTGGCTGCTTGCATGGTGATTTACGACCATGTTTTACGGGCCGTAAATCATTTTACGGTCCGTCCTCCAGGTCGTATTTTACCATTTCTCGGCTGGTAGAAAGTTGAAGCCTTGCATGGCAGTTTACGACCTGCTAGTTTACAGACCGTATACCAGTTTACGGTCCGTCCTAGCACCTTACGACCACTGGGCAGTTGCAATTCTGCAACTTCCCATATTTCTTAGACTTCTCATTTTAATCACCCACGTCCATGCACATGCATTGCTCACCTTATATCTCATCTTAATTTAGCCAACTTTCTCATCTCACATCGGATATCTTCGAAATCTCGCCTAAGGTCATCAAACATCGTTTCTTGCTCATGGACATCATGCACTCATACTTATCACTAGTTCATGCACTTACATACCAACGGAAAATTTTTCCGAGGTGTAACATTCTTCCCCCCTTAAGAACATTCGTCCCCGAATGTTAAAGTGCTCGGGAATTCTACAAAACTTTCGCCAGAGTTTCCCTTATAATATGGCGCTACCATCCTGCCACAACAACCCATAATATCGATGCCACACAGGGCCACAACATAACAACATAAAATTTTGGCCACACATGACCCAAAAGCATAAAAGGAAAATATACATACCTTATGATCTTGACGTCTCATCTTGGGCTTCTTCCAAGGGCTGAAATAAATGTGGGTATTTGGATCGTATAATTTCTTCTGCTTCCCATGTCATCTCCTCTCGTTTACTGCTCCTCCATAGAACCTTAACCGAGGCCACCTCTTTGTTTCTAAGCCTCCGTACTTGCCTGTCTAATATGGCAATGGGTACCTCTTCATTAGTCAATTTCTCTGTCACTTGCACATCATTTACTGGGACGATCCTAGTGGGATCTCTAACACATTTTCGAAGCATCGAGACATAAAATACTGGATGGACTGACTCCAATTCCGGAGGTAGATCTAACTCATAGGCCACTTTGCCCATTTTGCGCACAATCTCACATGGTCCAATATACCGGGGACTAAGCTTCCCCTTTTTGCCAAATCTCATAACGCCTTTCATTGGCGACACTTTCAAGAATACCCAATCCTTCACTTTAAACTCCAAGTCTCTTCGACGATTATCCGCATAGGACTTCTGACGACTTTGGGCTGCTAACAACCGATCTTGTATAAGCTTGACTTTCTCTATAGCTTGCTGGACCAAGTCTGGCCCTATCAATTTAGTTTCTCCGGTTTCAAACCACCCAATTGGGGATCTACACTTTCGCCCATATAAAGCTTCATATGGTGCCATTTGAATGCTGGAATGATAACTATTATTGTAAGCAAATTCAATGAGTGGCAAATGATCATCCCAATTTCCTCCAAAATCTATCATACATGCTCGTGACATATCCTCAAGAGTCTGAATAGTACGTTCAGCTTGTCCATTGGTCTGGGGATGAAATGTCGTGCTAAGGCTAACTCGGGTCCCTAAACCCTCTTGGAAAGACCTCCAAAACTTAGCTGTAAACTGAGTCCCTCTGTCGGAGATAATAGATACCGGGACGCCATGGAGTTTTAATATCTCTTTAAGATAAAGCTTCGCATAATCTTCTGCCTCATAGGTCGTCCTGACCGGTAAGAAATGAGCTGACTTGGTGAGTCTATCCACAATCACCCATATGGAATCATACTTACGTCGAGAACGGGTTAAGCCTGAAATGAAGTCCATGTTAATCACTTCCCACTTCTAAGTTGGGATTTCTATAGCTTGCAACAATCCACCCGACTTTTGGTGCTCAATCTTCACTTGTTGGCAATTAGGACACTGAGCTACGAATTCCACTATATCTTTCTTCATCTCATTCCACCAATATATAGACTTAAGATCATGATACATCTTCGTCGCTCCGGGGTGAACAGAATAACGGGAACTATGAGCTTCTCTCAAAATCTGGTGGCGTAAACTTGCCACATCGGGAACACATAATCTTCCTCTACATCGGAGAACTCTGTCTCCTGAAATGTCAAATGATGACTCCTTTTTCTGAGGGAGTGTATTTCTGTACTGCATTAGCATGGGATCCTCATATTGTCGCTCTTTCACTTCTGCTACTAGCGACGAGACTGCTGTATTCTGGATAGTAGCTCCGCTGCTACCTGAGTCCACTACTCGGACTCCTAGGCTAGCTAACTATTGAAGCTCATGGGCCATCTTTTTATTTTCTGGTCGTACATCACTTAGACTTCCCATCGACCTACGGCTAAGAGCATCAGCCACCACATTCGCCTTTCCGGGGTGGTACAGGATCTTAACATCATAGTCTTTTAGCAACTCTAGCCGTCGTCGTTGCCGCAAATTCAACTCTTTCTGTTTGAAGATGTATTGAAGACTCTTATGATCTGTATAAATATCCACGTGGACACCATATAAGTAATGTCTCCATATCTTTAATGCATGGACCACCGCGGCCAATTCTAAGTCATGGGTAGGATAATTCTGCTCATGTTTCCGCAATTGCCTTGAAGCATACGCAATCACCTTGCCATGTTGCATCAACACACAGCCTAGCCCAACACCAGAAGCGTCGCAATACACAACGTATCCTTCCAATCCCTCTGGAAGTGTCTGAACTGGGGCAGAAGTCAGCCGACCCTTTAACTCTTGGAAACTACGTTCACAAGCATCTGTCCATTGAAACTTGGCTGATTTCTGTGTCAACTTTGTGAGTGGTGCAGAAATAGAGGAAAAACCTTCAACGAATCTCCTGTAATAACCTGCTAAGCCCAGAAAGCTACGAACCTCTGTAGGAGTTTTGGGTCATGGCCAAGTCTTCACAGCCTCAATCTTTTGACTATCCACTCGAATACCATCGGCTGTCACAATATGCCCTAAAAATGCCACTGAGTTCAACCAGAACTCATATTTGGAAAACTTTGCAAACAATTCTCGAGTTCGAAGAACTCCAAGGAAAATACGCAAATGATCCGCATGTTCTGCTTCGGATCTAGAATACACCAAAATATCATCAATGAATACGATTACAAATAAGTCCAGAAAGGACCTGAACACATTATTCATCAAATCCATAAATACCGTTGGCGCATTAGCTAGCCCAAATGACATCACCCGAAATTCAAATGACCATATCTCGTTCTGAAGGCTGTCTTAGGGATATCTTTCTCCCTAACTCTCACTTGATGATACCCGAACCTCAAATAAATCTTTGAAAACCATTTGGCGCCTTGCAATTGATCAAACAAGTCATCAATCCTTGGGAGAGGATATTTATTCTTAATCGTTACTTTATTCAATTGCCTATAATCAATGCACATTCTCAGGGAGCCATCTTTCTTTCGGACGAACAATACGGGCGCTCCCCACGGGGATGAACTAGGCCTAATGAAGCCTTTATCAAGCAAGTCCTTCAATTGCTCCTTCAACTCTTTCAATTCTGCGGGTGCCATTCTATATGGAGGAATAGATATAGGTGTGGTGCCTGGCAACACATCAATGGTAAAATCAATCTCCCGTTCGGGAGGAAGGCCTGGAAGCTCTTCCGGGAACACATCCAGAAATTTGTTCACTACGGGAACTGACTGAAGAGTCGGCGATTCAGCTTCTACATCTTGAACTCGCACTAGATGATAAATACATCCTTTCGTGATCATCTTCCTTGCCTTTAGATAGGAAATAAATCTACCTTTTGGTGATGCCGCATTCCCTTTCCATTCTAAGACTGGTTCTCCCGGAAACTGGAAACGAACCATCTTCATTCGGCAATCAACATTGGCATAACAAGAAGCTAACCAATCCATGCCCATAATAACATCAAAATCTACCATTTCTAGCTCATGCAAATCAATCATGGTACGACGACCACAAATCGTGACTATACAATCCCTATATACTCGGCTAGCTATTACCGATTTACCCACGAGTGTGAACACCTCAAAAGGTTTGATCAACTCCGGCTCAACTATAAATTGACTCACAATATAAGGAGTAACATATGATAACGTGGAGCTCAGATCAATCAAAGTATATACATTATGAGAGAATACCGATAATATACCTGTGACCACGTCAGGAGAAGACTCTAGATCTTGGCGTTCAGCCAAGGCATAAATACGGTGCTGAGGGCCGCTAGTACTGGGAGCTCTGCCTCTACCTCTACCATGGCCGACTGGCGCATGTGAACCTGGCCCCGTAGGGCGTACAGATGCCGAAGATCCGGCTACCGACCCTGATGGTTGGGTCCTACCTCTACCATGTACTGAGGGGCAATCACGCATAATATGGCTTGGTCGACCACATGAATAGCAAACATCTGAACCCAATCGGCATTGACCCCAATGCGACTTCCCACACTGGGAACATCGTGGTATAGGTGGCCTTGACTGGCCTGAATAACTCTGACTCGGCCCGGGATGAGTAGATCTATCAAGGCTCTGGCCTGAAACCGTGGAGGTGCACTGGTCATAGAATAGCCCGAATGTCTAGGGAACTGTTGCCTGTGTCCGCCTCTGGACTCACTTATTGGGCCCAAAGATCTGGCCCTCTTGCTATGTCCCCTATCCTGTTCACGTTCACTTCTCCGCTGCTGTAGGCTTTCCTCTAAGTTCTAAGCATGTGTCTGAATGCGTGCAATATCCATACCGTCCTGAAGGGACGCAGTCAAGCATTTGTCCATCAGATGGGGCCCTAGGCCCTTTACAAATCGGTGTACCCTGTCGCCCATATCTGCTACCATGGCCGAAGCATACCTGGGCAAGGAGTTAAAATGGAGGCTATACTCTAGGGCACTCATACTGCCTTGCCTCAAATTTAAGAATTTATCGTCCCTAGCTCGCCGAACTTCTGGGGGCATATAATGACGGATAAAAGCATCAACAAACTCTTTCCATACCGGGGGAGGTGCATTTGCTCCCCGTGAAGCCATCCATACCGTATACCACTGAATCGAGACATCTCTCAATCTATATGACGCTAACTCTACTGACTCGGTGTCCGAAACAAGTATCAACCGGAGCGTCCTTAGCATACCATCAATAAAGTCCTGGGGATCCTCCTCCGGTTTTGACCCAAAGAATTTCGGAGGGTTCAAAGTAATGAAATCACGGGCTCTTGCATTAACAGCCCTATCACCATACCCTGAACTGTGCCTCTGAGCCTGGGCCGCAACCAATTGAGTCAATAAAGTAATGGCCTCTTTTACATCTTGGCCCGAAGCATTTAGTGGAGGAGCTGGGGCTGAGGCTTCCTCACACTCCTCAGAGACGGGCACTGTCTGGGAGGACTGAGATTGAGCCGCACCCTGGGACTCACTTTCCTCTACTACCGGTGGCGGTTCTTTCTTAGCCCGCTTCTCTGCCACCGTCTTGCCCTTTTGGGCTGCCGTAGTCTTTCCCTTTTTAGGCATCTCTGAAATACACAACACACGATTTAGGAGCAAGAATTTCCTACATCATAGCTCTATCGCACGATTCTTATGAAGAAAGAAGGTCATTTATTCCTAAAATATCCGCAGCTTCTTGTTTATAAGTGTGGCACGCAACACACCCATAACCAAGACTCTACTAGACACGGCTCGTAGACACACCCTAGGACTGAACTGCTCTGATACCACTTTTGTCACGACCCGACTCAGGGCCGCGACGAGCACCCGGTGCTAGCCCACCCGGGCACCGTCTTAGCTTACTCTTATGTTAACATCTAGGTGAGCCAAATAATTATACATGCATTTCCATTCATTCGTCAACTAGTCCCATTTGGACAATAGCACATTTATATCATCATAGGCATCTATGCCACATCAATGTACATAGGCCAACGTGGCCGACAAAATGATATACAAAACATAGGCCGACAAGGCCAAACACATCTACCCACACACACACATGTCTACGAGCCTCTAAGAGTATAACATATCACATTAGCAGGACAGGACCCCGCTATACCCATAATTATATACACAAAATAATGAGTACCCAAAATATATGGCTCCGAAGGAAATGGAGCTCTGTATGTAATCTCCGAATAGGCAGCTATGGATCAAGTTTGTCTCCCTGTACACCTGCGGGCATGACGGAGCGTCCACAAATAAAAGGACGTCAGTACGAAGAATGTACTGAGTATGTAAAGCATGAGCAACATCAATAAATAAGCATCATGAACAACATATGAAATGGCATAGGAGGGGGAGACAATAATATCATCGTCATAGCACTTACCTGCCTTTCGTAGGACTTTCCATTTTTCATACGTATTTGTACACCTGCGTCATCATCTGTATTCCATAATAGTACTCGTACCATACTTGTGCTCATATTCGTATACATGTCCTTATTCGTATTCTTATACATAGTCTTATCACATTCATATTCATATTATATACATAGTCATTTCATATACATAGCATTTACATAGCATACCCGACCTCATAGGATCGGTGTTTCATACATACTTGGCCAACCAAGGCTCAAGGTTACTCATACCTGGCCCTACCAAGGCTTCAGGGTTATCCGTACCATCTGCAGAGGTGTGCGCGCGTTTCGTAATCATATACATACTTTATACATATTCATATACATATATCCTACCCGGTGTTATAAGCTCGGGGTGTCATTATAGCCCTTCATAGGCACATGTAAGTATAATAGCCCGTAGGCACATTTAGCATCATTATTATTATCATCGTCATCACTATCATCATCATTTTCGCTACATCTATATCTTATGCTTACTCGTCATATGGGGTGCATAGTACAATCGTAGCACATATCGAGGATCGTGAGCTTATGAGCTCGGAGTGTCAATCATTTGAATACAACATACTCATATAGAGGATTTAAGAGTTTGGCCAAGGAACCATGCCTTATGAATGAAGGGTTAGCCTTACATACCTTTTCGTCGGACTATTCTACACTTGCACGCTTCCTTCCAATGCTAGCGTCTATACCTTCATTAATATCATAACAATGGCCATTAGTCATTCACATTATCCACATTATCTAGATTCCTTAATTTGCCTCTAATTCACCCATATTCGTGGTCATAACATCCAACTTCTTCCATTCGTCTAAAGTGTCTAGTTCATATCTTAGTACCCTTTATAATGCATTCATATCACAACACAACAACATTCATGATTCAATTCAAACTATTCCTCAAAATGTCACTATTCATCATTCATGACCTACTTGACCATATTTCCTACAATCCATGTATTTCAACTCTTCAATACCTTAAACATCATGTAAAAATCATGAATCTTACCTTAGAGGTTGTAGGAACAAGCTTTGGTTAATAATACTCCACTTTGAGAAAAACCCTAGTTTTTCTCCATTTGGATTTCTTGACCTAGATGATCTTTGATGATGTTTTTACTCTTGATTCACCTTGTTTTATGTTGTTGATCCTCAAATATCCTTGAAAACTTGTATAATAAATGTAGAGAGAGGTTTTAGAGGGAAGTGGTGTAATGTTGTAATGAAATAAAACAAGTGTTGGTCCCTTTATTTAATGATTTGCAAAATTTGTGCTGAGGTGAACAGTGGTCGTCCATCATGGTTTACGGCCCGTATTGCAGTTTACGGACCGTTCCTCGCGATCGTCTTTAACCATTTCCAAAACCAGAAGCTTTGGCTGCTTGCATGGTGATTTACGACCATGGTTTACGGGTCGTAAATCACTTTACGGTCCGTCCTCCAGGTCGTATTTTACCATTTCTCGGCTGGCAGAAAGTTGAAGCCTTGCATGGCAGTTTACGACCTGCTAGTTTACGGACCATATACCAGTTTACGGTCCGTCCTAACACTTTACGACCACTGGGCAGTTGCAATTCTGCAACTTCCCATATTTCTTAGACTTCTCATTTTAATCACCAACGTCCATGCACATGCATTGCTCACCTTATATCACATCTTAATTTAGCCAACTTTCTCATCTCACATCGGATATCTTCGAAATCTCGCCTAAGGTCATCAAACGTCGTTTCTTGCTCATGGACATCATGCACTCATACTTATCACTAGTTCGTTCACTTACGTACCAACGGAAAAATTTTCCGAGGTGTAACAGATTCAGCCGTGAGTGCGAGGTCTGACTTACGCTTAGTTGATCCATCGTCAAATACCATCATGGACAAGTTCCCTTTGTCATTTTCATCCTCAGAATCACTTGAGGCATCTCCCCAGGCTGCAAGTGCCTGCTTCACAATCTCATCAATAACCTCTTTCCTTCTAAAACTCATGTCGGGGACCTGGTTCCTTTTGGCAGTTCCGTCATAATTATCCTGCCTGGTTTGAGGACAATCCTTCATAAAATGACCAGGTTTTCCACACTTGTGACAGGAGTAGTCGTTTCTGCTTGGGTTTCCTGTTTTGTGGAACATGTCATTTTTCTTTATCATCTTTTGAAATCTCTATGTGAGAAAGGCCATTTCGGAGTCATCATCACTGGACTCTCCTTTTGCAACTTTGAGAACCAGGCTCTTATCCTTCTTCACCTCATTCTTTGTTGACCTTCTTCATGGTCATCTTCATCATATACGTCTTGAGGTTTCTAATAAGCTCATCGATGGTCAACGTATCCAGATCTTTGGCTTCAGAGATAGCATTTACCTTGCTATCCCAGGAGTCAGGTAGTACACCAAGCATCTTCCTTACCAGCTTGGTAGTTGTGATGACTTCTCCATGAGAGTGGAGCTCATTGATTATGGAGATGAATCTGGTGTGCATCTCATGAATAGATTCACTCTCTTCCATTTTGAACATCTCATACTAAGTGTTAAGCATGTCGATCTTGGAGTTTTTTACCTGAGTAGTTCATTCATGAGCTGTTTGGAGAGCTTCCCAGATCTCTTTTTCTGATGAACAAGCTGAGACTCGATTGTACTCATCCGGTCC
Source organism: Lycium barbarum (assembly GCF_019175385.1). Lineage (NCBI taxonomy): Eukaryota > Viridiplantae > Streptophyta > Magnoliopsida > Solanales > Solanaceae > Lycium > Lycium barbarum. Next base: position 93,877,969 of record NC_083347.1, on the reverse strand, counting down.
AATTCCACACACAAGAATCTTCTTCGCTTTATAGTTCTTCTCCACTTTCTTCTTGTCAGCTTCGTTGTATTATTTTCTTGTTTTAACAGTGGTTTTTTTACCATCATCACTTATGTGAACTGGCTATCGGGACCATCACAAATGATATCCCAAAGCTCTGAATCTTCGACCATGATGAAGTCGTGCATTTTTGTCTTTCACCAACCGTAGTATTTTTCGTTAAATCTGGGTGGCCTGGTGAAAGACTTGGCCTGGTGAAAGACTGCCCTTCTTCCATATTCAGTGGGGCTGCCATTTTTCAGTTTCTTTTTAGGTGTTAACCTTTTAGAAAACACCTGCTCTGATACCAATTGATACAGGCTATGCGTCTACCAAACACAATATATGGAGGGACCTGGTTGTGTACCAGTTCCCTTATGCAGTTCTGTAAATAAATAAGGCATGATTTTACCGTGGAAAACTCCTTGCTCAAGGGATTAAGACCACGACCTACCCCAGTAGGATTTCAGCTCCACTAACCGAGCAACTTCAAGTTACAACTCTATCGTAAGCTAAGAATTAACTCCCATAATCCCTCACCCTTACAATAACGCTTATGCAACCTAGAAACTAACCCCCGTAGTCCCTCCTCACTTGTAATGCTCTGATTCCAAGCACCTCCACTTGACTAACTCTAGTCAAGGACCACTAATACACCTAGACTAACTCTAGCCTAGTGTACCATTCAAAAGCTTGCGGAAACACACTTCCAGCAAGTACACTTTGAGACTTTTAGAAACACCTACAAACAGCTTCTTGACACAGAAGAGTAGGTTTACAATTTAAGTACAAACATACTAAGACATACAACAACCTAAAGAACGTAGACAATATCTTGTGTCTGGATCAGGTTCTTCAGCCTATAGATGGCTTGTTCTTGAGAGATCTTGAGAAACTTGCGTCGGCATATTTTGCACAATTTGGATTAGGTTATTCAAGTCTAGCAAATATGTTTCCATCATGTTGTATAAATAGTGGGAGCATGTGGCGCTCAAAGAGACCACTTGTTCACTTTGACCTAAAGCATGGGCCAACTCACTACTGTACTTGTGTGCAGCAAGTGCCTCGCTTTACAACTGTCTGCAAGGTGTACAGATAGCATATTATAAATCAGGTCTCTTATTTGGTTCTGAAACAGTTTGACAATCATCAAAACATGAATGCACTTAGAGCTATCAACTTATTTTTACCCTCTTGGGTTTAGAAATTTGCACTTTAGCCAAACAGCCCTACACTTTGAAGTATTCAAATTGAGCTTTCTTCCATTCCACTATTCATATGGAATAGATTGTGATTTTCTATGGGGCACTCAATTGAGTATTCGGCTAGCCGTAAGGATAGCTCCCCCCACCCACACACACACAAATGTTCTGGAGTAAATCAGAACTTATTAACAACGCATTCACCACCTTCTTTAATGTTACGATTCTTTTTTCAATAGAGAGTAAATCGTATCATTGTAAATATGGTGCCTTCGCCGTTAAAGGCATACTGGCGCACTGGACGAGAAAATTTGAGAACCAAATATTTATTCACTTTGTGTTCTATTGCTTCAAGATTTCCCCCATGCCTCGTTGTTTATTATCTTAGAAGTTTTAGGAGTATTAACGCTCACTGTGTCTTGTTGCTATCTTTGCCAATATTTGTCAAGTATTGATCACAAAAAATAACCTTCATCATTTATGAACAACCATGTAACCTTTGAGCTTGATAACGCATAAAAACAATCCTTGAGGGACTTGTTAAGCAACATGAAATTGGCCAATAACAATTTTCCAAAGCAAAATTCATTCAAGAACATATTTCTTAAGATCCTTTATTTTTTCAAAGATACATGTCTTGCTAAAAGGCTAAATGCTAGACATGACACCAAGCAATTATCTCTAAATTGAACTATGCAAAAACAAAAACAAAAAAACAAAAAAAAAAAAAAAAAAAAAAAAAGGTAGAAGTGTTAAGCTATACATACAAATGTAAAAAGAATTAACTCATCCATGCATTAGCCATTAATTAGTCATGCGAAGCAGTTAGTATCCAAAAAAAAAAAAAAATTAGAAACAATTCTCTTCATATGAGAAAAGGAATAAAAATCATGCTATTGCAATCTTCATCTAAAATGCACCAACCCTTCTGGGACATGATTACTTCGGCCTTGCTAAAGCGGTACCATATTTTAGAATAATGGGGTAATTTTTTTTCCTTCCTTTTGCAAAAATATACAAATAAACTATTTACTAACATGATTTATACATCTCATATGTATATCAATGCTCCTAAGATTCCAGGAATCAACTGTAATAGTTGGGATTACTTCAGTAATATTTATCCCACCATCAAATGTATCTTTTCGCATAATCTGGGTGCATTAGTTCAATGCCAACTCACATGTCACAAAGACATGTTTTACAATATGAGCATTTCTGCAAACAAATTTGCTAAAGGATTCTTGCCCAAAATGATATACACATATTATTTTCATGATCTCAAAAATAATTTTTCAGTATTAATGTAAGTTTAATTCATGCCTTACTTCCTTGAAATTATTCTACCACATATCTCAAACATGCTACCAAATTGTATACCAACTAATTGGTTTTGTGGCATGCAAATAGAATGCACTTTGAGATCATCAAATAATAAACATCTACCCTAACATTTATAAAAATTAAATTTCACAAATCATAGAGAGTAGAAAATTAAAAGGCGAGCAGAGTAAAGAAAGTAGAACCTGATTTTTGCTACTTTCTTCTTGAATTGATTCATCCTTGAAGCAAAAAACATGTTTTTGTGACATGTGCTCCATTTACAAGAAGTTTAAATCAGAGGGACGATAAATTTTTCAAACTTGATGAATTTTTTTTTTCACCACAAATTGATCTGCACTTTTATATTAATATATCTACATGCCTTTTAAAAACACAGATTGGTTAGACCAAATAACAACTCCTTCATAACAAGTCATGAAGACCCCTTATCACAATTAACTGATCCTCAATTTCTAAACCCTTGAATTCATGACCGAAGAGTCCACATGACTCTCATTTTTTATTTTATTTTTACTTTTCTCTTATGTAAAGAGTAGTACTCCCGCCAAATGTGTAGTAAACGCACGAATGGCTTGCAGGAGTACTACATGTCAATTATCCACTTTAATGGTTAGATTGATCATGAAAAAATGTGACACCCAAACAAAAGAAAAGATATACGTCTGACACCCTTTTCTCAAACGACACAATCAGTTGGTGAGTAAACCATTGTCATCAACGTAATATGTTGGTGTCATAAAATTAATTCGACATTGTGACTCGCCAAACCAATGTCATATACAATAATTAATACAACAATGAAGAAACATGTTCCATGGTTGAACAGTTCAGCTCCATGGCTGAACAGTTCTGTTTGATGCTGTCTATTGAAATTAAATTCTGATTTTTATCTACCTGTTTTCTTCATCAAAGAATAAAATGGCGAAGCTTTTATATCTTCAAACCGAATAATCTCTAACACAAACGGAATTAATAAAACGATGAAGTTTTTATCTTCTTCAAACTAAATAAACAACCAGCGAATATTTTATATCTTCAAGCCAATCAAAAGTTACTAAATCGGTAAAGTTTTCTATTATTTAAACCAAATAGTAACACGCAGATTTTAATCTCCAAATAGGAGAGTAGAAAACCATAAAGGTTTAGTCTCCAAAAAGAGCACTTTTTTATTTCTGAAAAGAGTACTTTCTTTTTAATCTCATAAAAGAGTACTTTCTTTTTAATCTCATAAAAGAGTATTTTTATTTCTGAAAAGAGTACTTTTTTTTTTCTGAAAAAAGTACTTTTATTTCTGAAAAAGTTACCTTCTTCTTTGTCAAAGTTTCTAGTAGATTAACAGAATGCCAAATATATAAAAATATTAATTTTCTTAAGATTGTTGTCAATCTGCATTCGATAATAACTTAAACAGAATCTGAAAAGGAGAAAAAAAAAGTAAAAAAAAAGAATAATTTGAGCCCATTGAATTCACAGTTTCCTTAAGAAGTTATTCACCTCAAGTATCCGAGGTTATGGAATATATCCTCCTATGATAGAATGAATTAACTCACCAGTATAGCGGCATCAAGCCCTGAACGGCGAATGCAACAGACGCCAGAAATCACACACAACAAATATTTAAAGTGCAAAAAAGAAAAATGAAGATGGTCAGAATTTTCATAATGAAAATCTGAAGGGATAGCTAAATATTATAGCCAACAGCAGGTGTTTGTTAAAAAATTAGGTGTCTTTTCTGAAAAGACATGTGCCTTTTCGGCAAAAAATTGACTTTTCGAAAAAAGCAAAGGAAACAAAACTTTCATTTTCCATTCAAACCAAGATTACCCATCAATTTTCACTGTCAATTGTCACCTAGCAAAATCTTAAAAATATTGAAAATGAAAAGCTAGCGATTATACTTACTATAAGATAATAACAGTAAATAAATTCCAGACAAATTCGGGCTTCTCCAATGATGGAGCCGTTCACCACATTTTCAAATGACATTGCAACAAGAACCACCATTGCGGCGGAGTGGTAAGCACTCATCCATTCTTAATCAGATGTTTTGGGTTCGAAGCCTGGATATGAAGTCGTTTTGGTAGGGAGCTCTTTCAGAGGCAGATTATGGGTTCATGACTACTATTACTCACCGTTTCTGTAAATTTATGCACCATATCAAAAGTACTGGGTTCAAATAAACCCGGTATTGAGGGCTACATCCGCCTCTGAGCGCTTTACCCAAAGTAAGACATCCGGTGTGAATCCGGATTTGCCGGCCCCTAAAGAAAGTACTGGACATCGGGTGGAAAACCAAAAAAATATTGACACAAGAAAACATAAAGAGCTTTTAACTTTTGTTTTTTGGTGCACCGGAGTTGTACATATCTGGAAAATCCACCCAATGGAAGTACAGAAATTAAAATGATAATCAAGGCAATGTGAAACTCATGCATTTTACACAGGGTTACATTGAAAAATAATTTCATATTTACTTTATAGGGAAAGACAATTTAGCTAGACAGTATTTATTCACAATGATTTTACAATATATGATAGCATCCATGGCAGCATACCTCCATCAAAGGTTGACGAGCTTCAATGAAAAATCAAGTAGTTGTTTATCGTAGAAGAAGAGCCCAAGAATAATGACAAAAAATGTACTAAGTGCTACACATATTTCATGATCCAAGTCCAAACCCAAAAGGAGGAAAATTAGGCCCACTTGGAGCCCCAAAGGAGACCCAATGAGCTTAAAATTCTGCACAAAGTGGGCTGCTTCTCACGCCCAAATAATGGGCTGAAAAGTGATGCCTTGGTCATCACGTTCTGGCCGTGGGATTTGGTGCCAAGATTTGGCACTTCTTTCCTTACTTTGCTTAGGCAATTCTTGGAAAGGTTTTACTTATTGACCTAGTTTAATCCTAGTTAGGTTTTATTATTTATTATTTTCATAAAAGTAGAATTCGAATCTCATTCTATTTGGGATAGGTTTTCCCTTTATATATGGTTGAATTTTGTTATTTTCAGAAGAAAATATTATTATTATTATTGAGAGTTTCTCTATTTTACACCTTTGTGTGTGGCTACTTTGGATTTATCTTGCAACCTTATAAGAACGATTCTTTTAAGAGGTAAGATTAATTCGTACTTGATATCTTTGGTTCTTATTCGTAAATTAAAGAAGATAATTAGTCTTATACTAATTATTGTCTCTAATTTCTTCGAAATAGGGGGTCTAGATCACCTTTTGATAAAAGTTTTTGAATTGACTCTATTAGTATCTTAATTAGTCTTAATCCACTAATTTTGAATACTAAGACCAATTAGGGTTCTTATCACTTAGTCTTAAAATTTAGGGATTTATTCTTGAATTTCGCCTATCTTTACATTCTTGTCTTTAATCTTCGTATTTTCGCTTCCGCATTATAATTTTGTTTTGTTCAAGTAACCCAATTCTTATCAATATATCTTGTTGGTTTCATCCAAGACTGGAACTTTTTGAGAAAGGATCACCCAGAGTCATCAAATTCCATCTCCTATAAACCAAAAATAGGGTCAACTACAACATCTCAATAAATAAAAAAATGCTCTATATAAATTACTTCTTCAGATTCTCTTGATGAACTTAGATATGTAAATATGTACAGTTACTGAAAAACAAAAGATTCATCCCTTGATTTCTATCAAAAGAGCAACACATTTAAATTTAATACTCCTCACATACACTCATCCACCTGTTTATGTTTTAAATGTTTTTTTGAAAGAAAAACAAACCTTAAGCAGAGAGGACAAGGACATCATCACTCTATCAACAACAACTACGTCTCAATCCCAAACAAATTGGGGTCAATTATATGAATTCTCATTTCTTCATTTAAGCTCATATCATATCACCACCATACTAAACAAAATAGAACCGAAAAATAAATTTAAAGTATATATCACTTTTATTTTGTTTAGTATACATATAATAAGAATTCATAACTGATAATAATAACAATATTATTAGTTCGTTAACAAGTCTAAAACCTATACGCAACTAGTAGCTATCACCTATATTGATCCTTTTCTTCCATTGTGCCCTATCTCTAGCTAAATCTGAATTGATACCAAGCATTTGTAGGTCTTTTGACCTATCACTCTATCAATAACACAAAATTAGTCATTCCCTACTTTAACATGAGATAAATGGTAAATGGATCTCAACAGATTTAAAATTCATTCCCTAATGAAATTCTTAATGCACTCCTTTTTCATTCCATTCTCATTTGCTCCACCTGTTTTTTTTTTTTTTTTTCTGGTAATCCTCTTCTTCTCTTTTAGTTTTTCCTCCTTTAAAGAAAGGCGGGGCAACGAAGACTAATCACAAGTCAACTACTTAGGGAATCGCTTCAAAGTTCTGGCATCTAAAGCCTGAAGAACTTAGACGACAACTAAACCGATCACGGGATACTGTTATTCAGCATAATTGTGACACAGCTGGCTTATTAGCAGTTGACTCAACAAATAAGAACTCATAATAGCATTTTAACAAATAATTAACAGACAATATTTTGTGATGGTAAAGCAGCGCAACTTTTCATGAAGTTACAAACCAATCCAGTTTGTTAATACACAGCGAAGTAAAGAAGAAAACGTGACATAACTCATAATAGAGTTGGGGAATTTTGTGGCATAAGAAGATGTGCTAATACAGATTCTTGAATTCTGGCTGATTTTCATTCACCTCTCCTTTTTTCCCCTTGTGTTTCTGCCATCACCCTTTTGGTGGTACCTTTTTGGTACTACCTTAAAATCAACACTTTTAGCATTGTGGTGTTAACCAGCCCAAATGAGTCTTTTTTCATGAGGACGAACTTTTACTTACCAAGAGAGTAAGTAGGAAACAGATTCTTATCCAGGCTGTATCTAACATAGTTGACTAGATCTGATATTTATTTGTACGAGTTCAATTTTTCTGGCACTTGCCTGATTCCTCTAATATATTTCATTATGATTTACCAATATAAAAAAAGAAGTTGATAAACATTTTTAATGATATTATACCAGTGACCGACTTTGACAAAAGCAAACAGCAACATCTGTAGGTTTCATCTTGTAGTCCCTTGTTCATATCTCACAACATCCTCAAGTTTCTAAAGGTAGCAGCTGCATCCAGTTCTCCTAAGCTAAGTCGTCCCTTAGCTTAGTGGTAGATATGATTTAATGTCTTCCATTAGATCAAGGGTTCGAGACTCGTATCAATTGAATCAATGAGTTGAGTTACTAAAAGAAATGGAAGCTATCACATAATAGGCGAAAATCAGAAGATATTGGCATCACAAACTTGAGCCACATGCAGAAGAATTCTTTGGTAGCCCTTTGGTTCGAAGGGAAGTGAAATTCCCATATCTTCCCAGTGGATCTGCATGATTAGGAGCTTTCTGCTGTTTTTGTGCTCTAAGGGGTCGTTTGGTTGCTGGCTAGGAAGTGAATTATTCATGTAAAACAAGCATAAATAGTATCATGTTTGGTAGCATTTTAGTTGCTATGTATAAAATTCTGCACACCAAGTACGATATTTGGTTATCAGTTTACGATCCCGCATAACTAATACATGTATAAGTTACGAGGTAATCTATGCATAAATGAGGTAATCTATGTATAATTTATGCAGGGTACAAGATGAAATAAGTACTACATGAATAATTTAATCCTACGTAACTAATACCTGCATAAATCTAACCAACAACCAAATGACCCCTAAGGGTACGTACTAGTAGGGAATAGGCAGCAATGCACATGAGTAAAAGGGCACAGAAAAGTACAAGAAATTGAGAGGACAAGCAGCCAGAGTACGAAATAGCAAGGACTGGATGGGCTATAGCTATGCCTTTGCACATTGAAGAGATCCCAGCAACATTAGCATCAACTGAAGTGCTTAGCTTCTTTAGAAGTCCCATCGATGTATTTTGCACTGAAATTATAGGATGATGACCACTCATCATTCACGAGCACTTTGTTCGAATAACCGAATTCTATCGAACTATTTTATTAGTCAAGATTAATAGTGACTCCTTAGTATTCTCCAAGGAGATCTTCAGACTTAACAGAAGTGTACAAATGCCAAGGCTTTTCAGCTTCTCATCTTCTTCACCACTATTTTGCTGCAATACTGTAAATCCACTGGAAGTGTTAATATAGAGTGCTTTCATTTTTGCTCTAGCTCTCACTCTACATTTTGGTACCTACATTAACCCTTACTATCTTTTGCCGATCGACCTTTTTAACCCCACCGGCGGTTTTCCCAATAGACTTGTCTTTCCTAGTGATTGCGATTTACTCTTTCCCTAAGTCCATTATACACACATCTATTATAAATGGTAGGAATCTTGGAATTGCATATAACAGCCTACTTGCAGAATACTGTTCCTGCAAGTTTTGACAGTTTTCTCTGAAACATCCCCCCACCACCACCACCCCCCCCCCCCCCGCACTCCCGCTCGCACTTGTCTGTAAGAAGAAGAGGGTGTCTGAGCTATTAGAATGTCAGCTCACGCTCTTTGCCTATTTATGCACCAAATGAGAATCTTTGACCATACAACACAATAGCCGGTAAAAACAAATTTGGTAATCTATGAAAATAGAACGGTAAACTTGACTGGAGCAGGCAATCTTCACACTCGCTACTCTTGTGTTCCCTCTTCTAGTTCTCACTTTTTTCACCAAAAGAAAGACAAAGCCAAGTAATAATGTCTCTTTTTCTTTTTACTTAAAGAGTATGTAACTTAGTCTTCTTCACAAATAAATTCTTGCAAGTATATTCTTATTACTGTGACTGGGTACAATGCTATAAATTTGTATAAGTTAGTATAAAGAGGTTTTCTGCAACTTCTTTAAACTATATGACAGCAGATTATTAATTATGTTGATTAAATATCGAAAGCACTCGATTGTATTAAGACGGGGCGGAAAAGAAAACAAAAGATGAAGATTTGCCCTCAAAACGTCTGGGGATTTCTTATAGCAGGATAGCATGTAAAGGACAAGCTCAACTGCAACATAAAATCAAGTACGCGGATAGATAAGCAGTAATCATAAAACAGTAGACAGTAGACACTACATTGTAAAGGATATCAAATTTACCTTCCCACAAACTGGACAGCTGTCACTTCTCTCCATCCACTCATATATGCAAGCTAGGTGAAAGTGGTGAAAACATTTTGTCATTATTTTTGGGTCTTCTTCTGTATATTCTGAAAGAGAGAGGCTCATCAAGGTCACGAAAATTGAAATTCAAGAGATTCCAAAACTTTGCTAAATAGTTCCCGAAAGCTATTCAATGAAACCCAGGAAGAAGGAAAAATGTACGGCACTAAGGGTGTGTTTGGTATGGGGAAAAGTAAATTTTGAAAAATGTTTTTCAATTTTTCCTGTTTGGTTGGTCAAAATATTCTCTCAAAGAAAAAAAATTCTTTAAAATAAGGAAAATGACTTCCCTAGTGGGAGTAGGCAAAACAAGTTCCTAAGCGGTCTTCCAAGCTCATTGTCTCTTTCCAACTACTCAATGGCCCGCACCCTTGACCATCTCACCTCAAATTAGCTCCTACTCCCCATCCCATCCCATAATATTTTCTAGATTACATATAAATGCCCTTGAAATAATATTTTTTTTGTTTAAGTACCAAACTGGATCACCCCAAACTTTTTAAACTAATATTTGCATTTTCAATATCTTTATAGCAAGGATAAATTTACTTCGCACTTCCTAAACTTGAATTATACGATATTTAAAAATTGCTTATTTTAAATTGTGATAATATTTATAAGGAAATGTCATGGGGTAGTCCTGTAGAATACTCTTACAATTATTCTCTTAAATTGATTATGAAATGGAATAGATATTTTAGTATTTTGGGCAGCTCCCTTTCATGTTTATCCTAGGTGATATATATCACCTTTTGGGTCAGATCCTTTGCTGCTCCTCTAATCGCTTCTTCTTGCTAAAGAGAACCCCAACCCTCTTCTCATCAAGTTCTCCTACTAAATCAACCAGCTAGACCTTTTTTTTTTTTTGAACCTTAAGTTATTTTTCTCTTTTGTGGAAAGTCTACCAAACCCGTTTTTACACTTCAAATGTTTTAGCATTTTAAGCATATCTCCTTGGGTAAAACTCCTTTTTAAGTGACTCAAGTGTTGTGGAAAGATAACTTGTAACTCGACAACTTTAATGTTTGTACCAAAACCTAGTTATGTTGTTATTTACCTAAAAAAGGGGATGAAGTACAGGGCAGGTGTTGCCTAGATTTCTGCTTTACAAATCTTTCATGTACCACTGTACAGTATTTTGAACATATCTTTTTGTCTGAAGCTCATGTTGGGGTGATTTAAAACTTTTTAGAACCCCAAGATATACCTACAATTTTCATGAAGACCACAAAATCTAGTTTTGCCGTTTACCTCCTCAAAACTAAGTCACAATACAGGACAATTGTGCTGTCCAGATTTTCTAGTTTGAAATTTAATGTGATTTTCACCAATTAGGATCACTTTGGATACCTATCATGTTTCATTTCAACATGCTGAAATCACTGAACTTAAATAGGTATTTGATTGTGTCTTTAAGGTATATATACTTTGCATAAGCTAAGGAAAATTTCTTGAGGAAGTTGGCAAATTTGTTTGGTCTGTGGCATAGAAGATTCGAACTCCTCAAGTTGTGGTAGAACTTGTTATGTGCTAAAACGCCAAGGTTTGTGTATAAACTTGAACTCTTTTTACTTGCTGGAATATTAAGTAGCTTTTGCTTTTGTTTCCTCTCTATTCACTTTATATTATTATATTTGTATTATCTCAAGTATTGCAAGATATTCGCTAACTCGCCGACTTATACTAATTGCTTGATCATTTTGCATTCTTGTTGGGACTATCATTCTTGGGTTAGTGACTCTGTCACCTATATTGGCATGCCATTTGGATCTTTTGCCATCTTGACTTTGGATATGTGGTTCGTCTTAATTATGGAACTTGTCCATATTAAGCATGAACTAGAAAGCCATTTCTAATATGGTTCTTGATTCTCTTGATTATTGTGTTTTGGCCCTACTTGATTTTAGGCTTCAGTCCATCTTGATATTTGATTATGCTTGCTGTGAAGGCATGACATACATATTGAGCGAAATTTGTTATGTGACAAACTCTCTTGAAATAATTTTATGAGCTTTCTTGACACTTGAGCCTTTACACATTCATATTGATATTTGGGAACGCCTCAAGAATTGATATTCAATATTTTTGATATATTTGTTTACTTGATTATGTTTATATCCCATTTGAGCTACCTATAACTTAGAAGGGAATTGGAGAATCTAATGGCTTCAAGCCCAAAGTTTATGCACAACTAAGCTTTATGCTAAACAATAGTTGTCTTGTGTCGTAGGTGATGTACAAGAAGAGATTTGAAGATGACCATTTGAAGTAGATTTTTTGAAAGCTTTTATGAAGATCACATTTGCATATGCATCTATGTTTTGTAGAGTCTGGGACTTGTACATGATCTGTATGCCACAGTAGCAGAACTAAAAGAAATCACTCTTTCATGAGTAGACCAACATTAGTTCAAGAAGAAGCCTCGAAATTAATAGAAAAGTCTATACCTTTACCAGCAGACTATAAAGATTATATACCTAACGCGAAATCGGATCAAATAACACTACAACAAAATATTACTATAATTTCATTAATATTAGAAATAATAAAGAAAATAGAAATAATAGTACCAAGGTTAGAACTAATAAGTGAGCGCGTTCGGTTGTTAAGTGAACAACAAAAAGAGAAAAATAAAGAGACCCCTAAAAATTAAGAAGTTGAAGAATTAATAGAACAATTGAAGAAGGTTGAAATAACACCTCAGAAAGAAAAAGTTAAAGTAATCAGAAAACCACAAAAATGGACCATCTTTCAACTAGACCAAGAAACGAAGGAGGATCAGAAAGGCAAGAAAGACAAAGAGTAAATTTTTCAGATAATAGAATAGGTAATAATTTCTTATCAAGAATTTTAAGTAGAAGAACATCAGAAGAAAACAATCAACAACTAAGTGAGGTAATAGACGTCGATAGAGATATACAAATTTTCCAACAAAACTAATTAAAACTATTAAATCGAAAAACCTTATATAATATAGGACAGTTCTCAAGTACAACACAATTATATAGACATTATAGAGAAGAACAATTATCAGCCATAGGAACTAAAGTTACTACAATAAGTTTAATAGACCCAGCGACTGTAAGACAAATAAAAAATACTAGAAGAAGTTTAATGCATATGGGATTAATAGTAGTAGGATTAAAAGGATTAACTAGAAAGAACTTAGGAACTAAAGTTTTAATAGTAATTTATGACGATAGATGGTCAGACATGAAAAAATCAATAATAGGATTAACAGAAGTAGACATGACCAATAATGGAGGAATCTTTTATATTAGTCCAGATTTTATAATGAATTTAGCAGAATTTGGAAAGCACATAAAAATAAGAATACAGACCAAGGGTTATGAAGAGATGTGTAACGGTAATAATTTATTAATATGCATAGGATTTCTAGGAAAAATGACTAATAATAGTAATAAAAAATTTAAAATTAAGGTAGAAGATGTAGTAGAAGTAATGGGAAATAGAGGAATAAGACTAATAAAACCCATAAAAATAAATCCTGAAGAATATGCAGGGATGGAATGGAATCTAGAAGATTTTAATAGAAAAAAGATTCTACAGCCAGAATCTCACCTAATGTACACTAATTCTAAGGGAGACACTACAAGAAATTGGACTTTTAGCGACCATTTCTTAACGAAGGGATATAAATCCAGTCACTTTAAGTGTAGTTATAGCGACTGAATTTTTTTGGGTCGTTAAATGTCAATTTTTAGCTCACTAGTAGTGAGAGAATAACATCCGATCGTTAAAAGGTGTGATATCCGGTCATTAAAACTAATTAAGAAAAGAAGAGCCATTATTTCCCCCCTTTTCTTCCCAACCGCTATATACCCACTAACACGCCCCCTCCCCACAAAAGATAAAATAGAAAAATCCTTAAAATACAAACTGAAATGTGACTTGGAGTCTCTCTGTTTCTGCCCTCTCTGGTTAAAGAGTCTCAGCGTTTTTAGGGTTTGATTCTCCTTCTCACCAGGGTAAATTTTCCCAAATCTCTAAACTTGCTGTCCTTAATATTTCACTTGTCTATGTGTTTGTAATTTTTAGGTTGATCTGTGAACATAGGATTTGGAAAATTTCGTTAGAGGGAAATAACATCTACTATTGTGGTTGCAATTGATTGAATTTGCGTAGAGAATATTTTTGTATTTCCACCTGTATATAGTCATGATGGGGCAATTGTACCATTACCTCACCTTTTCTATGTGGCGGAACTACTTTTGTGGGGATGAGTACTTCAGCACCCATTTGCTTTGGCCAAATCATTTGTATAAGCACTCATTATGACAAAGTTCTCCCCATGGGTTCTTACGGTGTGCACAGCATTACGGAGGTACTTTGAATATCTAAACCATTGATTTCTATGAAGTTGTTATTAATTTTAAAAGATTCAGATAAAAAAAAAATATCTCTAGAAGTTTAAAGGTGGATAATTGAATCAGATAAAGAATATATATAAAATAATTCGTTTTTACCAAATTATCCAATTGAGACTCGAAAATAATCTAATTGATAGGGATATTTCCAGACTTGTTTCATTTTCTTTCCTATTATCTTTAAAATTTACTCCAATATAAATTGAATTTGTTAAAAGAGGAAAAGCTAAAAATAAATGGAACTTATTTTAGTTTTGTGATTGTTGTCTGATTATAACATAAAATCCTAGTAAATCGATATGAATTAACTCAAAAACTGACAGATCCGACCCAGATGAATTTCCAGGTTTGGTCTTTGCGACCATTGTGAAATTTATACTAAAAATAGTTAAGCAACCACGACCTATAAATTCTGGATCCGCCGCTGCTATTCTGGTTATATATAATGGTATTTCTGTAGAGTTTCTAATGTTATAATTTTGTGATTATTAAATTTATCTCTTAGTGAATTATGTCTTCTATCATCTGACGATCAGTTAGTGCTGATTATTTAATAATATGGGCGTAGCTGCTCCTTATTTACATATAAACAAAATATGGGATATGCTGCTAAAACACTGGAATGAAGTCTGGTTTTGTCTCTTAGATACATTAAGTTCTCTTGGATTTCAAAGCTTCATGATATACTAAATAGGTTCTTATATTTAATTTGTTCGATCCCTTTTATTCATTTGGTGTTTTCTTTTACTTCTCATTAACCTTTAGCACACTCTAAAATGTATAATCTGATTACTGAAATGGGAGTAACAAAAGAGAAATACATGTAGAGCTGAGAGCTTTGTGGTTTTAAAGAATGTATGTGCTTCCTTGGATTAAGAGTGGCTCTTTTGCGTTATTGTACTTGAGTTTAATTTCATTGAATATAAAAAATATTTCTTGCATAGGATTTTTTTTTACCATTTGTCAGTGCACTACATAGATTGATAAGACAACCTATTTAAGAGATCTATGCACCATGGTGGAATCTAAAACTGTAACTGTAAAATTACACTCGCCCCTAAAGAAAGTATGTGCAATTGGAAAAGTATCATTCTCTCTTTTTAACTGTAATTTTTATAATGCTTCATTTTATGGTTTTTCTTTAGTTCAAAATTTGTTGAAATCTTAGATGGTAAATCTAATTAGCATTTACAGTTTTTGCATATTCAAATGGAGAAAAAATTGACGAGCATTAGCCCATTACTTTTCAATGTAGAACTTGATGTTTAGGGGCATGCAGCCTTATTTCATGAAGCAAAAAACTATTGAACCTTGAACCCGAGAAGAATGTATTGCTTTCTCCATCTTTAGTTCGTTAAGATGAGGGGAATCTCTTGATTATTAGCTTAGCAAGAAGAGAACCAGATAACCAATTCATAGAGGCTTCAACAAATCTTCTATGAACTGTATGCAAGAAACAATGCTATTTGCATTAGATATCACCAATTGTATTTTGTTTCATATCTTGTAACAAATTAAAAATCGTCAAGGTCCTCCGGATCGTTTATGATGAAGAAGTTTTTAAGAATGGAGAATAACCGAATAATTTATCGAGCCCTTTACTTGATAATAAAAAATGGAGAATGATTGATCGATGTGTGCAATCATGCTAAGATCTCCTCTTGACATTTTGCGTTGGTGACATCTCCATTATACATATTGTTGACTTCTTTCGGTGTTTTTCCTCATTCACAATGTAATTATTAAACCTTCATTAGTGATTGTTTGCTTCTGCAATAATGACTTGGTCTACATGTATCACTACTAGAGTTTGTTATGCTAAATGGTAGTTATTTTACTACATAAATTTAGTTTTCCATTCATTTTTATCCATTGTTCTCTTTATCGGGAAAAACACAAACTGATAGTTGACTCAAGGTAGCTCGATGCCCAACTGTATTATGTTATCTTTTATTTTTTTGATGTTCTTATTTCAAAAAACTTTTCTAGCTTTTAATTGAATTTTCCCAGTTTAATTACTGAGATAAGTTTGCCATCTTTTATACAAACAGTTCATATTACAGTGAGTTGGTTTGAATAAATGAGTTGTGGCGATAGTGTTTAGAATCCTGTACAAGGATGTAAAAAGAAATGAATCTGGCGGTTGATCTTTGCGCTGGAAATTCAGAAAGGAGGATTGGTCGGAATGTTGCTTTACGTACGTCCTCTAACCAGAGTTTCGAGTGCTTTGAATCACTGTCATATTGAGAACATTTCAATGACATGAAACAAATGTATCACTTTAATGCATCAAAGTCTTGATTACTAATTTTAATTTATGTGATTGAATTTATATGTATGTTATTTTCTTAATTTTATCTGGTGCTCGTTAATAGAAATAAGAATTGGTTAACTGTGAATTTAACCTGATGCTTGTTAATTGTGATCGAAAGACATCATAGACGATTGTATTTGAGGTCTCTCTATATTTCGTAGATTTTATATAACTAGTGACAAAAATATTACTTATACTGATGTGTGCGTCCTGTGTCTTTTAAGAAGAGAACAATCTCTTATCTTTGTGACTAGTGCTGCAGATATTATAACTGATTTTGGGCTTTCATTACATAGAAGAATTTGGCAAGTGCTTGGGGGAGCTACTTTGGTTAAGGCATCATACTCTTCTCATGATGGACTTGGCTCCTTTCTGTTACATCTTATCTCTTGTTACTCTTGTAAATGTTTTGTTGTGTTAAATCTTCCTAGCTAGTCAAAATCAAAACGTAATTTTTTTTTCACCATGTTAATAAAACATGTTTTCATTCCCCAACGAGAAGACAACTATTATTCATGATTTAGCTTGTTCACTAAATTGTTAAGCAAAATCGATGCTACTGTCTTATTGACCTCTGATCCTCATCAGGAACAGATTGACATGGATACAGTCATGTGTATATATGCTTATGTAGAATTTGAAGTTTTTTTATTACTTAATTATTTTAATATTGTTTCTTTAACAGATCATTAATTTGAAATCTGATCCTCATCAGGAACAGATTGACATGGATACAGTCATGTGTATATATGCTTATGTAGAATTTGAAGTTTTTTTATTACTTAATTATTTTAATATTGTTTCTTTAACAGATCATTAATTTGAAATCTGAAGAACTTGTTCCGGAAGAAGTGCAGAGCAAGTATAAGCTGTTACTATTAAAGACCAAGTTGAAGCACAAGAGATACTTATTTTCTATTTTTCCCGGAGTTGTTTACAGATTTTTTTTTACAATGCTACAGTTCTATTCTCTTCAGTTAAGACTTGACAAAAATAACGTCGTACATTTCCATTGGTATATTTTGTAATATGATGTTCTACTTCTTTGTAATTGACGAGATTTTGTATCAATATTGATTATATATATGTTTTTGAATGTGTGAATGTAAATGTATATATAATAAATGATGAATTTTTGGTCGTCATGGAAGATAAATATAGCCTTAGCGAAGGTAAAATAATTTTCAACGACCGGATTTATTGTTGTAAATAGAGGATTAACGACTGGCCAAATGGCATTTAGCAAAGGGAAATGCGGTCGCTAAAAAGAGATGTAACGACCGGAATATTTGCCGTCGCTAAAGATCCATTAACGACCGGATTCCAAACCGGTCACAAACTTTTAACGACAGAGCTATTAACGACTGGCAACGACCGAATTTTGTCCCGTCGTTATATGGCTAATGGCGACCGGATTATGACTTTTAACGACTATATTTCCCGACATTAAATGTCATTTTTCCTGTAGTGAGAGACATCTATACGTTTTACTAATTATAGTTATACGCCACAAAAAGACATAGAAGAAGAAAGTACTTTAGACGAAAATGAAATCACAGAATCAAATTTTATGAATATAGAAATAATACAAGACGAGTTTGCGGTAGACATAACTATAGAAGAAGCAAAAAGACTCCAAAAAGAAAACAAAAATATGCTTTTTAGATGTAAAGGGTGTAAGTTAGGAGAACTAACAATAGAAGAAATCATAAGTCATTTTAAATTATGTGAAGCTCGAATTGATAATTGGGGATATAGAGTAGAACATATATACCAAAAGAAATCAGACGAATTCGATAAAATATTAGAAGATATGCAACATAGTGATGGCGAAATAGAGATAGACTCAATAATAAGCCAAAAAGAATTAATGAAATCTAGTGCATCTAGTTCTAGTCCATTTCAAAGAACAACAGGAGAACAATACATAGTAGACACAAGCACAGGAAATGTACCTAGAAGAAGAGTTTTTAGAACAGTAGGAGAACCTATAGACAATGTTAAACCATCAGGAAAAAGAATGCCTATAGAAGAACCTATTATTCTTCAAGAAGGAGGTAATAAAGGTAAAATATTAAATATAGCAGCACATGATCCACAAAGATGGAATTCAGTAATAGATCTTTGGAAAGGAATAGTAGTAGCAAACTATATAAAAACATATAGTGATACAGACGCAGAAACAATGTATAAATATTTAGAAACTTTTTTAGGAGAATCAGCCAAAGTTTTATGGGAAGCTTATAAGGAAAATTTTCCAATGGAATTTCAACACTTAGTATCCATGGGAGCAAATCCATATAATTTTACTAATAAAATACATACTTTAATTACAGGGGAAGATCCAAATAGTGGATTATTGGTACTACAGAGAAATGCGGTAATAAAATTAGAACAACTAAGCATAAGTAGTTGGTTTCATATTAAGAAATTTTTAAACGATTATTTTTACTACTGTACTATTAGTGGAAATGCGTTTGATCAAGAATTAGGTAAAAAATTATTTAATAAACTACCAGGAGCCTTAGGAAGAGAAATAGAAGATAGATGGAATAAGAGAGATGGAGTAGTGCAGAATCCTAATCTAAAATGGTCTATAGGACATAGAATACAACATATAATGGATATACTACAAGAAAAATGCACCCATATACAAATACAAAAACAGCTAAAACAAAATAAAATGAACTTTTGTAAAAGCGTAGTTTACACTACACAAAGCTATGATAAAGACAATTACAAAAAGAAAAAGCATAAAAAATACAGAACACATTATAATAGAAATTATCCTCAATATAATAGAAAGAAATATTATCTTAGAAAATCAGCAGCCAGAAAACCTTATTTAGACAGAAATAGGCATGTAAGAAAATATCGAACAGAAAAGAATTATAAAAATAAACTAGAATGCTTTACTTGTGGAAGTGTAGAACACTTAGCAAATACATGTCCAAAAAGAATAAATAATAAGACAAGAAATTCTCAGCTAATTGAAGATTTCCAGGAAACATTAATAAATGTAGACGAATATATGTCAGACATAGAGAGTATATATTCTATAGTAAGTGTAGACACTGAAGAAAAAATCAAAACAGACTCGTCAGACTCAGAAGCAGAAGAATTAATCAATGAAATAGGATTAGAAAATCTAGACTTAGAAGCAATAGATAATTTAGCAAATATAGCGGAAGACTGTAACCATGAGTTCGAACGAAATAAGGGATTGGATAGTAATGCATGTTTCTTTTGTAAACGGTATCCTAGTAGAGACAAAAGAGCTAAATGTAAAAATTGTTATATAGAAGGATGTACAATGTGTATAGAAAAAAAATTTAAGAAAAAAATAAATAAAGAGGAAACTCATAAGAAAATTGAAGACCCTACTATTAATCTAAGAATGATAACATTAGAAACAAGAATAAATGAATTAGAAACTAGATTATGTAACCTAGAAAAAGGAAAACAAAGAGAAGCAGATAGTGAAGACGAAGAAATAAGACTATCAAATATACAACCAATAATGAAACCATTAAGAACAATACCAGAAGATTCTCAAGCAGAATTAATGAGTATAGAAGACCATGAAGCATTAGTATGTAATGAAGATAAAAAATTAGGAACAATAAAAATACTTGCAAGAATTAAAATAGATGATTATGAGATAGAAACATTTGCATTAGTAGATTCAGAGTGCACAAAGTGCATAACAAACAAAAGAATAGTTCCACCTAATTTAATAAAAATTCTAGAAAAAACAGTTGCAGCCATGCAAATGGATGAAACACATAAAATATATAGACATTATGTTCATAAGGCCTACATTAGCTTTATAAATACATGTTCAGAATTTTACAAACCAAGCTATAAAATGGATAAGATATGGGTAAGAGACCTTAATATAAATGTAGATTTTGTCATAGGATTAGACTTTATGTTACATAATAATGGCAACTATATGATTACAAGAGATGGAGTAATCTTCTTAAAAAATATTACTCATACACCAGTACAAGTTCTTAAGACTGAAACTAGAATCCGTCAAAAGAAGATCTCTACCACAGACCGAAGCAACCTGCAAAAGAAAGAAGATAGTTGTTGTAAAGAGTGTTGACACCCAATTTTGTCCCTCATTTATTTAATTTTATTTACTCGGGCTTCTAAATTCATTGACAAGACAAACACTTTATTTTCACTATTATTTTATACTGCTACTACTATTAATATCATTACTTTCATTTTCACTATTTTACTATCAATATTACTAGTATTACTTTATCACAAATTTTAAATGGTTCGTCATCATTTCATTTAGGATTTGTACTCGTTAAATTAATTTTTTACCTTTTACCATTTGTCTTTACATAGCATATATTGTACCAGTTATTAAGTTAAAAGCCCAAGAATAATTAAATAGGGGAGGAAGAATCAATAATTTTCAGCCAAATTATTAGCCCATACTCTAGTTAATTCGTCCAGCCCATTACCCATTTCACTACTCAAACGGACCAGCCCACACTTCAATCCATTACAAATCAGCCCACAATACCCGACCCGGCCCAAACGAAATAATACATTTCAGATTAGGTTTCAGCAAAACCTAATCTCTTTCTCTTTCAACCCTCAGCCGCTTTCACTCTTCTCTCTCTCCTTTCTCTTCATCTCTCCTCTCTCTCTACCCTACCATTCCTCCTCTCTCCCGCGCTCCTCTGCCACCTCCACTTCCCTCTGTTCCCCACGCCTGTCCCCCGCTCCTTCGTCTCTCTCTCTCATACGCTCCTCTCTCTCCTCATATTTTTCTATAAAAAAACAGAATTACTCAACATTTTTGGAGGACAAGTTTTGACTGAGCGTTTTCAGGGAACGATTTTTCAGCATTTTCCCGGAGCTTACCCTCACAGTTCATACACTTTTGATCAATTATCATCTGTTCTTGAACATTTACTCAACATAAAATTTCTGGTTTGTTTCGATCTGAGGTTCGAATCGTTCGTCGTGTTCGGGTCTATTCATAACGAGAGAGTAGATTCGATGACCTCGACACCCCAGTTCATTGCGCCAACAAGAGGTAAACTTCCTATCGCTTTTTTTTTTTTTGGATTTTTAGTTATGCTTTGCTGAGTTTAGTATCAGTTTAAGCTTAATGTAGTTAATTATGTTTACCAAGTTAATTTTATCTAGTTTGAATAGAGTAATTAGTTAAGTGGTAATTTTATTTAATCGATTATGTTTGTTAAGTTATTTGCTGGCTATGTTAGTTAAATAATGTTTATGTGTTGATGTTCTGATTTATGGTAATCAAGGATTGTGTTCATTGGGTCTGAATTATTGCTGTTATACTGCCAGCTTTAGACCTCTTGTGTATGACTTGATCTCGGATTAATGCTTATCTTATGTCTTTGTGCTTTGACATCATGAGTAGTATATAAATTGATGTGTATCCTTGAAGCATTGCCCGTATTTGTCTAATGTATAAGTTTGGAAACCTGTCTAGGAATCTTGATCTAATTCTGTGTTTCTCAAAATAGGTGTGTGGTCTGATACATACTTATACTTAGAGCAGTTGGTGATTACTTTCTCTATGTTTGTCCATGTCTATTTAGATTTTAGTTAAATCTGTTGTTTGGCTGCCCATGGATGTGTTGAGAATGTTCTGTCAACATATTAATCACAATTTACTATACAAGCATGTTTTAGATCAGTGTCAAGATCACATATGTCCTAAAGGGTTGAGATGAAAGTAGCTTAGACCAATATGACATCCTATAAGATACCTATTGTACGACTATTAGACTGATGAAGTTCAACTGATTACATGAATGTGTTAAGCTAAATCTCAGAACTGTGTACATGAAACTTGGTGTGTCTGCCTCAAGCTATGCCAAATTCACAATGATTAGTAACTTATTTATGTTTAGGTGTGATTAATCCTCCCTTGCTGCATATGGTGCTATGTGATTTTGAGTGCTTTCGCTTCTTGTTTTACATCTCATGCCTGCTTTGACTGCACTTAACCTTGTCCCTTCCAAACTGTCACACTGCCTGAAGTGCCTTGCACACCTCAAATACCCATCTGATAACTTCATATTCAACTGTGTCTACCTGAATTACTGTCTTGGTGCCATAATATGGTTTTGTGCTTCTCAACTCAATTCATATGTGACCATTATATAATCATAAGCATTGAACCTGGTTTGTATGGGAGTTGTTTTTGGACTGCTTGAATCCTGTATTGATAGTTCATTCTCATTAGTCTTGCATAGTTAGTTTCATCCTTTAGAATACTGCAGCATTGTGTCTCACTTTGGACATCTCTACTGATCATAAACATCAAACCTTGTCAGTGTCCTGTTTTTACTCCTTGAACTCTGCATTGCTGAGTGTGATTTACCTCTCTCCCTGTTCTATATATGTCATCATGTATCATTGAGTGAATTTTGCATAACCCCTCCCTTCCAAACATGTTGTAACCTGCCTGCTTTCTTTCATCTTGGTCTGGCTGCTAATCTACTCGCCTTAACCCACTCCTGAGATGCCATGATATAGCTATCACTCTGTAATACTCATTTGACTCTCTTAAATTTGTTTGAGTCTATGATCATGGTTGATGTTCATATTCTCTAAATAAGTTAAACATACCTCTTTTCATTTAGTGTGTATACTTGACATATCTGCCTAAGTCTAGTTATATTTGGCTTGACTGATTGGGGTCACATGGTTGTCTTGTTATTTTGCTTGAACTTGTCCTTTTGATAATTGGTTGCTGGTCCAGTCTTAATCATTCCTTGAATGTTTAAGTAATGAAGTTGTTGATTAATAGCTCACCTCTTTAGTATAATCATACATTTGGGTTCAGTAATCTTTTCTTATTCTTGTTGAGTATTCTCTGTTCTGTTTATGACTTCAGTTAGGACCCTTTAGACCATTAGTATGCTCCAAGATTGCATGTTTGAATTCTTGGAATGGGTTGACAGGAGTAGTAAACAGCTGGTTGTTTATTGAGCCAAACCTTTTCTAGTCCTATTTCTTCAATACTTTAAGTTCAAGTTAGAGGATCAAATGTTTCAACAACACTCAAATCCTTCTCCCTGTCTTTGGTTAAGTAGCTGTCTCATTAGCATCCCTTACACTCTTATTTTTCTGTTGATTATATGAATGGTTCTTGCTTAGTTCAATTTCACTTCAGTAACTCGTTTGGTCTGAGTATATATTTTTGTTGAAATGGTCAGCCAGTTTCATATCCTATTTAAGTCAGTCCGTTAGATGTTTTGTGGAGTATTTCAGCTTGTCAACAGTATTCCTCCATTATAATAGTAGTTTGGATTAAGTAACATTTCTCTGTATCAACTTGAGTATTAGCAACCACTCAGTTGTTTCAGAACAGCAGCTGACTAAGATTTTGTTCAGCTAAAATGTTGCTTGTCTAAAATATCTATTGTTTCAGTTGTATCAAAAATGAATCTCTGTTCACTTTCAAGCAAACTGCAATTAGTTACTATCATGTAATGTTGAGTATCCCTTCTTCATGTAATGTTGAGTATCCCTTCTTTGGCAAACTGGTTGGTAAATTCATTTATGACGCTTTATTTGAAATGATGGTTTCTCCTAAGAACAATAGCATGAGCATGTGTTATAGGTAAAATTCTATGTGTTACCCGTACCTAAATAAAAGTCTATACTTGAATATACATATGGTATACTTAGGTATATCCGGCACTTTGTATGCCTTTGGTGTCTCTCTAAATGACAATGAGGTGCTAAGTAGGATTAGGATTCATCTCTGAATTTAAATATTGATTCGTGTTAAAAAGAAATTAGATAGGCAGATAGTATACTAATATACACCAGTCATGGCAGTCCCGTGTGTTTGTAATGTAGCATATCGTCTAAGTAAGCCCGCAATTGTAAGACCCTTTCCCTTTGAGTGTTTCGATTAAGGCTTATCTCTTTCCATGTTCTGTTATTGGGTTTGGTTTTATCCATTGACCATTTAAATCCATTTGGCTGCCGCTATTTACGTGAGTTTCTTTATCTAAGTTTCGGCTGTTACTTTTTCTTTATTGCATATTTGAAGTATAGGTCTTATAAATCCTCATTGTACTAATCCTTTTTATTTTATTTTTTGCATGACTATCGCATACGAGTCCAAGCGACTCGTCATCTCCTTCCGCGTTCGGCGTTGGGCTAAAAGCCTAACAAAATCCTCCTCTCGTATCCGATCAGCCCAATCCGCAGCCAAACAAGAAAATAAAATCTGGACCGAAGCCCAACAGTAGCGGACAGCAGCCTTCCTAAATGGGCTGAGCCCATTTACATTACATCTACTCCTCTATTTTATCTTGTGCGCATTTAATGTGTGTTGTATGGCTAACAGTTTTGTTTGTTAATTTAGATAAACCTAGTGACATTAAGGGTTTTAGTTTAGTAATGGGTAGTTAATTCCATAAAATTATATTCATTTCTATTTATGTTCTAAACTACTTATATAGTATCTATAACATTTATTGGAGTAATTGATTTTCAAATAGCATGCCTACACATTCTTGGGTTAAAGGAATCATTTTTCATTCTTACCATCTTAGGATTTTCAAAACATCATAAATTATACACTAATGTTAGCTTATTTTGAGAAATAAAAAGGCAAGTTAGTACTGTGGATAACTTCTTCACTTTTGCTCTTTTTCAATGCTTGAAACATATATTTGCTAAAACAATCCTTACATAGTCTATATTGAACTATTAGTCTTTGTAAGTCTTTACTTTTAATAGCACTTAAAATCTTCTTTTATACAAATAATTATTTTTCTACAAGTCCTATTTTAAATAGCATTCGCACAGGTCTATCTATAACTTTAGCCACATTTACAAAGCTACGTTCTTTTCTATAATACTATATTTACACTTAGCCTAACTAATCATAAGTCCGGTCAATTAACCATTGTTAATGAGTCTTAAAGGGTGTCTAATACCTTCCCTTTAGACTAATTGAACCCTTATCTAAAATCTTAAGTTTCGCAGACTTTTAAAACAGAGTTAACTTTAAAATAACTTTAATCAATTTAGGTGTCCTAATTCACCATAAATAATTAGGTGACGACTCCTTAAAATAAACAAAAAGAGGAATCACCAATATGTTGTACTTCTAATTTAACCCGGTTAAAATGGGGTATGACAAAGAGTGTCAAGAAAATAATACATGTTGTAAAGATAAGCCAGAAATAAAAAAATTTAACTCTAGAAGAAGAAGAAATTTTAGGAGAAGAGGATTCGTTAGAAAAGGATTATACTTTAATAGACATAGAAACAGAGTTATATAATTTTAAAACAGGGATAGAAAGGATAGGAGTAATAAAAAATCAAAACGATTTAGATAATATAATAAGAATACTAGATGAGATAGAAATTATAGGAGAAAAACCTTTAAAACATTGAAAAAATAACAAAATTGTATGTAAATTAGACATAATAAATCCAGAATATATAATTAAAACAGCCTCAATAGAAGCAACTAACCAAGATGTGGAAGACTTTAAAGCACAAATAAAAGAATTATTAAATTTAGGAGTAATAAGAAGATCTACTTCTAAACATAGATCTGTAGCATTTATGGTAAGAAATCATAGCGAAATAGTAAGAGAAAAGGCGAGAATGGTAATAAACTATAAAAGACTTAATGATAATACTAGAACAGATGGATATAAGTTACCAGACAAAACAGAATTAATAAATAGAATACAAGGAAAGAAAATATTTAGTAAATTCGATTGTAAATCAGGATATTGGCAGGTACGAATGCATGAAGAAAGTATAGAATGGACTGCATTCACCTGTCCTGAAGGACATTTTGAATGGTTAGTAATGTCATTTGGATTAAAGACAGCTAGACAGCTCCACCAATTTTTCAAAAAAAAATGGATAGTATATTTGGAGAATACAAAAGGTTTGTATTAGTATATGTAAATGATATACTAGTGTTTAGTAGAGATATTAAAGAACACTTAGGACATCTATAAACGGTATTTAGACTATTCGTAGAAAATGGTATAATAATTAGTAAAAAAAAATGGAATTATGTAAAAATTATATAAACTTTTTAGGAGTAGTACTAGGAGAGGGTAAAATAAAGTTACAACCTCATATAGCCAAAAAAAGCTTTAGAAATGCCAGATAAGTTAGACAATGTTAAAGAATTACAAAAGTTTTTAGGAATAGTCAATTATGCTAGAAATTTTATAAAAGATTTAGGAAAAATAGCAGGACCATTATATTCAAAGACTGGATCTAATGGTCAAAAACACTTTACTACTGAAGACATTAAATTAGTACAAAAAATTAAAGAAAAAATAAAAAACATTCCCGATTTAAACATGCCTCTAGAAACAGACTATTTAATTATAGAAACAGACGGTAGTTTTGAAGGATGGGGAACAGTACTAAAAGCAAAACCCAATAAATACAGTAATAAAAATGAAGAAAAGATATGTGCTTATCAAAGTGATAAGTATAAAGAAAAAGGAAATATGAGTAGTATAGATACAGAGATTTTAGCTGTAATATATGGATTAAATAGTTTTAGACTATATATCCTAAATAAACCAAAAATACTAGTTAGAACAGACTGCGAAGCTATAGTTAAATTCTATCAAAAGATAAATGATAAAAATAGTAGTAGAAGACGATGACTAAATTTTTTAGATACCATTTCTATTTATAATTTTGAAATTTGAACATATAAAAGGAAAAGATAATAATTTAGCAGACCAATTAAGTAGACTAAAGATTACTGCTAACTGATTTTTTATTTGAACAGCATGAGACCTTCCAGTTCTCAGACAGCAGACAAGAGGAAAGGCATAACCTCAACCCAAGACACATACAGACAGACAGTATTAGGTAACCTTCATTTTAGACCTACATCTGCATTAGACAATAACGCCTTAGAAAGAATACATTTTGGAACCAATAATTTAATATTCTTTCCGCCATCTAACTTAACTTTTAAGGTATTACCAGAATATATAATAGACAAACAACAGACATGTTTAGTAGATAATTTATGGATATCACATAACAAAAAAGACGCTAGTCATTTTGTAGCCACTCTAAATGCACTTTGTTAGTATTTTACAGACAAAAATCTAGACAAGAAATTTAAATTTTATGTTGTAATCCATGGTAGAACTAATGGTATTTTTCAGACCTGGATAGAAGTTTTGGATTCTATTAAAATTATAAGAAAACCTCTTTTTAAAGGCTTTAATGATTTCACTGAGGCATTAGACTATGTTAGAGGAGTATTGAGTCCAAATTACTATATTTCTCCATCTCTCAGACAAAATCCAAATAGAACCCCTCAGTACAATATACAAAAAGACATAGACAAGGTGATTTTTTGTGATCACAGTTCTACTATGACTGAAGTAGTCAAGAGATTAAACCAGCAGAAAGAGACATTGGTTCAAGAAAAAATGAAACTCTTGGATCAAGTGAAGACATTAGAACAGAGACTACAAGCGGTTAAGTTCGAATTGGTGCAATCTCAGAGTTCTCCATCTCAGACAAAAATGGATGAGACGGGTGTGCATTCCCCAATGAATGCAGTCAGACCCACTGTATCGGGTAAGGATACAGCTAGTCCGGTTCAAACGGTAGCCGGTAAAGACTCATCAAATCCGTTGATGGCAGTCACTTTGCCAAAAAGTGAAGATGAGGGATGTTCATCTCTCCAAACAAGACGGAGACTACCAAAGACACTTACGCAAGGAGTAACTCCTACAAAGAAAAGCATACTTGCAAAAAAGAAAAAGAATGAAAAAATAGAAAGTATAGTAAAAGAGACACTAGAAAAAAAAATCCAGACAAAGGAACAAGATAAACATATAGTTAAAAATCCTAGTCCAGAATTATCTCAAGTCAAGGGATGTCACCAATCCATAGTTCAGATTTCGAAGGAGATGATATTAATTTCCAAGACAGTGCATTTCAAGACTCTCAAGATCCAAATGATGTAGACTCAGGCATGAGTTTTGATTTTATTGCACTACATAATTTAGACACATAAATATATATATATATATATATATATATATATATATATATATATATATATATATATATATATATATATATATATATATATATATATATGAGTGTGTGTGTGTATGAAATAATCAGACAGACGTAGTGGAGGAAATGGTTATGATGAGACAAAAGGCTGAAAGATTCGTTGAACAAAAGCAACGGGTAGAAGACATTTGCGGAAAAAGAAAGCTTTATTACAAGCAACTTTAATAAAGTAGCCACAGTAAATAGACAGATCAGCTAACAGACAAGTAAATAAATTTTTCTTTTGAAAAAGTTCACGTGACGATGGGGCCCAAAGAGCACCCGGCTGAACTCAAAAGATTCTTCAGCATTTTGAAATCCGGAGTTAAAGTCCGCCAGACGCCTATAAATAGCAGCATTTGTGGAGAAGCAAAGACATCACCAACAAGAGCACCAACCACCTCTCTCTAGAAAACTTTCATATTCCCCTTCCCTTTCATCAAATGCTCCAATCCCTTGCCTAGTCAAAAATCTGTGTAATATAAACTCCTATTGTAAATCAGTATTAAGTTTGAAATAACTACCCCTAGTGTGAAGTAGTTTTTTGGGGTTCCCCGAAAGGGAAACCTCTCTCCTTCTTCAAACCATGTAAGTTTATTTACTATGTTTTTTGTACTAATCTCCCTATTATGTAAATTATTTTGTGATTATTATGTTTAAGTAATTACTTCCTTATCATCATGAATTTGTTATTCTTAGTATATGGTTATTCTCTTAACTTCTTAATAACCTCGATGAATTAACCTGTAAATTCCTAGGTTTTAAAGAGGCCGTTTTAATGTCCAAATGATAAAGGACGATGTTGGCCGTGATTACCGGGGTGTGGTTAAAGAAGACTGTTATTAAGAACAAAGGTTAAGAGAAAGAGATGAACAGTATAACAAGATTCGTGACTGGACAAAGTCCAGATTAAGATAAAAAAAATTAAAAAATTACTGTTCATTTTTTTACTGTTCATTATATATATATATATATATATATATATATATATATATATATATATATATATATATGAGTGTGTGTGTGTGTATGAAATAATCAGACATACGTAGTGGAGGAAATGGTTATGATGAGACAAAAGGCTGAAAGATTCGTTGAACAAAAGCAACGGCTAGAAGACATTTGCGGAAAAAGAAAGCTTTAATAAAAGCAACTTTAATAAAGCAGCCACAGTAAATGGACAGATCAGCTAACAGACAAGTAAGTATGTGTATATATATAAAAAAAAATTTACATAATTCCATATTCTTATAATATGTGTATATATATGTGTGTGTGTGTTTATATATATATGTGTGTGTGTGTGTGTGTGTGTATATATATATGTGTGTGTGTGTGTGTGTATCTATATATATATATATATATATATATATATATATATATATATATATATATATATGTGTGTGTGTGTGTGTGTGTGTGGATATAGTGACTTGTTTGGCTATTTTAGGACGTGCAAACCCAAATCTTAGTAATGTACTAAATCTACATTTTGATTTATGTACAAAGGAGGAGACTACTTGTTTTTTTTTTTTTTATACTAGCAAGTTTGAAATTCATGTATTGTATGAACCTCGAGTGGTGTTGAATGAAAAATATATAAGTTCCATAATTAAGATGAACCACAAACCAAAATCAAGATGGCAATAGATCCGAATCAAGACGCATGTGAATATAGGTGACAAAGTCAATACCGCAGGAAGGATAAAGTCCGAACAAGAATGCAAAATGATCAACCAATCTGTATAAGTGGGCGAGTTAGCGAATATCTTGCAATACTTGAGATAATACCAATACAATAAATATAAAGTGAAGAGAAAGGAAACAAAAGCTCAAGATACTTCAAAATATTCAAAAACAAGTTCAAGTTTATACACAAACCTTGGCGTTTTAGCACATAACAAGTTCTACCACAACTTGAGGAGTTTGAATCTTCTATGCCATAGACCAAAGAAATTTGCCAATTTCCTCAAACAATTCCCTTAAATACACAATCAAATACGTATTTAAGTTCAGTGATTTCAGCATGGTGAAACGAAACATAATAGGTATCCAGCGTGATCCTAATTGGTGAAAATCACACTAGATTTTCAAAATAGAAAATCTAGACAGCATAGTTGTCCTGTATCGGTAAACGGCAAAACTAGACGAAAATTGTAGGTCTATGTCTTGGGGTTCTAAAGAGTATCAACTCACCCCAACATGAGCTTCTTTCAAAAAGATATGTTGAAACTACTGTACAGTAGTACATGGAAGGATTGTAAAGCAGAAAATCTGGGCAGCAGCTCCCCTTTTTCGGGTAAATAACAACAAAACTAGGTTTTTGTACAAACATAAAAATTGTAGAGTTACAAGTTATTTTTCCGTAACACTTTGAGTCACTTAAAAAGGAGTTTTACCCAAGGAGTTATGCTCAAAATACTAAAATATGTGCAGTGTGACAATAGGTTTGGTAGACTTAACACAAAAGAGAGAACTAACTTGAGGTTAAACAAAAACAAGTCTAGCTGGTTGATTTAGCAGGAGAATTTGATGAGAAGAGAAGAGGGTTAAAGTTCTCTTTAGCAAGAAGAAACGAAATTAGAGGAGGAGGAAAGGATATGACTCAGAAGGTGATATATATCACCTTGGATAAACATGAAAGTGGGCTGCCCAAAATACTAAAATATCTATTCTATTTCATAATTAATCTAAGAGAATAATAATAAGAGTATTCTACATAACTAACCCATGACACTTCCTTATAAATATGGAAAAGGGCCAATTATACCCCTCTAATTTATTTTATTAGCCAACTTTATCCTCCGTTAGTGAAAGTGAACAAATATACTCCTGCGTCAACAAAGTTTACACATGTATCCCTATTTGGATGGAAAACCCCAAATCAAATTAAATTATCCAATTTTAAAAAAATTACTCAATTCCTTCCACGACCCGACCGGCCGACCGAGCCCCAATTTCATCTTTTTCTCCAAGAAGAATGCTCAATATATATATATATATATATATATATATATATATATATATATATATATATATATATATATATATATATATATATATATATGTTATCATTGTAAAAAAAAAAAGAATGCTAAAAAAATTTGAGTCAATCTCCTTCAATTCTCAATCAAACGAGCTCAAATTTGAGATGCAACTTCATCAAAATTCAGTGAACAAATCCCAACCACCAATTTCTTCAAACAAAACATGAATTTTTTTTTTTCAAATCAACATAAAGTGTCATACCTCGTATGAGTATAGTTATTGTAGTTGTTCCGCTCATGCTATCATCTATAAAATCAGTGTGCAACTGCGTATTGGTCATCAAGAATGCCGCATGACATGCTTCCACAGCATCTAAATGAAATTTACCATTCCTAAGCAAATTTCACAAGTTTCTTTTTTGCAAACTGCAAGCATTGAGCTCCATACTCTCAATGGCCATCAAAAACACCAAAGAAATGATCATCTGGACTTGTTCCAAATGGAGTGTGAATGCAAAAACTATCTTGATTAGCTTTATCAAGGGCATCAGGATAGTACCCTCTTTGAGACAAAAACGAACATCGAAGTTCATAATTCCCTGATGGAACTTTTACAACGTGCGAACCATCAGGTGGCAAAAAAAAAATTGTGCGAACCACCAATTTCTTCAAATCAAGCCATCGAAATTTTTTTCATTGTTGATTCAGTGTTTTGTTTGAAGAAATTGGTGGTTGGGATTTGTTCACTGAATTTTGAGGAAGTTGCATCTCAAATTTGAGCTCATTTGATTGAGAATTGAAGGAGATTGACTCAAATTTTTTGAGCATTCTTCTTGGAGAAGAAGATGAAATGGGGCTCGGTTGGGGCGGGTCGGGTCGTGGAAGGAATGGGGTGATTTTTTTAAAATCAGATAATTTACTTTGATTTGGGGTTTTCAATCCAAATAGGGGTACATATGTAAACTTTGTTTTTAGGCAGGGGTATATTTGTTCACTTTCACTAACGGAGGATAAA
This sequence comes from Lycium barbarum, assembly GCF_019175385.1. Classification (NCBI taxonomy): domain Eukaryota; kingdom Viridiplantae; phylum Streptophyta; class Magnoliopsida; order Solanales; family Solanaceae; genus Lycium; species Lycium barbarum. The sequence continues at coordinate 93,845,408 of NC_083347.1, read as the reverse complement.
GTTAGCTAATAAAATAAAGTAGAAGGGTATATTTAACCCTTTTCCCTTATAAATATTATAGATCGAAGGCATAAACAGTTCCTATACATTGAGCTGTTGGGATTTGCCAAATCTTCACATTCATCTCGCAAACAGCAACAAAATGCACCCATGGTACCGTCTCCGATCTACTTTGATAGCTCGAAAATCTTTTTTATTATCATTGTCAGTACTCCCTTAGTGTCATGATTGTGTGGTTGTGGAAGCTAAATGTGGCAACCAAATTTTGGGCACGCGGATGAAAAAGCAAGGCAATTGGGCACCCTCTCTCTTCAGGAAACCTTCAATGAGTATTATGCCCTTTGTAATCAAGGCATTGAATAAAACTGAGCTATTTGAACTAGAACACAAACACATGAACAATTTACTTTAACACACAATACTTCCTAATTGCAGAACTATAAGAAGAAGAAGAAGAAAGGATGTCGCAGAGTCCCAAATGCAGGAGTTCAAGAAACTTTCTGAATAAATACAACATGTGTGTACAATCCAGGAAACAACAACAACAACATACCCAGTGTAATCCCACCCACATGTGGGGTCTGTGGAGGGTAGAGTGTACGCAGACCTTACCCTTACCTCATGGAGGTAGACAGCCTGCTTCCGAAAGATCCTCGGCTCAAGTGCAGCAAATCAAAGCAGTTATGAATAAGGAAATACAATAGTGAAGAAAACATGGCAACTAATAAGGAAAGCATTACAAAGCTTTCAAAAATGGAGGTCTCATGTTCGAAACTCTCTGCCTACAACAACAGAGGATTTGCCTTCTGGGTCAAGCTCGTCGCACAGGGCTTGCCTAGTGCGGGTTATCTCTTTTGTGTGGTTTGCGAGCTACTGCACAGGAGCAGGGTTTACCCTGTGCGCACCCGAAAGGTAGTCTGCGGGATCCCTTGTCATCAGAAAACAACAAAATAGTGCGATAACCAAAAAAAAATAAACAACAGATGATAACAATATCAAAAGGCAATAAACTACATGAATAGGACTAATATTACGACAGACATGGTGCTCTAGACTACCACCACGCCTATCCTGCGAAAAGCGAGACATCACTCAACTACCTACTAATCTGAGATCTCCATATCTTCCTATCTAAGGTCATGTCGTCGGTAAGCTGAAGAAATCCAGGAAACCAAAGAAAAAAATGCTTCTTTTGGAGTAATTTAGCAAACTAGTTATGGCTTGCAACAACAACTAATTTGATTCACAAACTAGTCGGAAACAGCTATAATGATTCCTCCTTAACATTTTATTCCATTTGGAATCATTCCATTCAAATATTGAAGAGTATAACTAAGACAAATTGGAGATTCTTTAATTTGTCCATCTCGACCATCTTTACAAACGTATAAATCTCTAAATATACTAATGAAACTTCTAAATTTTCTGAGAACCTAGATTTTTTTTTGGTGTTCCTAATGCATTTAGTTAGAACCAAATGGATTCTTTCATACAACACTACTGTAGTCTATATTAAATTATCGCAATTGAATAAGCAAAAAGGCAACCAAGAATTCAGTAATTAGTATTTTAGATCACAAACTAAAATATACCAACAAAGTTAATTTTACAACAGAAAAAAATGACTTTATAATTTTAATCAATCAATTTAGGCAACACCCATTTGAGGTCAGGGATATTTTTTCAGGAATTAAGGTTCCAACAAGAGAAAATAAGAGAGTAATATGAGTAAAGTTAGTTAAGGAAGGATTAAAGGAAAAGTACCTCCACTTATGAAGCTAAGAGAGAGACAATTTGAGTCCAGAGAGACAGTAGGCTAGAAAACAAATAGATGTTGGATTGTGGACGATGTTGTTGGATTTTTCGCCGGTAAAAGCTACTGACGCGCGTAAAATAGTATACGTACTACACGAATTAGCAAAGTCAAACTTCCGTATAATTGCGGCTATACGAGCATTTCACTGTAACCGTCTGATTTTTTTGGGAACCAATTTTTCATATTATATTTTACTTCTCTATAACAATAGTTTATTTGTAATAGTTGTGGCATTTATTATATCGATATACTCTCTGTAAAATTCATCTCTTTAACAGTCATACTCAAATATTAGGTAATACTCCCTCTGTCCCAATTTATATGATATACTTTCATTTTTAGTCCGTCCCAAAAAAATATTGCATTTCTTTATTTGCCAACAATTTAACTTTAAACTTTACTTTTTACGCTTAACGAGATGATCTATAGCCACATAAATGTCTTTGACTTATTCTAGATCACAAGATTCAAAAGTCTTCATTTATTTCTTAAATTCCGTGTCCAGTCAAACTATATCACATAAATTGGGACAGGGGGAGTAATATTTTGTAAGAAATATATTATGTTAAAAATAAAAAGCCATTGTTATTAAGAGTAACTGTTACTTAGGGGTGAGATAGAAGAGTTAACTGCTAAGCTCTTAGATAACCTTCAAGGAAAGCTATTCAATTCAAGCGTTATATTATCATTAAGAGACTGGAATTTACGAAACAACCTACAATTGTAGAATTCTTACGTCAAACTTGAAATATTAAATTCTCAATTAATTTTAAATGCATATGTTTCTTGGATTTTAATTATTTGTCGGCATGGTATAACTAGTTTTGGATTTATTATTAATTTCAATTTTCAAGTAATGAGATATGAAAATCAGTTGAGATTTTAAAATTAACATGTATGTTTTCGTTTATATATAACATAAAAAGTACAGAAAAACAATTCTTGGTGTACTTTTGTTTATAACTGTTAAATGAGATCTAAACATGAAATGCCAGTATATATATATATATATATATATATATATATATATATATATATATATATAATAACACCTCACTATAGCAGCCATGAAATTTTCGGACAGACGTTGCCATTATAGAGAGGTTTGACTGTACTAGTATAAACTCCTTTAGCATTCTCTAACCTTTTCCTTTTTTGTGGGTGAAATGTTATGGAACTTTTTTATTTTTTGTTATATATCAAAGTAGTACTTATTAACCCGCAACAGTGACCGAGTTGGTTGAGCATGTGATCCAGGGGTGTGGAAAAATCGATTTAACGATAATTCAAATAGAAAAAAATACTACTGGTTTATAAGAATTGGGTTATTCGGTTATCAGTTTTTAAACGATTTTGTAATTATTTTTTTATTGGACTAGCGGTTCGGTTTCCAGTTTTGAGGTTTTAGTTAATGATTAAACCGAATAACTTAATAAGTTTATATTAAAATTATCCTTTTTGTCCTTAATTTGAACACGAAATAGTTTAGCTTAGTTCTCAGTCTTTTTTTTGTATTTAATAGACTGGTTTGAAAATTCATTTGAAAATCTTTTCTACTTGAAATGTTGTTTAATGGCAGTTTATTTTGTCTCACCAGTTTCAGTTTGACGTTTTCTCTAACTCAACACTTTGTCTTTTCGAATGAGTTGTGTTCAAATATAGAAGATTGTTACCAAGTGTTTAGATGATCAAGTTTTCCGTAAAAGTTAACATTAGTCAATTATATATCCTCCTAATATGTTTCGAGCATGGCCATTTGTATTTTATGTCGTACGAGACTTATAAGCTGACCTTTAAACCTTAGGATAATTTATATAAAGCATGCTATGAGGTTGAGGTTTACAAAAGCCATTACTTGCTTAAAATCCCTGCACCTGTTGAATTCTCACCGTAGTTAAAAAATAAAAATAAAATAAAAAACTCTCTTTTTACTCTTTTAAATAGAATTCATAGTGTGATGATTTGACCTTTGGCATGCCTAAAACTGATTTAACTTTAGAATTTATTTATTTGTTCTCGAGTGTTTAAATAATTACCAGTTCAAGCTCATATTCTCTTTTGCTTTGACAATAAGTTGAGGACAACAGGTCTTAAAGAACTAAGTTTTTTTACTCAACTCCATTTTGTTTATCAAGTATTTTAAATAGCCAAGACGCAAGTTTTAATTAGCTAAAGAGTCCTAATGTATCATTGTTTGTGTGTTTAAATCTAAAGTCCTGATTTAAAGTCCGCTTGTTGTTTAACAGTATGCCTCATTCACTGCATCCTTAGATTAATTCGGGCCTTGGCTTCTGAATCTAAATGAATTAACAAATGGTTATGTTTTGTCAAGATTAGTATCCAGGAAAAGTCCCAAATTTTCTATCTCAACTCTTGCTTATATTCAATGGAATTACTTCTGCATTGCCTTATCTTTAACAGACCATATCTCCTGCCTTCCTTAGTTTAGCATTGCTGGTTTCTTCTAATAAACTGAGAATGAATAAATGGGCTCTCTTTGATTAAAAGTTTATCTTCGTAGCTCGAATGAATTTTTTTTACTAGTGACTTTATTCTCCTTTTCATTAATATGCCTTCTTTGCACCATCTAATAAGTTTACAAGGCTTAACATATGCAGTGAGCTTACTTCACTTATGTAAGAATTTCATATGCTTTCCAGAACATCTTTCGTGTTTTCCTTCTCTTTGATGCATTTTGAGCCATCAAGTTTTTGAGCTTGAGCTTGGTAATTTGGTTGTACATCTTGATGATTAGTTATTGAACAATTTTATCAGAAAGTACTTACTAACAACACTCAATTGATTGATTACTTTTATGGTTAAATTACTAATTCCTTTCTTATATTTTGTGCATGTGATTACACCCTCAGAGTCTATCGGACTGCCATCTTTATTTTGAGTTGGGCCTGTCATGCGGGCCCAACATAATAATCCCGCATTATCTTCGAGTTCGGATAAACAGCAGCAGCAGTGAAATGAAATACTCGGGTCTCGACAAGCCCAAACAAAAGATGCAGCAGTAGCAGATAGGGAATAAAAATCTCGAGAGAACCTAGGACAGGGCATTTTAGACTCTCTCGGGCTAAGCCTGAGTATGCGTAGCAGAGATTGGCCCGGAAGCTTGATCCATTCCCTTAACTCTTTTTATATATCTTTGTATTTTTGTGCTTAACATTTTTACTAACTTAGACTAGCAGTCCAGCAGAGATTGAACCTATGCTCGTGATTTGCCTTATAAATTTTTCCAAAATTGTCGGCTTTAGTTTGGCTAGTTGCATCCTCTCGTAGAGTAAATCACTATCAAAATTGAGAAGAATTCACAATTAACGTTTTTTTTTTTCCTTTTCGAAAATTCGCATCTTTTAGGCTTTAAAAAAAATCAATCCAATAACGTTTTTTTGTTCAGTAACGCCAGGTAAAAATTTAAAAATGAGTGATCCACATCTTCTTTGGTAAAATCAGTTAAGTCTTGTCCAAAAAAAGGGGGAAATTTCAGAATTTTTTGCAATAATTAAACTTAGATTTAATAAAGTGCTAGTTTGATCTAATGTTGTTCATGAACGTCACATATTTTGTGATTTTTACTCTTTGAGCTTATATGGACTAAGAACCTTTTATTGGGATTAAAATAAGTTTTATTTTCTACATAAAGTTCTTTTGTTTTCCTGGATAAGTCAAGAAATGCTCTTTTTTCCAAGTATTAATATACGCTAATTTTGTATATCTACCTACGTTTCATACTATATCACTTTCGGTAAAGTATATATTTTATGTCCAATCTCTATAGCTTTACTTGTAAAATGCTCACATTTTTCATATCTTACATTCCTTTAGCCAAAAATGTTTAAATCCGCCGGTAACCACATTTGCGGATTTCCCAAGATGCTTAATACCTTCCTCGGGAGATCATCAGAACTCTTACCCTTTCTTTGGTACAAAATACAGATTTTCGTAAAATACCTTTTTCAAAATGGTTTCCTAATTCCGTAAAAATTAGGTGGCGACTTTGTGTTCAAACAAAGAACCAAGTTAGTGGCACGCTTTTATACGCAAGTGTAAAAGCGGATCGTAACAGGCTTCATCATCTTTGTAATCCCTTCGGGAAAGATATTTTTATTATGTATTATCTAATGATGATTTTCGGGGCAATGGTTCATCTTCACAAATGGCACTTGTATGTTTCAAACGATTAAGAAAGTCTTAGCTCAAAAAGGCCTTAGGAACACGAGTAGTATAAATATTTGCAAATTACATGATTGCTTGCTATGTGCTTCACATGCTTACTTGCAATGTGTGTTATCATATATTAAAGCTTGAGTACAATTGGTCTGATGATCTAAACTACATACCCAAAAGAAAAACCATGAGACGTAAAACTTACCCCAATTTTCTCTACTAAAGGTTGACTTACAATGGCGAATCAAGGAGAGTAGGAAGCGCGGACTTTAGGAGAGACAACTGAGATGCTGCGGGATAAGGTGCTACAAATGGAAAAGCATCTCCAGGAAATAGGAAAGAAAATCGAGGAGGTAGACAGGTTGTTGGATATGGTTGGGAATCTGCTAGAAGGCACACCCCAGGAGCAATACTATGGGAATGTCCTAGAAGAAGTGAGAGAATTGGTGTTGAATTATATACCCTTAGAGAGAAGGCCTGTGTCGCCTAGAAGAGGGACTCCAGAAGGAGTGAACGAAGACCAAGGGGCTAGGTTAGACCCCTGGGTGATGGAATCAGACCCACAAGAAGAGCCTGAGCCTCAACAGAAAGCCTCCAAACCCATTGAGGAGGAAGAACCCGTAGAGAAGGAAGAGCCAGAAGAAGAAGAAGAAGATCCTCAAGATATGGAGGAAGAAGAATTGGAGCCTATCGACATAGAGGCCGAGGAAGAAGAGGAACCATTTGAGATGTTTCCCGAGTTTTAAGAAGAAGAGAATGATATGAATGATGAATCTGACTATTATGCCCCAACCAATGAAGGATCTGACTTCTATACACCATCACCCGTGCTAGTACATGCGGTCTCAACTATGGCGTCAGAGAATTTTGGGAGAGCAGACCCTCCCGAACCTGCTTGGTGGGGCGTAGCCTTCAAAGCATGTTCTTCCACATTCAAAGTAGCCCCTCGACCCGTCACCTATAAGGATGTGTTCGAGAGGATAATAACCACGGGAATGTCTTGCACCACTAGGGCCAGGTTGCCACCACCCTATTACACCTTGGAAAATTTCCCGTTATCGTACGGTGAATAGGCTAGAGAAGGGCACGATGTATACAATGATGTGATAAGAAAGAAATAGCATTTAATGATCCTAATCAAGATTCAAAGACATCTGACGTAAGGGAAGAAGGTTGTCAAGGAAAGTAAGGGATATGTTGCGTGTCGGGTAAGAGTTATGGGCGAAGAGTTAATGATGGCGTAATGATGTCCTAGATAAGAGTGATAATGTCCCTTAGATTGTTAACGAGGTGTTAAACAAGTATTAAGAAGGTTGTATAAGGATTGGAGATCAAACGAAACGACGAGGACAACTTCGAAAAAACTGTGAGTTACACAACCATATTATACGGCCCGTGGAACTTTATACGGACCGTTTAATGGTCCGTATAACCCAACAACAACAATTCTTTCCATGGTGGTGAACCACGGACACTTATACGGACCGTATAATGTTATACAAACCGTATAAGTGGTCCGTATAAGTCCCGACGGGCTGAGTTATTCCAAGTATTTAAATGTGATCCCACTTCATTATATTCATTCTCCTCACTTCTCCACTTCTCTCCAAGCGTCTAGAGAGTTCCATACACACTACAAGAATACAAGGGAAACCAAAGATCAATATCAAGGATTCAAGTGAATCAAGTGCAAGAAGCTCACTAGGGTTCCTCCAAGTTAAGAATTCTCTTGGGAGTGAAGCTAGGGTTTTCTCCAAGTGAAGTATTGCCAACCAAAACCTGTTCCTACGCATTCAAAGGTGAGTTTCATGATTATTCCATATTGTTTAAGGTAAGGAAAGGTTGAAACACGTGGATTATGGAAGAAAATGGAAAATGGATTACAAAAGATGAGATTAGTGGCAATTGTGAATAGTAGATTAATCTGAATCATGAATCTTGATATGTTGAGATTGTAATCACGTTATGAATGATGTTAGGAGTATGAGAGAAATATTAGATAAGAATGAATGTTATTATTGACGTTTGGGAATTGAAATATGATATGGGGAAAGCAGTAGAAACAAAGGAGATGCTGCTCAATTTTCTATAACTTTAGTTCAAACACGCTTATGTTATCGATTATCTAATATGAGTATGAACTCTCTTGAAGGTAGAAACGTGAATATTGGAGAGGAACGTTCAAGCGATAGAGTAGCTAAACGAAAAGGTATGTGAGGCTAGTCCCTTCTTTCTAAGGCATGAGTCTTGTGATATGATAATTCCTCCTTTTCCATGAATTTCCTACCTCCCGGAAAAACTAAAAGCCTATGTTCATGAATAGCCATATGAGATAAGAGATGCATTATGAGCCCAATAATGGTGATGATGAGCTTAAGTCTAAAGATTCTAGAGTTCATGATATGATGTTTTTTATTGTATACACTCAACTTATATGCTACTCCCTTTAAGGTGAGGCAGAATGCTTAGAAATGCTCCATAATGGAATCGGGGGTTCACGACCTTATGTCACCCCGATAAAGTATAGCTGTCTTTTGAGTTTCTATGCATGCATTATGATGAGTACATGTTGATGATATTACACCGCGCCTATATGGTCGGGTAGACACCGCTAAGGTGGGCAGCGTATACACCATGTCTAGATGGCATGGGCAGACACCACTAGTGGGCGGCATGAGATGGTACCCCGGACGCGGGAGGCCTGGACGCAGGCTAATGATTATCACACCGTACCTATATGGACGGGCAGCTTATACATTTATGCATACATGATATGATGATGATTACGAAGTAAGCCAGCATGCATTATTCCTTTTATGATTGACAGTCTGTTACAGTTGCTCCTTATTTGATGCTTCTTTTATCTCATTGACGTATTATTATTACTTATACCTCTTATACTCAGTATAATGTTCGTACTGACGTCCGTTTTCTTTGGACGTTGTGTTCATGCCCACAGGTAGACAGGGAGGTGATTTTGATCCAGACTCGTAGGAGCTGTTAGCTGACTTGAGAGCACTCCATTGTTCCGGAGGTGCCTTTGATTATTCTTTTGTGTACATATGTATATTTTGGGCACGACAGGGTCTTGTCCCGTCTATATGTATAGTACTCTAGTAGAGGCTCGTAGATACGCATGTGTGGGTAGTATGGTCTCACGATGCTACAATTGTGTATATATTATTATTATTTTGATAGCCGAAGGGCTTATGTATATAAAATTAATTATGTTTTCAAATGCAAAATGGTTGTCTTATGATTATGGGTATATGTATGGGAAAGAAGTGTATAATGACTATGACGAGTAAGGAAATGAGTGGTGCTCGGTGGTTAGCCCCGGGTACCCGTCACGGCCCCTAGTCGGGTCGTGACACACCCGAGTTGGTGTATGCTTACAAAAAGTGCCCATTTCACTGCAATCAGGCGGGTTATACCTTGAACAAGTGTCTGGGATTAAGAAAGAGAGAATTTCCAGCTTGATCGATGATAGGATCATCAGGACTTTGTAGGGACCACACACCCTACTAGTCCATGACCCTATTATCCCAGTAGAAGGGGTCACCGCTGAAACCAAATTTGGCGATATGATTTCACGCTCTTCGAGGAATCGTACTCCTGCATCTTCTCAACTCTAGCAACCTTAAGAAAGGTCAGACCCGTAGAGCCTATCCACTAGCCTGCGCCATTAGGGCCTAACAGGAAAAATTTTTGCTTGTACTATACTGGAGCTATGGGACATGACATAAAAGAGTGTTACGAGTTCAAGCTCGAGCTCGAGCACAAGATCAGTACGGGAGAGATTTTGGTCATCCTCCGGCCATAGCACTGAGAAGAAGGGAAAGATGAGAGAGCGAGTTCGTAAGGACAGCAACTCGCAGAACTATATTTTTGGGCAGATATTAGTTGACCCCACTTTTGCATGTAAAAATTTACCCCCTCCCCCACAAATATTGTAAGGAACCGTGCTGACCTGACGTCTCTATGGAGGGATACGCGGGAAGCCCTAGTCGAGCCTGGTCTGGAGATGTCTTTAGTTAGGGTTAGCCCAAAGGATATTTAGAGAAAATATATATCCTTCTTTTGTAAACGAACTACGATAGGGACTGATTTCCCCTGGTGGGATACATAAGCAGTCTACGTAAGACTTGACCCATATATAATATAAATTATAATTCCCCCCCCCCCCCCCCCCCAACTCGTTTAAGTTTTGTAACAGGAAAAGGGTTTGCCAAAGTAAGTCAACCATAAAGCCCATTGAACCAAGATCTACCCAAACATAAAAGGCCCATAACGTTCGAACCTTTAGAACAAAGGATCAAAAAATATTCAAACTTTAATATATGAATTTATGTGCTACGTGCGCTCCTAAATACCGATACGTGATATCTTGCTTTTCTATTCATATCCAAGTAACTAAATTTGTCTACCATTAAGTTAGTCTTATCTTATAGAACGAGGTCGATTAGTGTAGTACCGCAAGCTGGCATGCTTTACGAGATCTAAAGCCGCATTAGCATCCCTCTCAGATAAAGGAAAAGTGAAAATGACTGGTACACTTGATAATGGTGGAAATGAGCTCGTTCTCTATGAAGGAGATACCTAAGACCTACAGGAAGTATCGTCTCAAGAAGATGTGATCGTGACATTACTGACTGCTGTCACTGCCCTCCAAGGAAGGTGGCTAGAATGAGGCGGCCAATGCTGGAAAAGGCGCCCCAACTTAAGAAAGAAGGCCTTATCCTCCTTTCCGATCACTAAGATCCCCAATACCTAATCACTTTCCTATATATCCACCAGGAACCATCCGACCTCCATTAAATCCAACTGACCCGAATCAAGTTGGTACTTCTTGCCACACTCCACCACCAACAACATACACCCAAATCCCATAGACCACTCACTCAGTCCCTTCTTACCAAGTTCCCCAGCCGGTGTCCATCAAACGACAAACCAAGTACGTGTTCCAACCCCACCAACTGGGCAAACCACCACTGCCCTGCTCAACCATCCCATTCAAGTATCCTTCTTCACTGCCAACATCCCAAATGAATCCTCCCCAAGGCATAAAGAGCTAGATCATTATGAGGAAATGGAGAAGGATTGGAGGGCCAAACAGGATAAGCATGATAGAGATATGGAAAAGGAGATGGAAGAGTTGTTGGAAAGATCCAACAGGTCTGCAAGAAAGGCTACATGCCTAAGATATGACGACCTGTGTATACACCCAGAATCGGACCTGCCAGAAGGGTTCAAAATCTCAAAATTCAAAATGTTTAATAGGACAAGGAATCCCAAGGCGTACCTCCGCTCCTATTGTGACCAATTGATTAGGGTTAAGAAGAATGAACCTCTGATTATGCAACTATTCAGTCTTAGTCTAAATGGCTAAGCCGCTGAATGGTTCGCAAACCAAGACATGCGCCAATGGCTCACTTGGGAAGACATGGACGAATCCTTCATGGAGCGTTTTCACTTCAATGTTGAAATAGTGCCCGACCGCTACTACCTCAAAAAGGTCAAACAAAAGTCAACAGAGAACTATAGAGAGTTTGCCAGTAGGTGGAGGGCTGAAGCAGCCGGTGTGCAGCCACCGAGTGTGAGGGAGAGCTAGTTGTCACACCCCTACTAGGAGTATGACGGGCTCCGACCCGTAGGCCGGGAACCACCTGACTTATCCGTTACTTTGAACATTATAAACCATAACTCAAAGAACACCTGCACGCAGAAAAGGCCCAACACAGGAATATCTGATCATTCAACACATAGGTTCATATGCGGATCGACAAGGTCACCACAACATAACGTATATCATAAAGCCGGCAAGGCTAACAGTAAAGTATCAAGAGCTCAAAATAAGGCCGACAAGGCCACCAATATATTATACAACAATATGAACCGGTGGAGCTATAAAACATCTAACTGTACACACACGTCTACGAGCCTCTACATAGAATACAAATGATCATAAGGACAATACCAAATAGACTGCGGCTCCGAAGTAAGTGGAGTGCTCCTGAGAATTCGCTAATAGAACACCTACGGGTCTGATCCGTCTCCCTGCCTACCTGCGGGCATGAGCGCAGCGTCCACAAAAAGGGACGTCAGTACAAATAATGTACTGAGTATGTAAGGCATGAATAACAACATAATATAGATATGAAAGGTAACATGGAATATGAGAGATAACCTGTACATCTGGATGCCTCATAAGGCGGTGTCATGCATGCTTAGCCTTTTTTAAAAAAAATATTTTTATACATATATATAGTACCATGCCCAGCCATTAAGGCTCGGTCTCATATATATAGTATCATGTCCGGCCATTAAGGCTCGGTGTCATATATATAGTATCATGTCCGGCCATTAAGGCTCGGTGTCATATATATAGTATCATGTCCGGCCATTAAGGCTCAGTGTTATCATCATTAGCCCGCGTCCGGCCCTCCCGCGTTCGGGGCGATATCATAACATGCCCACTGCAGTGGTGTGCACATCTGCGTGCCATGCCCGGCCGACTATAGCGCGGCGCGGTGTGAGGAAATACATATATATAAAGCATGCATGAGAGGCCAATCAAAAGCCACAACTATATCGGAGTGACGTAAGGTCGGTAGCCTCCGATTATATTATGGATCAATCATCATCGTTTATCGCACCTTGGAGGAACAATTATTATAAGGTAAGATCAACAATAATGAATAAAATCGAGAAAATCATGAAATAAGCTCAATAATCTCATAATAGCATTAAAATCATAAGCTTTGGAATTTCTAGAATTAAGATCATCATCATCATGTTCATCATAGAAAACATCTCATCTTAAGTATCATAAGATGTTTTTTTAAGAATCATGAACTTCTAACTTTTAGAAGTAAGAGAGTTATGGAAACATATATGGAATCACAAAATAGGAATCATGCCTTTTGAGCAAAATCATAAGATGAGATCCATATCAACAAACATAATCAAAATCTTGAAACCAGCTCAGTAATCTCATAATGACATTAAAATCATAACTTTGGAATCTCCAGAAATTGGATCATCATAATCTTCACCATGGTCCTTATAGAAAACATTCGTCTTTAGCATCATAAGGATTTTGAGAATCATGAACTGCTAGTATTTTCAGAAATAAGGTATTATGAAAGGCGTGTATGCGTTCATAGGAAGTGAATCATGCCTTTAAAAGAAAGAGGAATAGCCTTAACATACCTGTTGGTCTCCTTAACTATTCAACGTTTATCCTTCCAAGCTTGTAAATCTACATGTAAACCATTCATACTATTATTAGGCTCATTGTCATATGCTTATCTTAAGCCTTCAATTTAAATTCATTTAGAATCTGTCGAAATTCGGGCAGCATCTCCCCTGTTTATATGTCTAGCCCGAAATCACAATCCAATGACCAACAACAATACCAACATCACAACAACATTATCAACACCAATAGGCTCCATAAAACATCCCACATGATGTTTTCCAAGTTTCTCAACTATCCAACTTGTAATATGACTATTTAATAACTTTATCTCCGTAAATAAATCTAAATCAATATTAATAAGGGAAGATTCATACCTTGTCCTCGCTAGCGCAACAATATCTTCAATATTTATTTTGAATCCAAGCCAATTCCAACGCAAGACAAAACTATAATCGCGACTACACGTTACACGGACCTCGATTAATACTCCGTCACTTGAAATCTCTCAAAATCCTCACTTTTATGTTATATATATGCTCTCATATGTGGCTAAATTTTGTGGAATAGTTGGGAAATTATTATGACCAAAAAGAGGGATTTTAACCTTTTATAGGGTGTCCAAGTCAGTGGCACTGTATCAGCACTGTATCAGTACTGTAGCAGCACTATAGCAATGAGCCCTGCTCTGCCCGACTAACTTGTAACGTCCATAATTCTCTACTCTGATGTCGTATCGATGAGCGGTTTATTGCGTTGGAAACTAAACTGGACGAATTTCATTTTAGGCTTTTAAAACACCTTAAAACTCCTAATATACTAGGAGATATACCCCGCCAAAGTTGACTAAAAAGCTGCCCATAATCCTGCCAACTTTTTCCAAATTTTTGTCAAACTAATTTTCTTCGATTTGCTTGATCTCGAAATCTTCCGAAACTCTCCATACACGATATTTATCGCTAATCATAATTGATAATGGTCCTGTCCTTTGGTTCCAAGGTTTTCCTTCCCGGTTACGACTTATAAGATCATGATTCATCCTTTACTTAAATAATATACTTAATAATGCTTCGTTCCTCACACTCCAAAGTTGTTTTACCTAGCCATAACTCGACATACTTACATTCAAATTTGATCAGTGCTTCTCCGAGGTACGGGGTGTAACACTGAAAGTGCGGGGTGTAACACTGGTCTCCGTGTTCATTAGGTCCCACGAACCTGATTTCTACGACAAAATGATGTCCATGGCTGGGAATCCATTTGCTGAGTTGGTCAAAATGGGAGAAGCCATAGAAGATGGTCTCAAATTTGGGAATATAATCAGTGTTTTCAACAAAGCATCTGGACAAGCTACTGTGGGAATCTTCCGCAAGAAGAAAAAGGACATGGCGAGCTTATTCCACATTCCGAACCCAAGCCCAAAAGAACCACAATTCTCCCACATAACTCCGCCTCTCATAAATCACTCCACACCTACCTACAACCCAGCACCTGTATATTACGCACAGCCAAGCTTCACCACCACTATACTGACTCACATGGATCAGCCTAGTGTCCGTGTGTCCGCTCCTGATTACCAAACACCACCACAAAAAAACATATCAACCACCACCTCAGCAAAATTACCGTCCGCCACAAAATAGCCCACCACAAGCTTATCCACCTCTGAACTACTCAGCCATCGCCCCTAGTATATAATGCTCCACGTCCTGCTTTCGAGAGAATTCACAACACTTATGGAGCCTAGGGCTCGGTTATTCGAAAGGATATTGGTTGTGGGCCTAATCCAAAAGGTTCCTCCAAAACCAGTACAACCCGGTAACAGATTCTATAGGGCTGATTAAACTTGTGCCTATCATTCAAGAGGAAATGGGCACAGTACAGAAGGCTGCATAAATCTCAAGCAAAAAATCCAGGAACTGATCGACAAAAGGGAAATCATCTTGGAAACCGCAGCTCCCAATATGAACACAAATCCCTCACCCAAACTTGGCAACAACGGGGTCCATATGACTGAAAGGGCTAACGACTAGGAAGCTTGCAGAGCATTAGTCCCCAAAGCAGTTGAATCTCTGGAACAAACAGTAGCCTCCCTCACACTCCTGGAGCACCCCAACTTCAAAGTTTTGGTCCAGCGCCAGGAGCTCCAAAGGCTATGCCAGGGTTCAGGACTTTGGTCCAGCACTCGTAGTAGCCCAGACGGCACAACAAATTGTGCCTGCTCCCAAAGAGCCAATCATCGTGCAAACAGCCATGGCTCAGGGCATGACTCACTCGGGGAGATGTTATAGTCCTGAAGATCTGTCTCAAAATGCCACAAGGAAAGAAAACACCCAAAAGAGAGAAATACCCGAAGAAGAAGCGGAAGATTTCTGGCGGCGTATGCAACCAAAAGACTACTCCATCATTGAGCATTTAAATAAGACACCGACAAAAATATTGGCATTATCATTGCTAGCCAGCTCCCCATCACACAAGCAGGACCTCATAAGAGTGTTGGATGATGCACACGTACCAGTTGGTACAAGCAGCGAAGACTTGGCTGGGTTGGTAGCCCACATCATCGGAGAACATAAAATCTATTTCTCTAAAGAAGAACTTCCAATGGAAGGAATCTCCCATAACAGAGCTCTCAACATCACTGTGGAATGCCGTGGCAAGGAAATAGGGAGAGTGCTTGTGGATAATAGATCAGGCCTCAACATTTTCCCCATCACCGCATTAACACAACCTGGCTACGACATAGGTAAAATCAGCCAAAGTGGGATGAACGTCAGGGGAATTGATGGGTCCTAAAAGTGATTCCCTAGGAGAAGTAGACCTACAGATCCAAGTTCGGCCTGCCTTTTTCACAGTAGAATTCCAAGTCATGGCGATCACGGCCAACTACAACATGCTCTTGGGAAGACCCTGGATACATTCTGCCGGTGCAGTACCATCAACTCTGCACCAAGCCATAAAATTTGAATGGCAGGGACAGGAAATTGTGGTTGCAGCTGAGAAGGATACCCAGAAATATCCTTACAACATCATACTGGTGATTGCGAGGAGTCTCCACAGATCGAATTTCCATGTTATAGAATATGTTGGAGCCACCCATTCAGAAGGGAAGGTGGACAAGCCAATGCCAGTAGTTTACAGAATGATTGCCTCCACTAAGTTGAGAAATGGTTTCGAAATAGGAAGAGGCCTGGGAAGAGACCTCAAAGGAATAACAGAACCTGTGCCAATCGCCAAAGAAAACTACCACTTCGACCTAGGGTACACTCCTAGCAAAGACGAGCTCACAAAGGCTATCAGGAAAGAACCCAGAATGGGAAATCTACCTCAACCAATTTCGGATTTATACCAGTCATTTCCCAGAAAGATGTCGCTGCCGAATAGAGAAGAAGCTGATGGGGGTCTCGAGTTGTTGTTTCAAGAAGAGGGATGCTACGCGATCATTGAAGAAACCTAGGAGGCGCTCACCATACAGATTCTGAGGCCAGAAGAGTGCTTGAACAATTGGACATCTACTCCCCTCTTGGCTCCTCGGTAGAGAGATGAATTTTCCTTAAAATCCTTTTCTAAAAAGTAGCGACATCGGCCGAGGTCCGAATGATCGTCTTTTCTAAATTACGCCGTGATGTTTAAAAATGAAAATGGTCCGGCGTTGTCCTGAACCAGGACCACAGTTTGTAACCAATTACTCTTAAATTAATAAAAAGCCTTGGTCTATATAAAACAGTGTTCTTATTAAATAATAAGCAGTAATAAAAAGACCTCGCATAATGAACAATAATAAACCTAACTCTACTTTGCCTCGCCTTTTCAGTAATAACGATAACTTAACAACTGAAAATGTCATGACGTGTCGTGAAATAAACGAGGAAAATAGTCAGCAGGAGTACGATGAAGCGACAATGATGCCAGAGGGACTGGTAGAAGAGTTGAAAGAATTAGAAGATAAGAAGAAGCCAAACATGGACGAAACTCAGTTAATCAACCTCGGTGACGAAGAGGATGTCAAAGAGACACGAATCAGTGCTCACTTAGGAGCACCATAGAAAAAAGAGCTCTTAGCTCTGTTGAAGGAATATATGGATGTCTTCACCTGGTCAAACGCTGATATGCCAGGGTTGAGCACTGAAATTGTAGCCTGTATGTTGCTTATTAAGGACGGCTTTGCTCCGGTCAAGCAAAAGACCCGGATATTCAAACCAGATATGAGTATCAGGATAAGGGCCGAGGTAGAAAAATAAATCAAGTTCGGTATAGTGGAGGTAACATCCTATCCCACCTGGGTGGCCAACATAGTGCCAGTACTTAAGAAGGACGAATAAATCCGAATCTGCGTGGACTACCGAGACATCAAACGGGCCAGTCCAAAGGATAACCTTCCCCTTCCAAATATCCATATTCTAATAGACAACTGCATCAAGCACGAGCTGCAATCATTCTTGGATTTTTTTGTCGGGTACCATCAGATACTCATGAGCGAAGAGGACGCTGAGAAAACAGCCTTCATCACCCCTTGGCGAGTCAACCATTATAAGGTAATACCGTTCGACCTCAAGAATGCCAGTGTTACATACATAAGAGATATGACCACCCTGTTCCACGATATGATGCATCGAGAGATTGAATTTTATATGGACGATGTCATCATAAAGTCGAAAGAAAGTTCAAAGCATACCACACACTTGCGCAAGTTTTTTGATAGACTTCGCAAGTTCAACCTAAAGCTAAACCCAACAAAGTGTGAGTTTGGAGTGCCAGCGGGTAAGTTACTAGGATTCATAGTCAACCGTAGGGGCATCGAATTGGACCCTACCAAGATCAAGGCAATCCAGGAGCTACCACCTCCTAAGACCAAGAAGGAAGTCATGAGCTTCTTGGGAAGTTTGAACTATATTGGGCGGTTCGTAGCCCAGTCAACTATGATTGTGGAGCCAATCCTTAAATTGTTCAAGAAAAATGCTCCCACAAATTGGACGGAGGAATGCCAAGAGGCATTCGACAAAATCAAGAGATATCTTTCCAATCCTCCCATCCTAGTGCCACCCAGGCAAGGGAGTCCTCTGTTACTGTACCTGTCAGTATTAGAAAATGCTTTTGGGTGCATGCTCACCCAGCATGATGAGGAAGGCAAAAGGGAACATGTCATCTACTATCTAATTAAAAGTTCACATCGTGCGAGTCACGGTATAAGCTCGTAGAGAAAACCTGTTGCGCCTTGACCTGGATTGCTTAAAAGTTGAGGCACTACCTGTCGGTGTTCACCACTCACCTTATATCCAGGATGGATTCATTGAGATACATTTTCCGGCAACCGATGCTCGTGGGAAAGTTAGCTAAATGGCGGATGCTACTGAATGAATTCGACATCATATACGTAGAGCAAAAATCCATCAAAGGATAAGCCTTAGCTAATCTGCTGGCAGAAAGTCCAGTCGATGATGAACTAGAACCATTACAGACTTTCTTCCCAGATGAAGAAGTGATGACTATAGAAGAAGAGGTGGCAGAACCATACTCAAGTTGGAAACTGTTCTTTGACGGTGCAGTCAATTACAAGGGATTAGGCATCGGGGCGGTATTAATAGCAGAGACAGGACAACACTACCCGATGGATAGAAAGCTCAACTTTAGATGTACCAATAATATGGCTGAATACGAAGCATGTATTCTCGGCCTCAGGATGGCATTGGACATGAACATACAAGAGTTGTTGGTAATCGGGGACTCTGATTTGCTCATAAATCAAGTGAAAGGATATTGGGCAACCAAGAATGATAAAATACTCCCATATGTGAATCTAGTACAGTGACTATGCGGGAGGTTCAAAAACATCGATTTCAGGCATACTCCGAGGGCTCAAAATGAGTTTGCAGACGCATTAGCTATGATAGCCTCCATGATCCAACACCTCAAGAGTACTCATATCGATCTGCTGTGGATCACGATGAAAGAAGAACAGGCTCACTGCGCCCACATCAAGGCTGAGCTAGATGGCGAACCATGGTACGCCGACATCAAGACATACCTGGAAAAAAAAAGAATACCCTCCAGAGAGTTCAGCGAATCAGAAGAAGACCATCAGGAGGTTGGCTAATGGGTTCTTCTTGAACAAAGAAGTGTTATACAAAAGGACACCTGACCTTGGTTTACTCAGGTGTGTGGACACCGAAGAGGCTACAAAACTGTTGAAAGGGGTGCATGCAGGGGCATGCGGACCCCACATGAATGGATTCATCCTCGCCAAGAAAATCTTGAGGACAGGATACTATTGGATGACCATGGAGCATGACTCTTGTAAATTTGTGCAAAAATCCATCAATGTGAGATACACAGAGACTTAATCAAGGTTCCTCCGACGGAACTACATGTAATGAGCTCCCCTTGGCCATTTGTAGCATGGGGGATGGACGTCATCAGACCCATCGAGCCACTGGCATCCAATGGACATCGTTTCATCTTAGTCGCCATCGACTACTTCACCAAGTGGGTGGAAGCGACTTCTCACCAGTGACCAAGAAAGTTGTGGCTGTCTTCGTCAAGAACAATCTCATATGCCATTTTGGTGTACCTGAGTCCATCATAACAGACAACAGAGTAAATCTGAACAGCCATCTGATGAAAGACATCTGTGAACAATTCAAGATAACTCACAGGAACTCTACCGCCTACCAGCCACAGATAAATGGAGCCGTAGAGGCAGCCAACAAGAACATCAAAAGAATCTTATGAAAGATGATCGATAACTAGAAGAATTGGCACGAACAGCTACCTTATGCTTTATTAGGGTACAGAACGACGACTCGGACATCTACCGGAGCAACCCCATATCTGTTTGTCTACGGTAAAGAACCAGTCATACCAGCAAAAGTGGAGATTCCTTCACTCAGGATCATCTAAGAAGTAGAACTGAACGATGCAGAATGGGTCAGAAACCGCTATGAGCAGCTGGCCATGATCGATGAAAAACGAATGGTGGTAGTATGCCATGGAAAGCTATACAGACAGAGAATGTCCCAAGCTTTCAACAAACGGGTCAGAGCCTGATTCTTCTAAACTGGGCAAATCGTACTCAAGTGAGTCTTTCCTCACCAAGAAGAATACAAAGGAAAATTTACTCTGAACTGGAAAGGACCATACATGGTTAGAAAAGTACTCTCGGGAGGAGCCATAGTCCTAGCCGAGATGACGGACAAGAGTGGCCCAAAGCCATCAATGCAGACTCACTCAAGAGATACTAAATTAAGGACTCCATTTGCTTGTAATAACATTATCATTTCTCTGTAATCATATCTTTTGCTTATAATCGTACTTTTGTAATAAAAGAGGGAATCATACTTTTGTAATAGAAGAGGGAAAAACAATCATCCTTGTAATGAACTACGCAATGACCTGACTTCCCCAAAGTGGGATATGTAGGCAGTCCATATCGAGCCCGATCGCATTATTAATGAAAACCAAAACTCAATTACTTTATTCCGAACTACTATCGACCTAAATTGTTGCTGCGACAGGATACGTAGGCACATTCGAGCTCGATAGTCACTAAAGAAAAAACCAAGAAACCCTTAGAAAACCTCAGAGACACAAACTCAGGAACCTCAGAGACACAAACTCAGGAAGAATCAACAGGGTCAAGCTATAAGGGTCAGCGCAAGAGCCAGCCAGCATCAGCCCTACACTGGGGCAGAATTTTTTATATCAGAAATCAACAAAGAAGAGGGCAGAGCAAAGCGATACACTGGGGCAGAATTTTTAAGGGAACCTAAAAAATTCCTGCATAACAAGACAATACAAGAGTCAATCAGAGCAAGACCCAAAACTGGGGCAGAATTTTTTAGAAAGATCTCAAAGATTCTACCAGCTTAGAACTCAGCAATCGCATCTCCGGGAAGAATCGAAAGACTTCATTCGAAGAAAACACATGTCATGACATGAAAACGAAATAAATATTTCTAAAAAAAAAGGAAAACAACGCGTATTTAACAAACTCTACTTTAGATTTTTTTAAAATTAACATAAGTACATCCCAAAAACATCTCTCGTAACACTGAGCCCAAGAGGGTTCAAAGGAGCATCAAGAAGAGACACCGGACGGGAGGACAACGACGCTAATCGGCCTCCTAGGAAACTCACAATTTTTCTGTGAATGTAGGTTTTTTATAAGATGGCAAGTACGCCATCAACCAGGCTTGCTTACAATAAAGGCGAAAAGCAAACTCAGCCAGGCGGAGAAGGGCCAAAAAAAAGTCATAACCAAGAATGGGTGATAAAGACACATCTGACCACGAGGGTCACAAAACAAATGAGCCTAAAGACATATTCGACCAAAAGGGTCATGCAAAGAATGAATGAGCGTAAAGACAAATCTGACCAAAAGGGTCATACAAAGAGTGAATGACCAAGATATATCAGACCAAGAGGGTCACAATGAATGAGCAAAAAGATACGTATGACCAAAAAGGTCATGATAAGGACGAAAGGGCATATCCAACCACAAGGTTCAATAGCCAATACAATGGACAAAAGAAAGATTATCCAGCCACAAAGGCCATAGCTGTCATCTGTATGCCGAGAGGGCTATTCATTTATTTAATTTACCGAGAGGGCCATTCATACAAACTGCCGAGAGGGTCATTCATATCAAACAACCGAGAGGGCCATTCATACAAACTGCTGAGAGGGCCATTCATATAAATTACTGAGAGGGTCATTCATATCAAACTGCCGAGAGGGTCATTCATACAAACAGCCAAAAGGGTCATTCAAACAAATAGCAAAAAGGTCTATTCATAAAAATAGCCTAGAGGGTCATTCATACAAATAGCCAAAAGGGTCATTCATTCAAACAACCAAAAGGGTCATTCATATCAAACTGCCAAAAGGGCCATTCATTCAAACAGCCGAGAGGGCCATTCATACAAACTGTCGAGAGGGCCAGTCATATCAAACTGCCAAAAGAGCCATTCATACAAATTGCTGAGAAGGCTATTCATATCAAACTGTCGAGAGGGCCATTCATATCAAACTGCCAAAAGGGTCATTCATGCAAATAGCCGAGAGGCCATTCATCTAAATTTCCACGAAAAATATCTGCAATGTTGTCAAGTCTAGGAAACAGGTACACAACCGCAAGAAAAGAGCCGACTTGCTGAACCAGATCCAGACAAATTATGGAGCAAATGTTGAACTTTTTCTTACGTAGCCAGTCAAGATAGGGCGCCCATGAGAGTCAAGCTCTCCGGGCAGGATTTGGAAGCCATCCAATCTCATACTCAGCCACAATTTTGTCTGTTTTTTGTTTTTCCTAAAAACCCCGACCGGTGGAATGCACACCGAGAAATCTGAAGGCATTCCCACATAAGGGATATGCTCTTCTCCAGCGAGTCGAACTACATGTGACCTGATTCCTAGAGACCAGGGATATGTAGACGGGATCAAGACCATAGAGTAGGTCACATTACAACAGTCGTTCAGAGAAACCCCGGTCACAACACTGGGAATCTCAGGAATTTCCTTCCAAATCACTTTAAAGGTCCTTAGTTGAGTTGAACTACAAGTGGCCTGAATTCTTGCATACCCCAAGATATGTAGGAAATCGAAAAAATCAGGGTTCGGCCACATATGTGAAAATTGCATGAAAATGAACGGTAGAATGAGTCAGGTCAGTCAAAAATTAGGGTTAGTCAAATTTCAGTGCTCAGGGATTGCCCCGCCATCCCCGAACATCGAAGGGGCAGTTGTTGACACCTAATTTTTGACCTCCTGTAATTTATTGTAATTACTCAAGGTCCTTGGATAATAGATAAAATGAGTCATGCCTCTTAAAAGGTTTAAATGATTTCTATAAGAATTGTTTAGGTTAATATTTTACCCCTTTTAAATTGATGAAAGTGATTTTTATGACATTGCAAATTATTTAGGAATTAATTGACATTTTATGACATTTATGAAATATTTTGTTAGGATTAATCAAAAACAAAATAATTGTATTATTTCCGTTAATCCAAGGAATTTGAGTAATTAAAAGATTTGACTATTTTACCCCTCCATCTTTAATTTTGTGTAACTGCATAATTTGTTAAAATTAATCATAATTGTCTATAATGTTTAATTAGACTAGTTAATCAATTAGAGGAGTATTATTGCAAAATTGGTTTTTAATCATTTAATTATTTACATTATGGCCACAATGGAATTACCCAATTCATGGTTAAGGCAATAGGGGTCATTTTTGCAAAATTAGCCATCTCGTGGTTTTAATTGAGGTGACCAAATCCATTGGCTCAAATTAATTAAGGCCAATAGTGTAATTTAATTTTGATGAGTTAATTATGCCAAATAGGGCCATAATTGAAAATAATCAAAGTGGATTTTAATCAATTAAGGCTGTATTTGAAAATTTGGTCTAGTTACATCATTGGTCGTATTTTTAAATTAATTAAAAATGCTAATCATGTCCTAGTTACTATAATATGATCAATAATCGATACCTTAGCATTTCCATTTTTATTTAGGGTTACACCTCGGAAATTTCTGATTTGTTGCCTTGTGGATAGGATAATGTGAGCTTAAGGTGATTATGAAATCCTTAAGAGATTAAGAGAAGTATTAGATAACTTAAGGTGCATGCCATAAGATTTTGAAGTCATACGAATATGTGAAATTTAGTTTGTTGAAGGAAGTGAAGTATAAGTCGTGTTCAGAAAGGTTTTGCTATAATCGAGCTAATATTTATTTAATGATATCTTGAGGGGCTGATATAGATCCTATTGTATGGTTAAGGAAGTATTATGTAAGTGACAAGAAGGTTCCACAAGGATTGGAAGTAAAACGAATCAACGAGAGAAAGTTTTGCATAACTGGAGTTATACGACCACTTATACGGTCCTTATAACTTTATACGGTCCGTATAAGGAGGGTCTGTATAACATGACCTTCACAGAAAAGGTCATTTTCTTAGTGGTGTTATACGACCACTTGTACGGTCCGTATAACTTTATACGACCACTTGTACGGTCCGTATAACTTTATACGACCACTTGTACGGTCCGTATAACTTTATACGGTCCGCATAAGGGGGTCCGTATAACTTGACCTATTTCAGAAAGGGACTTCCCATGGTGGTGTTATACGATCCACTTATACGGACTGTATAATATTATACGGACTGTATAAGTGGTCCGTATAAGTCCATCGGGCTGAATTTTTATGTTTTGTATAAATAGATGGCCTTCGTTTATTTATTTCATTTTTCATCTTCCACAAGTCTTGAGAGCTCAAAACCCTTCTCCAAGAATATTCCACCCTAATCCAAGAGAAAACAAAGATCAAGAGGCAAGAATCAAGGTACCATGTGTTAGAAGTCTTGCTAGGGTTAGTAGACTACAAGAGATTCTTGGGTATTGAAGCTAAGGTTTTCAGCTAAGTTGATAGCAGATCCAAAGCTTATCCCTATGTGATAAAAGGTTAGTTTTTATGCTTATTTCATGTGATCATGGATGCTTGTTGTTGAACAACTTGGGTAGAAGGAGAAAGTAGAAAATGAGGGGTAAATGTGACTTTTATGATATTTTTGAGTAGTGAGCTAACTTGAGTCATGATTATTAGTATGATATGGGTATAATCTTGTTATTGAAGGTAGTAATAGTGATAAGGAAGCATTGTATGAAAATATGCTAAAATGGATGTGAGGTTGTTGGTATAAATTGAACATAAGGATGAATTTTGAAGGCTTAATGGAATGTGATTACTTGATTATGATATTGTGGGTGTATTATGGATGTTGGGAGTTGTGTTGTAATATAGTGCAAGTTGACAAAATAGGGGAAATGCTGCCCAATTTTCATTAGATCATGAATTATTCTAGTTTGGATTTAAGAGTATCGTTAAGGCTTAACCATGGTATGAATCCTTCTAATGTAGATTGTTCAACCTACGGCAGTGAACGTTAAGTAGTTAAGAACATGAAGAGGTATGTAAGGATAACCCTTCTTTCATTAAGGCATGGTTCCTTTGCTATATATCCTTTCATGAGTTCCATAATGTCTTCCAAATGACTCTATCTCTAAGATTACCAAAGCTCATGATTCTCGACACTTTCATGATACTAGTACCTCCTTTATATGATAGTTGATCCTCTAAGGATAGATGTAAACGATGATAGAAATGATGTTGATGATACTTATGGACTGTTATGATTATGTGTCTAAGTATGTATGACTATTATGTAACACTGAGCTTATATGGCCGGGTATGATACTTATCGCGCGCGCACCTCTGCAGTTGGGTACAGACAACACTAAGCCTTGGTAGGGCCAGGTATGTATAACATCGAACCTTATTATGGTCGGGTATGTAGGGTACGATATTACTACAAGTATAAATGTATGAAATGGAAGATCCCCAATAGAGAAAGGAGTAAGTAAATACGATGATGGCCACTAAAGGTATAAATGGCTCTATTACCTCCTGATTCTTCTATCTTATGCTATTCCTTATGCTACTTCTTACTCTATTTCTTATGCTCCTACTATGATGTTGATTATGCTTTATATACTCAGTACATTATTCGTACTGACGTCTTTTTGTTTGTGGACACTGCGTCATGCCCGCAGGTGGACAGGGAGACAGGCTCGGTCCATAGAGTTCTTATTCAGGGACTACATAGAGGAACTCCACTTCATCTGGAGCCACAACTTTTGGGTATTATTCTTTTGTGTACATACATATGGGCATGGCGGGGTCCTGTCCCGCCTATATGATGTTACCTACTCTTCTTGGAGGCTCGTAGACAGTTGTGTATGGTTAGATGTCTTGCAGCGTTGTCGGCTCACATTTTGTACATTATTTTGATAGCCTCGTCGGCTCGTGTACATGGATATGGGCATAGTTGTTGATGATGTTATGAATGTGTTGTTGCCTAATGAGTTTAGCATTATTGATGTATAGAAATCATGCGTAGGCCATGTGATCCACCTAGATGTGAATGTGAATGTACGATAAGAGGTGCCCGGGTGGGTTAGCACCGGGTGCCCGTCATGGCTCTCTAGTTGGGTCGTGACATTTAGTCTACCCATTTTACCCTTTATGCATATATATCTAATATACACGAATATACATGTATGATATACGTACAAAGGGGCACCCCTCTTTCTTTTTAGGGAAAAGGGCCTGATTTGCCCCTCTACTTTGGGAAATGATTCATATTTACCCCTCGTTATACTATCAGTCCACTTATACCCCTACCGTTAGAATAGTTGCAATATTTACCCCTATATTTAACCCTTGTCCACTATGGCCAATGTCGTGGGCTAGGCTTGTCCACTGTGTCCCATTACATTGCCACGTAAGAGGCCATGTCAGCAATCCCAATTAAATGAGTCATAAAATTAAAAGAACAAATGATGCCTTCTTCTTCACCATTAAAATGTTGTCTTCGACATGTTCAAATTCAGCTAGTAAATGAAGTCGTAACTTCAGCGAGAAACTACAACAAAAAGGATAAGAGAAGAGAAAACTTCTGCAAAGGCAGATTATTGTACAAATCTCCTAACACATTTATTACGATGGGCTGCTCGATTGGTAGCTGTGTGACAAAAACACACATATAGGCAGATATAAAAATTCCTTATACCACCAGTGTACAATTGCCTAACAAATTTATTAGATGGCCTGACGATAGCTAGTTGTGTGACAAACTACATACAAGTCGATGTAAGAATTTTTCATACTGATATATAACTTGAACCCACGTCTATGGTGGCCGTGGTTGTGGTGGTGTGTTATGGTTTCCTTATCAATCAATTCTTGAATATGTCAAAGACAACATTTTAATGGTGAAGAAGAAGGCATCAGTTGGTCTTTTAATTTTAAGACTCATTTAATTAGGATTGCTGACATGGCGTCTTATGTGACAATGTAATGGGACACAGTGGACAGGCCTGGCCCAAGACATTGGCCACAGTGGACAAGGGTTAAATATAGGGGTAAATATTGCAACTATTCTAACGGTAGGGTTATAAGTGGACTGATAGTATAACGAGGGGTAAATATGAACCATTTCCCAAAGTAGAGGGGTAAGTCAGGCCCTTTTCCCTTCTTTTTAAATCAAAGACCAGGCCCAGTCTGCTTAATGGACCAGACCTGGCCCAAGTCAAGTTTAAGAGGAGCAAAACCCTATTCTCACATTTCTTCATACCAAACGCCTCTTTATCTCTCCTCTCTCATCCCTTTCCCTTTTCCCCACATAAAACCCTAGTAGTCGCCTTTGTTTTCTCTCCCCTATCTCTTCCTAATATGGAAAAGTTTAGAGTACACAGAGCCACAACAAGCTTTTGTGAATTCATTTGCGTGAAACCCTCAAAGTATCAACCTCAAATCCTTTGTTTTGTCCCAAACACGGTACTAATCTTCGTTACTTTTACTTTTTTTTTTAATTTCTCGAATCAAGCATGCAATTTTCTGGATTGTTGATGTTGTACGAACTGCATTTTCATTGGCTAACGAGGAAATGCCTCACATTTTCCGGCCGTGTATGTGTTGTTTTACTTTGAATTCAGTCATTAATTCATATATTGAGTGTTTGCATCTGAAAATCTACTTGGTACCACATCAAACTTTTAAGTCTGGGAATGGACTTTGGTGATCTATAAATATAACCCCATCCCTCACAATTTAGAAGAAGTTTTTGGGGGACAGCCTAAAAAAAGCTAGAATTTTAAGTCCAACTTGAAATTTAAGCTCAATACTATAATTTTAGACTTAAACTTTCTTTTAAGAGTTGAGTCTCTCAGTTTCTAAATTTTGTTTACTCTATTTGTGCTGCTGAGTTTGGGATTGGAAGCATCAAAGGCTCTAAATTCAATTCTTGACACGGTTGGACACAAAAAAGGTAACATTTTATCTTATTTTTGCTCTTTTAGTTTATATCTTTCTTAACTGTGATGTAGTGTGCTCAGTTAATAGTTTGTTTAGTTTAAAATATTTGTTGTTTAAGCATGATTATTGTCCTGGCATGTGTTTCAAGTTCATTGATATGATTTATTCTGGACAGTATTCTTGAATAAGAGACTCGTTTCAGTTATGTAGATGACCAATGGAATGCCACATGATTGTTTGAGTACTAACTTAGGTTGTGTAACCTGCTAATGAGGGTATTTTAAACTTGGCTGTCTCTTTTAAATATTGCTTGAATCATGGCTTAATTACTTAATGTGAGTGATGTTTATCTGTGAAACTCAACATAAGTGACTTGATTGACCTCTAGTGGTACAGTTTGATCTTGTTTGAACCCTTTAATCACTGATGCTTGGATTACAAGACTTTACTGGCTTAACTTAGATGAAATTGTGGTAACTTATTTGAGTTGACTTAGAAGATTTGTTGGTTTATTGGTTCAAGTACACTGATTTGAGAATTTTAAACCTAGTTTTGATCTAAACATTCTTGCTCTCTTATCATGCTGATTGTATAGGTCATAGGCTCATAGCTAGATTAAGTAAAGAGTTATAGTTGGTCTAAACAAGATTTAATGATGTCTAAACATGCTTATACAAGCCTTAAGATGTGATCAAGGTGCTTGAATGTGATTGAGTAAGGTATGATTGCTTCTAAATGTGTGTAAATCTGCCTAAGTGTACCTAAGTCTAATAGATTTTCTTGAAATGGCACAAGGATGGTCTTGATGCAATCTAACTAGTATATGATAAGCTGAAACAGGTAAGGAGTCCCAATTTGAACCATGTGAGTTTAAAGTAAAAAAGATATTGATCCTCATCTTAAGCTGACTAAGGATAATCTAAAAATGGTATTTCATTTGTTGAGTGTCCATGAGTAGAGAGGTAATGTACAGTTACCATAAAAGAATGGGTGAATTTCGGAGGAAGATATCTGGATCTTGAGTTTGAGGTCTGTGTGTCGATAAAGGTCCTGTTCTTGTGCATCTTTCCTGACCTAGATAGTCAAGCATGTCCAGAACTATTTTTTTTTTTTTTGAGAAATGATATTTGACATTTATTTTGGTTTTGATGGAATACAAAATGAAATTGGACACACACCCTTAGCTCAACTTGTCTTGAAGAATAGTATGCAGGATCATCTAAGTTTCTTGAGTGAAGGAAGTTTTGAAATGGTTCAGGGATTGTAGGCAAATAGTAAGATAGTTGAAGAGTCCATCTGTGTTAATGTTTTGATAAGCAATTAGTTGGGAATGATTAAATGATAAGAATCTTGTGCAATCATATGGATTTGTGAAGCATACTAAAGATCACATGGCATGTGGAGGAGCCTTTTAAAAGGTGCCTTAGGGGAGGATCAAGGGAACCAAATACCACTTGGTTCATTATATTTGTCCTCCAAATAAGAGGCACCATGGCACTTCTATGAGCCTATGGGGTGTCCGTTTGCTACATAAGTGCATAGTGATCTCATAAATTCCATCATTTGACATAGATGTAACGACCCTCCCAATCGTTATGGGAAATACAGGATCAACCCACCAAATAGAACCTTCCCAAGGGTAGAACGAGCTAATAGAAACTCGGTTGTATAAGTCTAAGAACTGAAAATTTGACTTGTTTATGGTTGTTGTTTGATTGTGTTGAGTCCATCAGGGGATGACGTAGGAAATTAGAACTCCGTTGGGAATTCTGAGGCCACGGGTGGATTCGCATGATGTCTTTATGTATACGTGCATGTTTTGTTTGTGTTTGTGAGGCCGCGGATGAAATGTTGGGTGATAGAGTGAAAAACTGGGCAAAAGGTCGAGCTTAGTGCCCAAATGGAACCGCAGCGGCGGGGTGGGTACCGCTATGGTGGCACCGCTATAGCGGTTAATCCCTCACCGCCAGCGGTCAATCTCTATTCGTGTGTCCGCTGTGGGGGACAATGGCCTGCTATGGCGACATCACCATAGCGGGATATGGCTTGCTGAGACCGCTGCAGTGTTGGTTTGACCACCGCAATGATCGATGGGAGGATAATTACGGGTTTTAAACACTTAGTTCCGAATTCTTTATTCATAAAACTCCAACACAGTTCCCCACAAGACCTACGGCGAAATTCTAAGTTAGGACAAGAATATTCTTGAGAGGTAAGTCTTATCCATCCCTTTCAATCATTCTGTATCCTCTTCATGATTATTATCCCTTTTATGGGTCTTCAATGGTGAAATTAGTAATAGTAACCCTAGAACTTAATAAATCTTCTATACTTGATGGGTTATGATTGTTATCACTTATTTGTCATCAAATGGCTTGGGTTAACTCCTCTTAAGCATGAATTGAACCTTTAGAGCCATGAACTAAGTGAATTGAGACTTAGGGTTTCATAAAAATAGTAGCTTGGACATGGAAACTTCTTGTAATTGGAGTGTTGATTAAATATTGTTATAGTTTGATGGTTTGTGATTACTAAGGCCCTTGTTAGGTTGTTTTACACCTAGAAATCATTCACCTATTGGAATGGGGCTAAAGGGAAGGGTGTTTTGCATTGATTTTGTGACTAGAGTATTTGTGACTCATTGAGCATTATAATTTCTAGACTTTGAGCGTTCTGAGGCTTTATGGAAGGGAAAAGCTGTAGAGGAGTGATTCACGTTGTTTCAGCTCTACGTTTGAGGTAGGTTACGGTCTACTTGAGTTAGACTTTGATTAGTTGATTGTATGTGTTGTGAATTCTATAGGAGAAAGCATGTCTAGTCTTCATGCATGATTTTGTGTGGTTGAACTCCTATATGCAATTTATTAAATGATTGTTTGGGCTCCGTGCCACTATTCATTGTGATTGAACTTATAGTTGATGTTGTTGTGATGCGAAGTTAACATGATCTTCTCGGTGACATTGTGATACAAAATGATGATTTGAACATTGTTAATTAGAGGGTAAGAAATACTGTTATGTATAGATATATGAAAAGGCACAAATGTGACCTAGATTATGGGCTCGTGGTCCGAGGTTCATTTCGAAAATGAGAGATACTTTGATGTGGGCCGCCTCTGAGGTTTTTTTCGGAGCGGAGGTTTGTGCTCGGGTCCGATGAGTATCCGGAACGAGTGGTACATAGATACCATGGGTCCCATGCATGTCATGACTACTGAGCAATGACATCAGTTAGCATGTGTGTACAGTGAGTATATGGTTATTGTGGTAGACTTGTTCCCGTTGTTGTTTCCGTGGATTTGATTTTGATATCTTTGGTGACTTGATCTGTGATTATCCTTAGTTGACTTGTTGTGGTTTATTGATTTCATGTTTGTTGGTTGGCTTGTTTATTTTATTGATTTTATGAGTCGGCCTATGATATCTACCAGTACATAATGTTTGTACTGATACTACCTTGCTGCATTCTTTTGAGTGCAGATTGTGATATAGAGACTGCTACCCGTCCTCATATCTAGCGTTGAGGCCGCTGCTAACAGATTTACGGTGAACTTCTCTCCATGCCAGGCCGCCCGAAGATCTTCTTTTATGATGTCTACTTCTACTCCAGACATTTTAGTTATTTGTTAGGCAGATTTCATTCCTTAGACATGTTTTAGATAAGAGTCCTTGTACGGTGACTTTCGAATTTTGGGGATTTGTAATAGTTAGGACTTCCGCATTTACTTCATTATTTTATGGAATGATTTATTTTTATTATCTTGTGCTTGAATGAGTAATAACCAATTGAATCGGTTAATATAAAAATGGACTTGAATGAATAAACGACTTGTGTGTTGGTTTGCCCACTAGGAGTTAGTATAGGTGTCAGTCATGGCGGGTTGGGTCATGACAATAGGGGAGTGAGGACTAAGGTCAAATCTTTTATTTAAGTTGTTTCCCTTTACCTAAAATTAAATGGTGAAACTGTGAATATGTAATTGAGGGATTCTGTGCAAAGGGAGGAGAGTTTAACTAAAATTGGAACCTAAATGTTGAGTTTATTTGGGAATGAAGGCTAGATGGCTAAAGACCGTAAAATTCCTTTTGAATTCCTTATGTTATCCATTTTTCCTTAAGATCCTGCTGAAATTTAAGAATGTGGCTATTTCTGCTTTTCCTCACACTTCATCAGAACACTATAGCATGTATGAGCTCTGAATATTTATCTATGCATTCTCTTTCATTCACTGAGACTTGATTGTGCCTTAAAGATCATCCCTATGCCATTTTGAGAACTTAGGTTTCCCCGCCTTTTGTTTCTACTTGTGATGCATTTACCTGTTCAAATTCCTGTCTCTGAGCACCTGAAGTTTAATTTAAATTTTGTGTTGTACCTCTCTATTCAAGTCATATACTTCATGTTTTGCATTCTGTAGTTGACTGACATGGCACACCCCTCCCCATGACTCCCCTTATGCTTTCTTTGAATATGGTCCCTTGCATGAATGTGCCCTCCTTATTCTCCTCACTAAGTAGTCAATATATCAAATTGGATGTCCATGTGTGTTGTGTTGACTGCTGGTCCCTTCTGTTAGAGTATAACAAAAATCCCCTATATCTGTCAATGTATTATCCTTCATTTTCTAAGAAGCTTGACTATGTATTAAGGATTGTTTTGGTGCTATCTCTGAATACTTGAGCTTACTTGCCTCTTATTCAGCCTATGCCATACCTATTTATTTAAACCAGAGGTGTTGTACTTGTTGTTTGACCTTGCTTGATTGATGAGACCAATTCTTCTCCTTGTCCCCTCCCTGTTGTGAACACATCTTCCCTATCTGGTTAAGAATATAAGTAGTTAAGTTGATTCATTTACCCATCCCTGTATTAGTCATAAGAGTTGCCAAAGGCCTGAATTTGATGTTGAACCTATGTGAATAGCCTGTCCTATATCTAGTTTAATTGGGCTGGGTTTGAGCTTAGTTTGGTTTAAAGGTGATACCTTTAATTTGCTAAAATGTAAGTATGGGACTTCGAACCTGCTCTGAGGCTTAGTATACATAGAATATGCCCCAGGTCATTAATAAAGAAGAAGGTATACACCTAATATACATCTGATAAGAAGATATATTGTGTATAGGGATAAAACAGGTAGTAACACATAGGGCATGTATATTAAGTGGGTAAAGATAAGAAGGATCTCATTAGGACTTAACTTTGACTTAGCTTTATTATAAGAGGGTAAATGGGCCTAGCCCAATCTGGATTAAGTAAAGTTAGCCCATACAGAAAGAAAGGAACTCGATTACTCTCTCTTTGTTGTGGAGGCTTGGGCTGCCAAGGCCTAATGACTTGAAGTAGCATATCTATGTGCATATATATATGTGGTAGGCATGTCATGTATATATACATATATATATGTGTGTGTGTGTGTGTGTGTGTGTGTGTATGTATGTATGATAAGTTTAGTAGATTGAAATTAATCGGGTCCCTCTTCTCTTTCTCCCTCCACTACATGGGCCACTTGGGCCAAGTCAAGCCAACTTGTTGGGCCAAGGCCCAACAGGAAATTCTTTCGCATCATCGAGTCTGAGAAGAAAAAGGGGAAGCTAACATACGTATTGAACGCGTAGAAGGCCCAGCCATGGGTGAAAATGGCCAACTAAGGGCTTGGTACACCCCTAGCCTTCTATATATATATATATATATGTGTGTGTGTGTGTGTGTGTGTGTGTGTGTGTGTGTGTGTGTGTGTGTGTGTATGATAAGTTCAGTAGATTGAAATTAATCGGGTCCCTCTTTTCTTTCTCCCTCCACTACATGGGCCACTTGGGCCAAGTCAAGCCAACCTGTTGGGCCAAGGCCCAACAGGAAATTCTTTCGCATCATCGAGTCTGAGAAGAAAAAGGGGAAGCTAACATACGTATTGAACGCGTAGAAGGCCTAGTCATGGGTGAAAATGGCCAACTAAGGGCTTGGTACGCCCCTAGCCTTCCCTTTCCTTTTTTTTTTTTTAAATTAGTTATTTATGTTTTCCTTTTATTTTGTAAAGCTGTTGTATTCATACTTGTAAGAATTTGTAAAACTCTGTTATAGTGGAATATTTATGACTATGAACTAGCCGTCTTAGGATTTGTAAAACTCTGTTATAGTGGAATCTTTATGACTATGAACTAGCCGTCTTAGGACAACGGTGCCTACGCCATTTAGTTCGACTTTAGTTCCCTAAAAACGATTTCAAAACTCGAACTTAGTGTAGTAGTTTCCTCAAACGAAATGACAAGCTAATTAAACTTTCTTGACATAAGTTAAAAGGATAAGAAAAGGGAAATTTTGATAACACTACAATATTTTGAAAAAGGCCAAAATCAAAGGATATTTTCTTTTATGAAAGCAAATCTAGTCCTTTTTCTAAATCCAAATAAATAAATGAAATGTTCTGGGCCAAGCCTCAAATAACAAGAGAATTTAAAAGTTTTTTTGGCCAAAAGCCCACTGATCCTTCTTTCAGAAAAAATGATTAAGAAAAAGGCCCAACTGGATTTCGAAAAAGGCAGAACTTGGGCTGAGCCTAAAAAATTAGAAATCCTTATTTTATAAATCGTATTGCTCTTAAAATCCCAACGTTAAAACAATTTTTTATACATTCATCCATGGAATCCGGTAATAAAAACAAATCCGTTTTTAAAACCAAGTATTTATAAATAGTAAAAATTTCATATCGAGTTTTAGAATGAGGTGTTCTAACGTGATATACGGCTTGACCCGAAACTAAGTATGAGGACTAAGCATGAACAAAAGAAAATGGACATATACTTATCAAAATTAAGGCATTTTATTAACCAAAATACATTTTCCTCAAAAGGAGCTATTCTTATCCGGATGTTATAAATCCGAAACTTAAATACCTTATATATTAAGGGGATATATTCAAAAAAAATTCAAAAAATGATATGCGAATGACAAGATTTTTTTGCGGGAATAAACAGTTCATGCAAATACTCATACATTGGAATTCGAAAGTCAACCGCATAGTACGGATCCTTAATACTAGGGTACCTAACACCTTCCCTAGGGATCACCAAAATCCTTACCTAGAACTTTGGATTACGAAGCATTTTTTCATTGTATATGAATATATCCTTCGAAACTGATTTTCCTAATTTCCTACAAATTAGGTGGCGACTCTTTTAAGACAAAGTCCGAAAGAGCACCAACAAGTTCAAAGTAGTTTTCCGAGCGCTAACCCCGCCACGAAATGTGAACCGCTACAATGTGCGGTAGGTTGCTCGATTTTGAAGTTACTACTCCCTTCGTTCCAATTTATATGACACTCTTTTTTTTAAGTCATTCCAAAAAAGAATGACACTTTTCTATATTTAGTAACAATTTTACTTTTAAATTACTCATTTTAGCATTACTGAAATGATTTACAGTCATACAAATATCTATGACTCATGGCCATAAATTTCAAAAGTTTTCCTTTATTTCTTAAACTCTGTGTCAAGTCAAACACCCTCACATAAATTGGGACGGAGGGAGTACTAATATAGAAAGAAACATTTTTATTAACTAGCTAAGACGGAAATAAGACATATAAATTGAAACAGAAGAAGTATTAAATTCACATATGATAACTAAGAGAAAATATTCTTCAATAGTCTTGACATCATTAGGAGTTAGTACTCTCTACTTAACTGAGAAGCCAACCAAGTGTCTGAATCAGTTCCGAGTTCCTTGGAATTCATCCAAATCATCCAACTAAATCATGGACATGTTATGGACCTCACATAACTATCAAAACTCATATCCAAGTTCGTTAACCTCAGGTGTTGATTTTGATCAAATCTTTCCATTACTTTGACTTAGGAACTTCAAAATTTGGATTCTCTTCGCCAATATTCAACTGATTGCCTCAGGAGTCATTCCATATATTCTCAAAAGTCACAAACATCATTTTAAAGCTACGAGAAGTGATGCAATCCGAGTGACCTCAAGGATATTTCGAGAACCTTCCCGAGGATTCAAAGTGTAGATGATTGCATGGAAAGATGAAGTGGAGAAAGGGGAGCATTAAGATGGCCAAATGAGTGAAGAGGATGGCTATGCGTGCAAAAGGGGCTATTACTTAACTGCAAAGCCATCATTTCACAAAGAAAGACCAACTAAACAAGGCCCTTACTTCATTAAGGGTAGAATTGTAATAGCTAGCTAGTCTTCCTTTTCTATCTTAGTAGAAATAGTAGACTAAACATTTCATTAGAGTTAGACTATTTTGAAGAATGATATTTTGATACTCTATTGAAAGTTCGAGTGTTTGAGGGCTTGATGAAGCCATTGATTGTGCTTGTCACATTGTTGAGAGGATTGGTTGCTTCGGACATTAGTTCCCTTGAGGTCACCTAAGAGATTAGGTGCTTAATAGAGTGTAATTAGGAGGTCTTGATTATCATAGAATCTTGGTTGCCTAGTTGTGCCTATTTTTGTGTCAATCTATCTATCTTTTCTTTTCCTTATCATTTTATTCATTCCGCGTATCCGTTCTTGTATCAATTGATATGAGAGCTTAGTTTAGGTTTGTTCCATCAAATCTAGTCTTGGATTTTGATTCTCCAAAAAAAATCCGAAAATTAAAACCCTTGAATTTTCATGTTATTTTGTTGATCCTAATGTTAGATTTGAGTTTCTTAGTGTGTTAGGGTTTCAAATATTAAACTTCGAGTCATTTGGGTCATTTTTTTTAGTAGTTCACCATTAAAGAACCTTGAAGATTGAAGAACTCAAGTGGGTCTTATAAAAGAAATCGAAATTGAGGATTGAA
Organism: Lycium barbarum; assembly: GCF_019175385.1. Taxonomy (NCBI): domain Eukaryota; kingdom Viridiplantae; phylum Streptophyta; class Magnoliopsida; order Solanales; family Solanaceae; genus Lycium; species Lycium barbarum. The sequence goes on along the minus strand of NC_083347.1, from coordinate 93,808,538 downwards.
AGTTGTTGGGTTGTGTTCTCCTAGCAAAGAAGAGTTGAAATCCAAATTTTGAAAACATTTGGAATAGATTTGAATGATCCACCATTTTTAAATTTTGAAGCTTTTAAAAACTTGAAGAACAAGATGGCGGGTCTTGATAATTGAGTGAAAATTGAAGGATAAAAACTATTGGGCGTTATTCTCCTTGTTAAGGGGATCTTAGATCCGAATTTTGGGAGGAAACGGAGTTGATTTGGGCATACATTGGATTTTGAAATTTTTCTTGGTGTTCTTGAGAACATTCAAATCTTCATAGGAAGAAGATGACCTAAAAGGTGTGTTTGATCCAAGATTTCTAGATCAAGTTGTTGAAAAGTGGTGTGGGCCCAAGAAAAAAAAAGGGAAAAATTTGAAAATTTAGTACACATTTTCGATTAAAAAAAAATTGCCACATCAGCTATCACATCAGCGCTGATGTCAACAGCGCGTCAGATTAGTCCCACTGGCGCCTGCAGGCTCGTGGGGCCCAACTTCAGAGACTTAACATTTTCAACATTTAGAAAAAAATTCTAAGTGTTGGCAGGTTTGGCCCAACTTTAGAGGGGTATATCTTTGTGTTTATAAGGATTTATGAGATGCGTAACCATGCAAATTCAAGTTCGGCAAGTCTACTTTCCAATGCAACGAATCGTTTGTTAATCAGAACTCCGAACAAAAATTTACGGGCATTCTAATAAGACGCTGCAAGCAGCCCCAAAAAATTTTTAAGAGTCCAAAACTTCTCCAACTTTTTCCTAAGGGTTCGCCAAGGTTTTTCTACTTTTTATCTACCTTCTTTGATTCTCTAAGCTAATTAACAACTACTAATTGTTCTTACTTGATTGTTAATTAGTTCTTGAGTCGCATTTCTTTTCGTACCAATTCTTTTTGTTCTTTTCTAGTTTAACTTCGTTAAAACTTCTTGATTCAAATCCGCTAGTTTGAATTGAGTTGTCCGTCCTTCTAAGTTAAACAACAATTTATTTCGTCCAAGAGTAGAAACTAAATTCCTTGTGACCAATTGAATTAACAAAGGTACAATCATTGGCCAAAGCAATTTGTGAGGCAAATCAAAGGTGCGCGTACTTGAGAGTTTGTGAATTGTTTTTCATTAACTTAACGTGTTTGCTTGTTTTGTTGAGTGTTTTTAAACGGGTACTTCTCCATGGATTTCGATTCATGTGATGACATTTTTGATACGTATATACAACCAGGAGATTCGTTGCCTTTGTTAACAAGGAACTTGAGTGTTGTGATTAAGAGTGACCATTTAATGGGTTCTCATGAGTGTAATGAAGCTTGCAATCTCAAACTCGTGAAGGAAAAAGAACATTTGCTCTATACCAAGTGTCGATTTGAGGGAACGATTGGTACCATGATCATTGATGATGATAGTTGTTTCAATGTGGTTAATACCATATCGATTGAGGCACTGGGGTTGGAAACATTCAAGCATCCTCAACCATATTTTCTACCATGGTCGAATGAACAGGGAACCTTAGATGTAACAAGACAAGCGTGGATAAATTTCGGTGTTGGGAAATATAGTGATAAGGTTCTTTGTGATGCAGTGCCCATGAAAGGTTGCACTTTACTTCTTGGGAAGCCATGGTCCATGGAAAAAGTATTCAAACGTGACTTTAAGACTAAAAAGTACACCATCAGAATGAGTGGACAAAAGTTTATACTTACCCCTTGCCTCAAGAGAAAGTCTTAAACGCCTATACGGAGTCATTGGAGTTATCACGAAAGAGAAGATCCATGAATTCTACCCACCCAAAAGGGATATTTCACGACCCATTTTCACTAAGTCGTGCAGGCACCTACCTTTCCCACCTTGGTAAGCGAACCCTTATCCCAACAATCATAAAAATGTAAATAAAGCGGAAGAAGATAGAATAACGTAAGTCTCGCGATAATAATATAAAGAAAATGCAAAAGTAAATGAAATCCACCCTACTATCTGGTCTGGTCATACAAGAGCATCTAACTAAATACTACAAGTCTGAATAATAGTAATACATAAATAGTCTCAAAAATCATGTCTCATGATGGAAATAAAGACATAATAAAAGGAAGAGTCTTCGGGCAGCGAAAGTCCTCATGCTCACCCTGAAGGTACTCGAATCAGCAATTCTCGAATATCATCCACAAGAAGTAGAAGTGGATCTCACCTGGTACTCTACATTCATAAAAGAATACAGCAATTGCAGGTCAGTATAAACAAAAAATAGTAGTAGGTATCATAGGCTGACTAAGACTAGCTAACGTATATAAAGACAACAAAGCAAGATAAACACGTAAACCAACAAAGTACAAGTCAACACGAATCAATATCCACGGTACAAGTCATCATCTATGTTATAGTATCTAAACCCAATTGTGCAAATTCTCAATATAATCAATCCAAACCAGTACATCACAATCATATCACAACAGTCGTCACCTATGTTATAATATCTATGCCCAACTGGGCGAAGTCTCGGTATAATAAATCCGAACTAGTACATCACAATCATATCACAACAGCCATTACCTATGTTATAGTATCTAAGCCCAATTGTGCCAAGTCTCAGTATAATCATTTCGAACCAGTATATCACAGCCGAATCACAACATATCACAGGAAACCAAAAGGTACAATGCAATGCAATAATGTATGTATGACGAATGCAATGCACATGCACCATAAACAAGTACTCCGACGATGGAACATCACATCTCAATAGCACAACCCATGGGGGACCCACGAAGTCTATGTACCACTCGCTCTGGAAAATGACCTTGGATCACGAGCACTCTCTCGATCCCGGTAAGAAACCTCAGGCATGGTACACTCATTCGTTCTCGGAAAGAAACCTTGGGAAACGTACACTCAGTCGTTCCTGGCAAGAAACCTGGGGCAACGTACACTCAATCCGCTCCGGTAAATGACCTCGGATCACGGACTCTCATCTTTCTTTTGTGCTCTCCGGCAGAAACCTTGGAGGCTACACTCTCTCACTTATCATCATCAGTACCATAACCATGAAATATCAATGAATTATGGAAATGAGTATAAATACGATGCAATGCAATATCAACAACCAATTCAATCCCAAACAGTACCACACAGGGCACACAAGTAATATCAATAATAAGGCTACATAATAATCCACTATGAAATCACAATATCATCTCAATACCAATCAAGTAAAGTATCGCAATATCATAGTCATGATATATCACTAGTCACAATTACCCAATGTCTCAACGTGGTAACGAGCCAATAATTAAATAGAACAAGATAAGTAAATCAACACAACGGGGGTCTAGCCCCCAAATCATACAACAACGCCCAACCTAAGACAATATCCAACTCAACTTCATACCCGAAGGTTTACATGCATTCTCCGACAATATTATCTAAACATATGATTCGCTAATTGAAGTCTCACCATAAGGTAAACCATAACCTACTTGGAGAGCCGAACTATAAAGTCTCTAATAATCAAACCTTAGTCTTTCCATTCCTTTTAGCCTCAAGATGATGGAAGTCTAAACATATTCGAATCATGAAATTAAAATCAAGAAGAAACTCCATTCAGACCTTACCTTTATTCAAGACCCAAACCAACTTATGGAATGGGGTTTATGAATTAGAAAGATGGAATAAGGAATCTATAGTTCTCAACATGAAATTATCACTCTAGGTGATCAATTTCCATCATTTATAAGCTAGAAGAACTAACAAATCACTTAAGTTCAGATTCTAGACAAAACCCCCAAATTTGGGTATGAACCCTAACTTCCAATTCCATAAATTAGCCACTAATAATGAAGGAATCATGCAATAATAGTTTCTAATCATCAATTCCATGCTTAATGAAGCTAACCCAATCAATAATTCAAGGTTTTATAATTAACAACTTTATCAAGAAAGAAACCCAAAAACCCTCACTTATTCTTCCAAGTTCTCTGGATTTACTACCATGAATTCTTACTTAGGTCAGGTAATGAAAAAGATTGAGATTAGAGAACTTACCCTCAAGATAAATCTGACCAAACCCTCTTCAAATCGCCTCCAAGATACTAAGGAAATGTAATATAAGGAATGGGAGGAAATAAGCGTTTCCAAAGGCATTTAAATCAGAAAACTTCCCATCGTCCACTTTTGCGGTCAACAGGGCCACTGGTGCAGCACCGCTATGGCGGTCAAGAAGGTCACTAGTGCGGCACCGCTATGGCGGTCAAGGGGCCTCCCTAGAGGACCACCTGACTAAATTGTCTTCTTGTGAGGTCTCACATTTGTGTAAAGAGGCATATGTGTTCCCTAAAGATTTTCTACTTGAATTTACATTTCGGGACACCTTCCTCTATTACTTGTTTGCTTATGATGATACTCATGCTTTTATTGAGGGTGCAACTCATGTGGGGAGGGATCTACATAGGGTATATAGTTGTTTTGTTGACCAAGATATGTGGGTATTCTTCCTTTTCAACCCCGCTAGTGTTATTTATTTGTGTGATTTGGTCATAGTACTACTTTGTGGCTGGTATCACTTTGTAATTGAGGATCATTTGTGTGTCGTGCCAACATGGTACCTGTCACGACCCAAACCGATGAGTCGTGACGAGTGTCTGACCTCTAGAGACCAAACACTCCTAAACTCGTATCTGAAACATACTGAACATCAAAGGCCTATAAATGGCATAAACTGATCTCATAAGAGGGAAACATCAAAACTCTGTACAATCTGCATATATATATCCAACATGCGGAAGAACAATGCAAGCCAACTAGGCTGCTGCATATACTGTACACAAAAGAATAGAAGCCGACAAGGCTACATCGTCAGACTACTACAAATAACTGTCTACAGACCTCTACTGGAATGAAAGCTACAGAAAGGACGGGACAGGGCCCCGTCATACCCATATGCATATACATCTCAAAAGGGTGGTGTCACGACCCAGCTGGGGGCCGCAACGGGTACCCGGGGCTAACCACCAAGCACCGCTCGTTCTACTACTCATCATGCCCATTAACTACTCTTTTATCGAGTTTATACCCAAGTCATAAGAAAATCATGGTTCATTTGAAAACATGAATAGTTTCATATACATAAGCCCTTTAGGCTATCAAAAATAATATATACAATTATACCATAGTGACCTGGTCAGACCACATAACCCACACTGTGTATCTACGAGCCTCTACTGGAGTATAAGACGCATAGACGGGACAGGACCCCGTCGAGCCCAAAATACATATAGGAGAGCTTTCAATCAGCTAACAGCTCCTACGAGTCTAGCTCAAGCTCGCCTCCCTGTCTACCTGTGGGCATGAACACAGCGTCCAAAGAAAACGGACGTCAGTACGAACATTGTACTGAGTATGTAAGGCAAGAATGAAATAAATATAATAGAAGGATAATACGCCGTAAGAGAAGGACATCACCTGCATGAGTATCATAGGCAAATACACTATTTACATATATCATATTTTACACAATCATGGCGCGTATGTCATCACATCACATATATCATCACATCGCATGTATCATCACATCATAATCCTCATCATTAACCCGCGTTCGGATAACCATCATATGCCGCCCACTAATGGTGATCATGCCCGGCCCTCTAGGCTCGGTGTAAACATAGCAGCCCGCCATAGCGGTGACATGCCCGGCCATCTAGGCGTGGTGGAATCATATGCAGCCCGCCTTAGCGGTGACATGCCCGGCCATTCTGGCGCGGTGGAATCATATCGTCACATAATCAATCATAATCCATCATAAACATGTCTCCATCTTATCATAGCTCGACAATCCATATATAACATGGGCATATTATAAGCTAGCACTAATAATTATCTTACAGACATATCATAACTTAGCATTATTTCACATTCATCGTTAGAGCATTCATTAAGCTTTGAAGATAACCACAATTCCGTTGGGGTGACGTAAGGTCGTGAACCCCCTGATCATATTATGAGCATTTACGAGTATTCTATCTCACCTTGAAGAAAATAGTGCATAAGGTGAGTGTTAACAATACTGACGTCATTAACGTTATAGCATCATCATATCATGAACTATCGGATCGTTATACTTTAATTCATCATTATCATTATCATCATCATGCTCGTATGTAGTTTAGTACATTTAAGGACTCATAAGCTTCATCAAATGGGAGGATCATGGAAAAACTTGGAAGATTCATGCCTTTGAAGAAAGGGATAAGCCTCGCATACCTTTGTCGTTTAATCTAGTCTAGCGTTCACTTGTTCTCCTTCAATATCGCGTTTCTGCCTTCAAGAGAGAATTGGCACTAGCGTTAGTTAATCGATTATAAGAACGCGCAACTATTTCTAGGGAAAATTGGGCAGCATTTCCTTTGTTTATACTACTTTTCCCATTTCTATATCAACTCCCAAATGCTCACAACAACATTCACAATATTACCAACAATAATCATCATTCGTATACACTGAGCATAATCCACCATTTCTCTCTAATTCTTTCACATTTATGGTCATAACTCATTATCGCGTCTCCTCACATATAATACTTGATTCATGGTCTAAACTGTTATAACCCATATTTTCATACATTGGGACGTTTTAAAATAAACGCGACAAGTTAAAGACAAGACTATCTCAAGATACGAAGTAGAGACTTTAACTTCCGGTTTCGTTTCAAGTCACAATTTAACTACAAATTTCGTTTGGCATTGAAATATTAATGGAAAATTGGGATTAAACTAACCATAATTGGATTATTAAGTGGGATTGGGAACAAAAATCTACCCATTTTTTTAAACCATGTTTGGCCGTGCATAATAGTGGAATGGTCAATGGTTTTTGACCCAAAAACTTGAGTGGACACATGTCCAAGTCTTGTAGAGAATACATATAGTGAAAATCTGATTCACTCCACAACTCACTACATCATTTCAACAATTACAAGTTAAGAACACATAGAGAGAGAAAGGGAAACTCTCGACCTAGAGCTAGCCGAGAGTGAGGGTTCCAAATTGCTCCAAAAATTCAGTTTTCTTAAGCAATTCAACTCCATTGAAGGTATATTAACGTGTAGCATCCAGTGATATAGCAAGAACAAGTGTTAAAATTCAAGAAGAGAGTTTGAGGGGCTAGCCGATTGAAGAAGTTAGTTACAAGGTAAGAATGATCATTTTTCTTGTGTTGTATGATAATTTGAAGGTACAATTCGTGCATGTTGTTGTTGGATTGTTGTTTTGGTTGAAGTAGGGGGTGAGCCGTGAGCTTGGTGAAGCCATGGTTGGTTTCATTTTGCATGTATTGTTGATGAATTGAATGTGTGTCAACATATGTAAATGAAAAAAGATTGTAGAAGTTGGTTTATGATGTTGCATATTGGTATTGGACTGTTTTTCTTAAATTTTAAATGAGCCGAGTGTTGTAGGCTTTAATGGAATCATGTTTAATCTTTTTGTACATGTATTGGAAGTGGATTGAATGTGTTGTAGTATGGATAAATGGATGAAAATCATGAAGTTGTTGGAATGGTGCTAAAGCCGTGTAAGGGGACTGTTTTAGGGGGACTGTGGACTGTTTTGTGCCAAGTTTTAATTGTTGTTGTTATGGACATTGTGGTGTATTGTATGCATATTGAATATGTGAATTGAGGCGTTAAAGAAACGAATCATGTTGAAGTATACAAGCAGTCCAAAACCGTGGACTGTTTTAAAGTTAGAAGTGAATTAGTGTATGTTGAATGTTGATTATTGTTATGAACGTATAGTGAAACTGAAGTTTAATGATTCAAGTTGAAATTGAAATGGTTTGTGGGCTGTTGTAAGAGTTAATATGATGCTAAAACAGTTCCCATAATCGTATAAGTAATGTTGTAAACGTGTTATTGTCGTTGTAGTTGAAGTTGGAAAATTGCGAAGCGAAAATGGTAATGTTGTGTGTGCTGTTTGGCCGTGGATAAAGGCCTGTTTTAAATGATGTACGGACTGTCCAAAGTTCCCTTAAGTCATGTTTAAACAAGTTCGGATTGATACATGAAAGAATGACTAACAATATTAGCTTGTAGTGCTAGTTGGCTTGAATGCGAACGAAACGTCGTCTAAATGTTGGAAAGGGATTGTTAACGTTAAAATACATATTGAATTCCCTCGTAGACTAATTGTAGCTCTTGATATCTTGATATACGATAAGTACTATTGGGCAGCAAGTACAAGTTATAATACGACTAAACGCTAAAGGTATGTAAAGCCTATTCTTTCTTTCTTTTGGCATGTCCTAGACGTAAGTATGAAATGATATGAACCTTGGGGTAAATTCTATTCTCTAACTCCATGCATGACTTATGATTCTATATTTCCTTAATGCTATTGTCACGAGCCTACTACATGATTGACTAATGAATGATGTATAGAAGTTCTTACTCTTAAAAGAATGGCATGAACAGAAGCATTCTTGACTTTCAAAAACTACATCATGGAAATTGATACATGTACATGAAAGCTAAAACGTTCCTTGCTATAACTTATAATGAGAGTTGAAAAGAATTGAATATGATTGTTATCCCAATACTTTAGAGCTGGTTAGTTGCTTATCTATTGAGTCTCAAAAGATGAATTGCATATATGTGGTTGCTTATTATTCTGCTCATGCTTACCGCTATATCCTTCATTGAGTCCCGGGCCAGGACACGTTCTCGTGCGCATATTTACTATATTAATCACCGAGTCCCTCACTAGAGGGCCGGGACACGTTATATATATATATATATATATATATATATATATGGTGATATGATGATATGGTGATATGATGATATGGAGATGGTGGCCAGGAGGGCTTATTCCCTATTACCGAGTCCCTTATTAAAGGGCCGGGACACGTCTATGTTTATGTTTATGATGCTATGATTTTAATTACCGAGTCCCTCATTAAAGGGCCGGGACACGTTATATGTATGTTATATACAGAATGATTATGCAGCTTTGATTACAAAACTCTATAACTATACTGATATGAGAATGATACAGATGAAATATGTCCAAAGGCAAGTTTTATGAATTTCTGATTGTTGCATTGGGTCCTACATACTTTGTCTCCTTATGAGTCTATTACTACATTTCATGCTTTACATGCTCAGTACATATTCCGTACTGACCCCCTTTCTTCGAGGGGCTGCGTTCATGCCCGCAGGTACAGACGCTCGTTTTGGAGATCCGTTAGCTTAGGGTACCTATTCAGCTATTTTGGACTGCTCCTTTGTTCCGGAGCCTAGCCTATGGTATAACTCCCTTTTATGGTATATATAAGTGTTTATTCGGGGTACGGCGGGGCCCTGTCCCGTCATATGATATTGTCGTTACTCTTAGAGGTTTGTGGACATTTGTGTGGGTCTGTATGTAGTTGTTGATGCGTTGTATGACTATGACTTATGTTTGGGGTGTACCCATTCGTAATGGCAGCCTTGTCAGCTTGCATATATATGTATGTTTGGTATGTTGCATATCGTGGCAGCCTTGTCGGCTTGCATAGAAATATATATGTTGTTGTTTAAAAATTGTAACTCCTCAGGAGACAGGTGCCTACGACATACAAAATTTTGACAGCTTTAAAATAACACCCTACCTTTTTATACAAATAAGTTCAGGACATGCTAGTTATAAATGATTACAGTTAACAGGCAATATGAGTGTCCAATTCGGGCACTAGTCACGGCCTACGGGATTGGGTCGTGACAAAAGTGCTCCAAAGTTCCCTTAAGTCATGTTTAAACAAGTTCGGATTGATACATGAAAGAATGACTAACAATATTAGCTTGTAGTACTAGTTGGCTTGAATGCGAACGAAACGTCGTCTAAATGTTGGAAAGGGATTGTTAACGTTAAAATACATATTGAATTCCCTCGTAGACTAATTGTAGCTCTTGATATCTTGATATAGGATAAGTACTATTGGGCAGCAAGTACAAGTTATAATACGACTAAACGCTAAAGGTATGTAAAGCCTATTCTTTCTTTCTTTTGGCATGTCCTAGACGTAAGTATGAAATGATATGAACCTTGGGGTAAATTCTATTCTCTAGCTCCATGCATGACTTATGATTCTATATTTCCTTAATGCTATTGTCACGAGCCTACTACATGATTGACTAATGAATGATGTATAGAAGTTCTTACTCTTAAAAGAATGGCATGAACAGAAGCATACTTGACTTTCAAAAATTACATCATGGAAATTGATACATGTACATGAAAGCTGAAACGTTCCTTGCTATAACTTATAATGAGAGTTGAAAAGAATTGAATATGATTATTATCCCAATACTTTAGAGCTGGTTAGTTGCTTATCTATTGAGTCTCAAAAGATGAATTGCATATATGTGGTTGCTTATTATTCTGCTCGTGCTTACCGCTATATCCTTCACTGAGTCCCGGGCCAGGACACGTTCTCGTACGCATATTTACTATATTAATCACCGAGTCCCTCAACTAGAGGGCCGGGACACGTTATATATATATATATATGATGATATGATGATATGATGATATGAGGACATGATGATATGGAGATGGTGGCCAGGACGGCATATTCCCTATTACCGAGTCCCTTATTAAAGGGCCGGGACACGTCTATGTTTATGTTTATGATGCTATGATTTTAATTACCGAGTCCCTCATTAAAGGGCCGGGACACGTTATATATATGTTATATACAGAATGATTATGCAGCTTTGATTACAAAACTCTATAACGATATTGATATGAGAAAGATACAGATGAAATATGTCTAAAGGCAAGTATTATGAATTTCTGATTGTTGCATTGGGTCATACATACTTTGTCTCCTTATGAGTCTATTACTACATTTCATGCTTTACATGCTCAGTACATATTCCGTACTGACCCCCTTTTTTCGGGGGGCTGCGTTCATGCCCGCAGGTACAGACGCTCGTTTTGGAGATCCGTCAGCTTAGGGTACCTATTCAGCTATTTTGGACTGCTCCTTTGTCCCGGAGCCTAGCCTGTGGTATAACGCCCTTTTATGGTACGTATAAGTGTTTATTCGGGGTACGGCGGGGCCCTGTCCCGTCATATGATATTGTCGCTACTCTTAGAGGTCTGTGGACTTTTGTGTGGGTCTGTATGTAGTTGTTGATGCGTTGTATGACTATGACTTATGTTTGGGGTGTACCCATTCGTAATGGCAGCCTTGTCGGCTTGCATATATATGTATGTTTGGTATGTTTCATATCGTGGCAGCCTTGTCGGCTTGCGTAGAAATATATATGTTGTTGTTTAAAAATTGTAACTCCTCAGGAGACAGGTGCCTACGACATACAAAATTTTGACAGCTTTAAAATCACACCCTACCTTTTTATACAAATAAGTTCATGACATGCTAGTTAATAATGATTACAGTTAACAGGCAATATGAGTGTCCAATTCGGGCACTAGTCACGGCCTACGGTATTCTATATCACCCAGGAAAGGCTAACGTTGTGGCAGATGCACTCTGCCGTAAATCTCTGGCTTGTTTGGCAGGCGTGTAGCCAGGAAAGAAAGAGATAGTCCGTGAGATTCATCAGCTAGCTAGTCTTGGAGTTCGTTTGGCTGATTCTGATGATGGTAAAATTTTGGTGCGAGGTGTTACTGAGTCCTCTATTGTGGAAGAGGTGAAGAAGCGTCAATATGAGGATCCTGTCTTTGTACATTACAGAGACACAGCACTTCAGAAGGACGAGACCCCATTCAAGATGTCATCTGATGGAGTACTACGATACAGAGACAGATTATGTGTACCTGAGGTTGCAGGATTACGGCAGCAGGTAATGGGGGAAGCACACTATGCTCGTTATTCTGTTCACCCAGGATCGACAAAATTGTATCATGACCTTAGGTGTTTGTATTGGTGGGATGGTATGAAGAAGGACATAGCAGAATTTGTGGCCCAGTGTCCGAATTGCCAGCAGGTCAAGATAGAGCACCAGAAGCCTGGAGGGCTATTGCAGGAGATGGAAATTCCAACCTGGAAATGGGAGGTAATTAATATGGATTTCGTCACAGGTTTCCCACGCACTCCACGGAAGTATGACTCTGTCTGGGTTATTGTTGATAGACTGACAAAATCAGCCCACTTTCTTCCAGGCAGGACTACGTATTCAGCTGAGGATTATGCCAGATTGTATCTTAAGGAGATAGTGAGACTTCATGGAGTTCCCACAGCTATTATCTCGGATAGAGGGGCCCAGTTTACAGCTAATTTCTGGAGATCCTTCCAGAAGGGATTGGGGACACAGGTGAGTCTCAGTACAGCATTTCATCCTCAGACTGACGGACAGGCCGAGCATACCATTCAGACGCTACAAGATATGTTACGGGCCTGTGTCATTGATTTTAGGGGAAGTTGGGATGATCACTTGCCACTTATCGAGTTTGCTTATAATAATAGCTACCATTCTAGCATTCAGATGGCACCGTACGAAGCTCTATATGGCAGGAAGTGCAGATCACCTATAGGCTGGTTTGAGGTCGGTGAGACTAAGCTAATAGGCCCGGATATGGTTCAGCAGGCTGTGGATAAGGTGAAGCTTATTCAGGAAAGATTACTGGTAGCCCAGAGTCGACAGAAGTCATATGCAGATAATCGCCGTCGACATTTGGAGTTTCAGGTTGGCGACTGGGTGTTCTTGAAGGTGTCACCCATGAAGGGTGTTATGAGATTCGGCAAGAAAGGGAAGTTGAGCCCGAGATACATTGGACCTTATCAGGTTATCCGTAAGGTAGGCCAAGTTGCATACGAGCTAGATTTACCAGCGGATTTAGAAGCAGTACATCCGGTCTTCCATGTGTCAATGCTTCGGAAGTATATAGGCGATCCTTCCAGGGTGTTTCCGGCAGATGATGTCCAGGTCACAGAGGAGCTATCATACGAAGAGCAGCCTATAGCTATACTTGATCGACAAATCAGAAGGCTGCGAACTAAAGACGTGGCTTCGGTTAAAGTGTTGTGGCGGAACAATAATAGGGAGGAGATGACTTGGGAGGCCGAAGAGGAGATGAAAAAGAAATATCCTCACTTGTTTTCCACGCCAACAGGTAATTTAAACTCCCTTACTTGATTGTGTTAATTGTCTGCTCAATTTATATGTTAGCAATAAGGAAAACCCTTCCCAAGACTCTTATAGAACCCGACGGGATAAAATCGACATTCGAGGACGAATGTTCAAAAGGGGGGGGAGGATGTTATAACCCATATTTTCATACATTGGGACGTTTTAAAATAAACGCGACAAGTTAAAGACAAGACTATCTCAAGATACGAAGTAGAGACTTTAACTTCCGGTTTCGTTTCAAGTCACAATTTAACTACAAATTTCGTTTGGCATTGAAATATTAATGGAAAATTGGGATTAAACTAACCATAATTGGATTATTAAGTGGGATTGGGAACAAAAATCTGCCCATTTTTTTAAACCATATTTGGCCGTGCATAATAGTGGAATGGTCAATGGTTTTTGACCCAAAAACTTGAGTGGACACATGTCCAAGTCTTGTAGGGAATACATATAGTGAAAATATGATTCACTCCACAACTCACTACATCATTTCAACAATTACAAGTTAAGAACACATAGAGAGAGAAAGGGAAACTCTCGGCCTAGAGCTAGCCGAGAGTGAGGGTTCCAAATTGCTCCAAAAATTCAGTTTTCTTAAGCAATTCAACTCCATTGAAGGTATATTAACGTGTAGCATCCACTGATATAGCAAGAACAAGTGTTAAAATTCAAGAAGAGAGCTTGAGGGGCTAGCCGATTGAAGAAGTTAGTTACAAGGTAAGAATGATCATTTTTCTTGTGTTGTATGATAATTTGAAGGTACGATTCGTGCATGTTGTTGTTGGATTGTTGTTGTGGTTGAAGTAGGGGGTGAGCCGTGAGCTTGGTAAAGCCATGGTTGGTTTCATTTTGCATGTATTGTTGATGAATTGAATGTGTGTCAACATATGTAAATGAACAAAGATTGTAGAAGTTGGTTTATGATGTTGCATGTTGGTATTGGACTGTTTTTCTTAAAATTTAAATGAGCCGTGTGTTGTAGGCTTTAATGGAATCATGTTTAATCTTTTTGTACATGTATTGGAAGTGTATTGAATGTGTTGTAGTATGGATAAATGGATGAAAATCATGAAGTTGTTGGAATGGTGCTAAAGCCGTGTAAGGGGACTGTTTTAGGGGGACTGTGGACTGTTTTGTGCCAAGTTTTGATTGTTGTTGTTATGGACATTGTGGTGTATTGTATGCATATTGAATATGTGAATTGAGGCGTTAAAGAAACGAATCATGTTGAAGTATACAAGCAGTCCAAAACCGTGGACTGTTTTAAAGTTAGAAGTGAATTAGTGTATGTTGAATGTTGATTATTGTTATGAACGTATAGTGAAACTGAAGTTTAATGATTCAAGTTGAAATTGAAATGGTTTGTGGGCTGTTGTAAGAGTTAATATGATGCTAAAACAGTTCCCATAATCGTATAAGTAATGTTGTAAACGTGTTATTGTCGTTGTAATTGAAGTTGGAAAATTGCGAAGCGAAAATGGTAATGTTGTGTGTGCTGTTTGGCCGTGGATAAGGGCCTGTTTTAAATGATTTACGGACTGTCCAAAGTTCCCTTAAGTCATGTTTAAACAAGTTCGGATTGATACATGAAAGAATGACTAACAATATTAGCTTGTAGTACTAGTTGGATTGAATGCGAACGAAACGTCGTCAAAATGTTGGAAAGGGATTGTTAACGTTAAAATACATATTGAATTCCCTCGTAGACTAATTGTAGCTCTTGATATCTTGATATAGGATAAGTACTATTGGGCAGCAAGTACAAGTTATAATACGACTAAACGCTAAAGGTATGTAAAGCCTATTCTTTCTTTCTTTTGGCATGTCCTAGACGTAAGTATGAAATGATATGAACCTTGGGGTAAATTCTATTCTCTAGCTCCATGCATGACTTATGATTCTATATTTCCTTAAGGCTATTGTCACGAGCCTACTACATGATTGACTAATGAATGATGTATAGAAGTTCTTACTCTTAAAAGAATGGCATGAACAGAAGCATACTTGACTTTCAAAAACTACATCATGGAAATTGATACATGTACATGAAAGCTGAAACGTTCCTTGCTATAACTTATAATGAGAGTTAAAAAGAATTGAATATGATTGTTATCCCAATACTTTAGAGCTGGTTAGTTGCTTATCTATTGAGTCTCAAAAGATGAATTGCATATATGTGGTTGCTTATTATTCTGCTCATGCTTACCGCTATATCCTTCACTGATTCCCGGGCCAGGACACGTTCTCGTGCGCATATTTACTATATTAATCACCGAGTCCCTCACTAGAGGGCCGAGACACGTTATATATATATATATATATATATATATATATGGTGATATGATGATATGATGATGTGATGATATGATGACATGATGATATGGAGATGGTGGCCAGGAGGGCATATTCCCTATTACCGAGTCCCTTATTAAAGGGCCGGGACACGTCTATGTTTATGTTTATGATGCTATGATTTTAATTACCGAGTCCCTCATTAAAGGGCCGGGACACGTTATATGTATGTTATATACAGAATGATTATGCAGCTTTGATTACAAAACTCTATAACTATATTGATATGAGAATGATACAGATGAAATATGTCCAAAGGCAAGTTTTATGAATTTCTGATTGTTGCATTGGATCCTACATACTTTGTCTCCTTATGAGTCTATTACTACATTTCATGCTTTACATGCTCAGTACATATTCCGTACTGACCCCCTTTCTTCGGGGGGCTGCGTTCATGCCCGCAGGTACAGACGCTCGTTTTGGAGATCCGTCAGCTTAGGGTACCTATTCAGCTATTTTGGACTGCTCCTTTGTTCCGGAGCCTAGCCTGCGGTATAACTCCCTTTTATGGTATATATAAGTGTTTATTCGGGGTACGGCGGGGCCCTGTCCCGTCATATGATATTGTCGCTACTCTTAGAGGTCTGTGGACTTTTGTGTGGGTCTGTATGTAGTTGTTGATGCGTTGTATGACTATGACTTATGTTTGGGGTGTACCCATTCGTAATGGCAGCCTTGTCGGCTTGCATATATATGTATGTTTGGTATGTTTCATATCGTGGCAGCCTTGTCGGCTTGCGTAGAAATATATATGTTGTTGTTTAAAAATTGTAACTCCTCAGGAGACAGGTGCCTACGACATACAAAATTTTGACAGCTTTAAAATAACACCCTACCTTTTTATACAAATAAGTTCATGACATGCTAGTTATAAATGATTACAGTTAACAGGCAATATGAGTGTCCAATTCGGGCACTAGTCACGGCCTACGGGGTTGGGTCGTGACATAAACATCGTTTTTGACGTATTCATAATCACAACACACCAACATTCATGATTCAATCTAACTCTCATTCAACCATGGCACTATTCACTCATTTATGACCCATTTGCTATGTCTTTCTAAAATTCAAGTATCTTAGCCTTTCAACACCTTAAACAACATGGTATAGTCATGAAACTTACCTTAGATGATGGTTGAACAAGTCTTGAGTGGAGCTTCTCCTCTAACACCAAAACCCTACTTCACCTTCCTTGGGCTTTTCTTGATTTGGATGAACTTTAGCTTGGTTTCATACACTTTGTTTCATGGATTTGGTGTTATTGATCATGGATTTCCTTTGATTTTCTTGTGGATGGGTGTTATGGAATGTTCTAGAGGTCTCTTGACTTGTGGAGAGTGGAATGAAATGAAAAGGGTCCCTTATATTTAAATAAAAAAGCTGGCCGAACCACTTTATACGGACCAACATACGGTCCGTATAATTTCTACTGACCGTATGTTGGGACCGTATATTTGGTCCAGTGAGCCAGGGTGTTCCGGACTGGATCTACGGCCTGGACATACGGTCCGTAAATTTTATACGGCCAGTATGTCTGGCCGTATAATGTCCAGTTGTCCGGAACCTGTTTTCGTCGACTCGTTTGATCTCCGATCCTTATGGAACCTTCTTAACACTTGCTCAACACTTAAATACCAATCTAAAGGACATTATTACTTATCTCCAAGACATCATTATGCCCTCCTTAGCTCGTCGCTCGAAATTCTTATCCGACACACAATATATAGCTTGCTTTCCTTAACAACTTTCTTTCCGTGCCTCATATGCTTTTGAGTTCTCGTTTAGGGTCGGCAAATACTATTTCTTACTCGTCAAATTATCGTATTCATCGTATCCTTCTTTGGCCTATTCGCTATACGCTAACGGGGAAATTTCCAAGGTGTAACAGGTGGCATACCAAAACTGACTGTAACTCCGGATCAAATGGAGCGTACTGACCACTACTAGATTTAGACGTCCTACTGAGCTGGACTACCTGTCTGTCTCCCTGTACCTGCGGGCATAAACGCAGCCCCCCTAGAAACGGGGAGTCAGTACAGATAATGTATCGAGTAAGTAAGGCATAAGAACAACATATATACATAAGAATCATGGATAAGATCTGAAATCATAAACTGAAATGACTGACTGCATGTACTTGTATGAACTAGTATCTGCCTAAATCTGCATAAATCTGTATAACTGACAATGCCTCTATGGGCACAAAATATGCATGCTCGTGCCTATCAATGATGGTCATGCATCTATATATGTGTGCGTATATAATGCCTGATTTATGTGCGTATATAACGCTTGTAAAGGCTCTATGGCATCTCATCATATCATATCGGCTCCTCTACGGCCATAATCAATATCATCATCATAGTGGTAACGCGTATATAATGCCTATATCTCTTCTTATACTTCACATATATCTAATATTCGCGTATATAACGCCTTCTGATCACGAATCAATGTACATAAATAAATAATGAATGTAATACAAGAATAAACTGTATGCACAGAGCTGGCTACATAAGACTGGACCCATGAACAGAAGGATCATTCATAAATAGGGTACACGAACATCAAAGACGAACATCAAAGACTTAAGTACTTCTAATGCTTCTAAGAGTACAGTAATATGGAAGCTCGCTTACTCGCTTGTTGGATCATATCATAGGATCATGCCAAAAGAAGGAAAGAATGGCCTTAACATACCTTGAAGTATGCTCAATCGTCCAATTTCTACCTCTCGAACTTGCAAGTCTACAATTAAGATAACATAGGGCTTAATTAGGCTATTTACCTCGCTTACTAATCATTTTAAACACGAATAGATCTTGACAATTTATGGGCAACATTTTCCTTATAAGCTTAACAACTCTTCAACTTCTCCTTCGATCCAACATCAACCACAATACCCACAACATGATGACAACACACACACACACACACACATATATATATATATATATATATATATATATATATATATATATATATATATATATATATATATATATATATATATATATATAAAATATACCTAAATCCATTCCCAATCATCTCTTAAAATAACCCCAAGTCACCATCTTGTCCTTCATCAACCTACTACTCCCACAAATACCTTCTATTTACTTAGTTCACTAAAACTCTTGATAATAAACTCAAATACAAGAGTAGAAATCATTTACAGACCTTGAGGGGTCAAACATCCCAAGAATCACTTCACCTTCAACTCCCTAAGCTTCACAACCTTGAAGAAACCCTAGAAGCAACCTTGTCCTTCACAAGCTCGGGTTTACGGGGTCCAGGTCTTGTCAAATCTCCATTAATATGATGGAAAACATTGGGAGAGAGTATATTAAGATTTTTCTGATTTGGAAAGGAGGAAAATATGAAATAGGGTCGTGAACCACCTATTTATACTTGGAAGCCAAAAAGGCTACAGCGGTCCGGTTCGACGAGTGGGTCCATCGCCCGTTGACTTGCTCCGTCGACCTGCGCCTGCAGATGTAAGGCTGCGGGACCCTGTCGATGCTGCACATCGACGGTCCGTCGACTTTGTCGACGACCCGTCTCCGATGACTGGTGTTCTGCAAATTTTTCTGATTCAGTTCAGATCGCGTCGATTCGATTCGTTCAACTTCTAACTCTATAAACTGCCAGAAATATCTGTTGGTACCCTCGTACATGGGGTAAGGCACTTTATACCTCCAAACTCGAGCTCGGGTCTCTATTCCAAGGGCATACCCGACTAGGAAACCATAGGTTCTACTAATACGAACACGAGGGGCGTAACATTCTCCCCCTTAAGAACGTTCGTCCTCGAATGTTCGAACAATCCTGGGCTATAAAAAGTTTGCAGAGTTTCCCCTGTACTTATACCAATCCATCCTGCATGCAGCAACCCAAAAAAATGCCACACAAGGCCACATACTATAACACACAATACCATGGCCTCACACGACCAATCACAATAACTGAAATGAAATAATACCTGGGGGTGATGATGCCTCAGACCGAACCTCTTGTACTGCTGGGAACAAATGTGGGTACTCAGTATTCATTGCCTCTTCCGCTTCTCAAGTCGCTTCCTCAACATTCTTATTCCTCCGCAAGACTTTAACAGAGGCTACATCCTTGGTCCGCAGCCGACGGACCTGTCCGTCCAATATAGCCACTGGAACTTCTTCGTATGATAACTGCTCGGTCACCTGGATATCATCCACTGGTAACACTCTTGAAGGATCTTCGATACACTTACGAAGCATAGATACTTGAAATACTGGATGTACCGACTCTAACTCAGAAGGAAATTCTAGCTCATATGCTACTGTGCCCACTATACGAATGATCTTATATGACCCAATATATCGAGAGCTCAACTTACCCTTCTTGCCAAACCTCATCACTCCTTTCATAGGCGAAACATTCAGGAACACCCAATCGCCTATCTCGAACTCTAGTTTACGTCGCCGATTATCCGCATAGGATCCCTGTCTACTCTGAGCTGTTAGCAACCTCTCTGTAATCACTTTCACCTTATCAACTGCTTGTTGAATTAAGTTTGGGCCTACCAACCGATTCTCCCCGACATCGAACTACCCTATGAGCGATCTACATCTCCGCCTATATAAGGCCTCATAAGGAGCCATCTGAATACTAGAATGGTAACTGTTGTTATACGCAAACTCGATAAGAGGCAAATAATCATCCCAACAGCCTTGAAAGTCAAGTACACAAGCTCTAAGCATATCCTCAAGGGTCTGTATAGTACGCTCTGCCTGTCCATCTATCTAGGGGTGAAATGTAGTACTAAGACTCACCTGAGTCCCCAATCCTTGCTGAAAAGACTTCCAGAATTTTGCTATAAACTGTGTTCCCCTATCTGAAATAATGGTTGTAGAAACACCATGAAGCCGTAAAATCTCCTTAAGATAAAGCCTTGCATAATCCTCGGCTGCATAAGTAGTTCTGACAGGCAGAAAGTGAGCTGACTTTGTAAGCCTATCAACTATGACCCATATCGAATCACACTTCCGCTGAGTATGGGGCAACCCGGTAATAAAGTCCATATTAATTACCTCCCACTTCCATGTCGGAATCTCCATAGCCTGCAATAGTCCTCCAGGCTTCTTGTGCTCTATTTGGACTTGCTGACAATTTGCACACTGAGCGACAAATTCTGCTATATCTCTCTTCATACCATCCCACCAATAAACTTCTTTGAGATCATGGTACATCTTTGTTAAGCCTGGATGAATAGAATAACGCGAGTAATGTGCCTCCCTCATAACCTGCTGACGGAGCCCTGCAACATTAGGGATACATAACCTGCCTCGATACCTGAGTACTCCATCACCTGTAATTACAAAGGGTGTCTTTTCTTTCTGAGGTGTTGTATCTCGGTAATGAACTAAAACAGGATCCTCATACTGGCGCTCCTTTATCTCTACTACCAAGGAAGATATCGCTGTGTCTTGAACCGTAATTCCTGCATCACCTGAATCTATCAATTGAACTCCGAGGCTAGCCAATCAATGAACCTCACGGACCATTTCTCTTCTCTCTGGTGACACATGTGACAAGCTACCCATAGATTTACGATTGAGGGCATCAGCTACTACGTTGGCCTTCCCGGGATGGTACAGAATATCCACATCATAGTCTTTTAACCACTCTAACTATCGCCTTTGATGCAAGTTCAAGTCTTTCTGCTTAAAGATGTACGGAAGACTCTTATGATTAGTATAGATATTAACATGGACATTGTACAAGTAGTGCCTCCATATCTTCAAGGCATGAATCACTGCCGCTAGCTCAAAATCATGGGTTGGATAATTTTTCTCATGCTTCTTCAACTGTCTAGAAGCATAAGTGACAACTTTACCGTGTTGCATCAACACACAGCCCAATCCAACACCTGAAGCATCACAATACACCACATAGCCATCTGCTCCTTCTAGAAAAGTCAAAACTGGTGCTGAAGTTAACTTATCCTTCAAGGTCTAAAAACTCTGCTCACAAGCATCTGTCCATTGGAACTTAGATGATTTCCGAGTCAATTTAGTCAATGGGGCTGAAAGAGAGGAAAATCCCTCTACAAACCTTCTATAATAACCTGCCAAGCCCAAGAAACTGCGTATCTCCGTTGGTGCCGTGGGCCTTGGCCAATTCTTCACAGCCTCAATCTTCTGGGCATCCACTCTAATGCCTTCCTCCGAAATAATGTGACCCAGAAAAGCCACAGAGTTCAACCAGAACTCACACTTAGAAAACTTGGCATACCACTCTTTACCTCGAAGAATTCCAAGCACTGTCCGTAGATGTTCTACATGATCAGCCTCTGACGGCGAACAAACCAGAATATCATCTATGAACACAATCACGATTAAATCTAGAAAAGGCCTGAATACACGATTCATCAAATCCATGAATACCGCTGGGGCATTAGTTAGCCCGAACGACATAACACGAAACTTATAGTGGCCATATCTAGTCCGGAATGCCATCTTCAGAATGTTCTCTCCCTTGACCCTGACTTGGTGATATCTTGATCTCAAGTCTATCTTCGAAAAATATTTAGCGTCTTGCAACTGATCGAATAAATCATTGATCCTCGGGAGCGGATACTTATTCTTTACAGTCACTCTATTCAATTGCCTATAATCAATACACACTCACAAAGAGCCATCCTTCTTTCTTACAAATAACACCAGCGCTCCCCACGGTGATGTACTAGACCTGATAAAGCCCTTCTCGAGCAAATCTTTCAACTACTCCTCCAATTCTTTCAACTCCGCAGGTGCCATCCTATAAGGAGGGATAGATATTAGTTGAGTGTCTGGCAATAGGTCAATAGTAAAATCAATCTCCCTTAATGCCTGGAAGCTCATCTGGAAATACTTCTGGGAACTCATTATGTTATAGCCCGTACTTTGTACGTTCGGATAATTCAAGATAAATGCGAGAAGTTAAGGGCAAGACTATCTCCAAAATTATTTTAATATACAAGCTATTTATTAGTATGAAAAAATATTGAGAAAGACCAAGGGCCAGAACAGCGCGAACGCGCTGAACAAAAATCTGCGGACCAGGTTCGAGATGAAGGTTATACTATAAGAGTGTAATAACAACCTATATATGATATTTGGAGACCATATGGAGTGAATCGGTTCACATAGTACTTAACGGGAAATTCTCGCCGCCAAGTGGGGCCCACACGTCGGGGTTTCATAAAGGACGTATGAATAGACATATGAGTAGTATATGGAAAGTTGAGCAAGTCCTAAGAAGGACCCATAAGCTAAAAATAAGTGTAGGCCCTCCAAAAAGACAATTTAAGAAAACGTTTTTGGGCGATCCGACTTGGAGGGGCAATAACGGCATTATAAGTTTTGAATTTGGGAAAATGTCCAGAAATACAAGTTGTAGATAATTGAATTATCTTTCCAACCATAGGTCGTGGGCCCTCATACGATATCGGGATTGAGAGTTATGCCCCTTTTACTGAACGAACGCGCAGGCAGAAAATTAAGCCAGCGCGAACGCGGCCCATCTAGGCGCGAACGCGCAAGAGGCCACTGGCCAACTCAGCTCGAACGCGCCTGTAGGTGGCGCGAACGCGCTGACCAAATTTTATGTCGGTCTGGGCAGCTTCTGGAACTCTATTTAAGGAGGGCTTAACCTCCATTCTTCATCCAAAAATGCCCAAAGACCCCTAAAATTCTGAAAAAAACCTTCCACAACCCTACAACATCAAATTTTAGCCCGGATCAGGTATAATCTCCCAATTCCGGTCTAGATACCGTATAGTTTTCGCTGCAGAATCATATGACGGGCGTGTGGTGGCCAAAAGTTAGCGTGAAAAGGTGGAGATTAAGCAGTATTAAAGGGAGAAAGGTATGAATCTCTTTCTATTTGTGCAAATACCGGTTTATTTACGAAGAAAGCGTGATTAAATGATTGTATACCGAGTTACTTAGCTGTGGAAAATTGGAAAACAGCGTGTGGGCTGTTTTATGAGATATGTTGATACGAAAATTGATATTATTGATGTTGGTGTTGTTGTTGTGTTGTTGGTTGCTGAATTGAAAATTCGGGCTAGGCATATAAACAGGGGAGATGCTGCCCGATTTTTGGTAGAATATAAAATAGTATAATTTGGAATATGGTATAAATGTGCATTGAAGGGGCTAACATTAGTGTGAATTATCTTAAATGTAGACTTACGAGCTCGGACAAATAAGCGTAGCTAATAAGAGGCGGAACAAGTATGTTAAGGCTCGTCCCTTTCTTTCAAAGGCATGATTCCTACGACTTTAATTCCATGAACGTTTCCACAATCCTCTTTGTGTTCAAACGTTGGACATTTATAATTACAAGGCATGATTACCTTTCCAAAAATCGTTAATGTTTTCCAAAATGTCTATATTTTTCCAAAACGGAGGTTTACGATTTTGTACTGCTTTATGATAACGATGATGGACATGTTTGATCATGATAACAGTGAATGCTAAGAATGAGAGTGTTTTCCTATGATGGATATGATGATGATTCTATGTTTGAAAGGTTCCAAGTTTACGTTTCAATGACGATACAAGAATGTGGGGCTATTTTCTTGACTTCTCAGTTTTATTCATGAACGACAATTATTTCTTAAAGGTTTCAAGCGTATGAATTGATGCCCTATGGGATGATTATTTTACTTTATGTCCTCTCAATGCTATTCTTCCTTGATAGTCTCAACTTATGAGAATTGTCCCTTCAAGGTGAGACAAAGTGACCATGGTTATTCCATAATGTAATCGGAGGTTACCGACCTTACGTCACTCCGATGGGTATATGACTTTCTTTGGGCTCTCATGCATGCTGTTTATATGATATATGTCTATGTATATAATATGTATATGAATATGTATATGTATATGTATATGTATATGTATATGTATATGTATATGTATATGTATATGGGGAAAAGGGAAAGGGCAACTGTTATATTACCACCTGATTCAGCTGGATTTCGTCCCGGACGCGGGATGCCCGGACGCGGGACATGGGAGAGCCGGACACGGCGTCTATATATGTGTTGTATGATATGTATGATATGATATGATATGTTGGGACACCGTTGGGGAGGGGGCGGGAGAGCCGATGTACTCGGCGTCTGTAAAATGTGAATAAAGGATACCGTTTTCTGAAATGTTCTGTTTTCTATATATGTGAATAAGAAGTACCGTTTTCTGAAAAAGAGACCAAGCATGCATAGCATCCGCCTAAAAGGCATTCATATATACAGGTTACTTCTATCCCAGGATAAGCTCTATATGTCTATTCCGTCATTATTCATACTGTACATCCCTTTATTAGTTAGTATTCATGTCTTGCATACTCAGTACATTACTCGTACTGACCCCTTTTCTTCGGGGGCTGCGTTTCATGCCGCGCAGGTACACCCAGATGAGCTGAAGTTATTCTAGAGGATATTCCAGCGAATTTGGCAAGCTCCACTTGCTCCTGGAGTGTTGCCGAGTCCGAGCTTGTATGCTAGGATTTCTGGACTGATGTTAGAGACTTTGCAGACAGAGTCGTGGGTGTTGGTTGTCAGTTCTGAAGTGGCTCTACCAGCCGATGTGTCATTTGTGTTATGATATAAGTTTCATATGATTACAGTTTTTGTTTGAATTGAGTACAAAGAAAAGAAAAGAAAATCTGAAGGTTTAGCTATATTTTATTTCTTGTTGATGTACGAGTCTAAAGAGGTTAAGTATGTAATATGAGTCAGCGGGTTCGCTCGGCTCCGTATATGGGGTCCGGTGCCCATCACACCCTAGTAAGGTCGGGGTGTGACACATTAACCACCGGAACAGACTGAAGAGCCGGCGACTCTGCTTGCACATCTTGAACTTGAACTAGGTGAAAAATATACCCTTTTCTAATCATTTTCTCTGCCTTAAGGTAGGAAATAAACCTACCTCTAGGCGAAGCAGCATTACCCTTCCACTCTAGGACTGGCTCGCCTGGAAACTGGAATCGAACCATCTTTGCTCTACAATCAACATTAGCATAACAAGAAGCCAACCAGTCCATGCCCATAATAACATCAAAATCAATCATATCTAACTCAATCAGATCTATTACGGTATGGCGGTCACAAACTATAACAACATAGTCTCGGTATACTCGCCTAGTTATAACCGGATCACCAACTGGCATAGACACCTCAAAAGGTTTAATCAACTCGGGCTCTATCCCAAACTTGCCGGCAATAAAGGGTGTAACATACGATAAAGTGGAACCTGGATCAATCAGTGCATAAACATCACGAGAGGAAACTGATAATATACCTGTAATAACATCAGGAGACGTCTAGCGGTCCTGCCTACCAGCTAATGCATACTGAGGACCGCTCGAGCTAGATGCTCCACTCATCCCCCTACCTCGCCCTGCTGGCGTCTGAAAAACTTGCCCTGAAAGGCGCACTTCAAAAGAAGAGCCAGCCACAGACCTTATAGGCTGAACCATACCTGTACCAACTCCCATCGGGCACTCCCTCATCATGTGGCCTGACTGCCCACAAGTATACCAACCATCTGAGCCCAGCCGACACTGACCTGTATGTAACTTTCCACACTGGGTACATCACGGCAAAGGGGGCCTCATCGGTCCTGACTCTAGTCGGTACTGAGCGCCTGACGCTCTAAAACTTTGGCACGCTCCGGAATAAGAAGACCGGTCAAACCTCAGACCTGGAAACCGCGGAGGTGCACTCCCTGCCGGCTGATAACAATATCTGGAATGCTGCTGCCTCTATCCTCCCCTGAACTCACCAACCATATCAAAAGATCTAGCCCTCTTACCACGGTTCCGGTCACGCTCGCGCTCTATTCTCCGCTGACGTTTACGATACTCCAAATTCTGTGCATACGCCTGTATACGGAAGAGATCCATGCCTGGCTGTAATGCAGCAGTCGTACACTCATCTATCAAGTGTGGCCCAAGACCGGCCACAAAGCGATGAACTCTATCCTCCATCTCAGCCACCATGGCTGGGGCATATCTAGCCAAGGAATCAAAGTGTACACAATACTCTTGCACATTCATACTGCCCTGCTCAATACGTAGGAACCTGTCTGCTCAGGCCCGTTGGATCTCTGGAGGTAGATAATGGCGAAGAAAAGCATCTGAGAACTCTCGCCACACAGCTGGAGGGGCATTTTCTCCTCTAGATAACTCTCATGCCTGATACCACTGTATCGAAATATCCTAGAGTTTATATGAAGCCAACTCCACCGTCTCAACCTCATCCGCGTGCATAACCCTCAAGGTCCTCTGCATACCATCAATGAAATCCTGGGGGTCCATATTTTGCTTTACCACAGAAAATTCGGGAGGATCTAACCCAAGGAAGGTCTTAACCCTCGAACTACTGGCCTTGTCTGCTGGGTCAACACCAATTCCCTGTTATTGTGCCTAGGCGGCTACTAATCTGGTCAACAACCGTACAGCATCCCATACATCCTGGCCCTCTGCATCCGGCTGAGGAATTGGAGCAGGTGGTGGGGGCGGGGTATGTGACGTCTCAGACGGCCTCCTATTCTGAATCTCATCCTGGGCCCTCCTGGCCTGCCGAGTACGGCTAGTGGCCTCACCGGCCACTCTCTTGCCCTTCTGGGCAGCTGTAGCTTTCTTGTGGGGAATCGCTAAAATCAGAACAATTTATTAGAAAGCGAACGCTTAACACAGGGCTCTGTCGCACAATCTAAGAGAGAAAGAATGACATCATCATAAATGTCCCGTAGCCTCCTTTTTATAAATGCGGTGTACAACACGCCCATAAACAAGACTCTACTAGACACGGTCTGTAGACAACCCTGGGACGAAACTGCTCTGATACCACTTCTTTCACGATCCAAACCGATGAGTTGTGACGAGTGTCTGACCTCTAGCGACCAAACACCCCTAAACTCGTATCTGAAACATACTGAACATCAAAGGCCCATAAATGGCATAAACTGATCTCATAAGAGGGAAACATCGGAACTCTGTATAATCTGCATATATATACACAACATGCGGAAGAACAGTGCAAGCCAACTAGGCTGCTACATATACTGTACACAAAAGAATAGAAGCCGACAAGGCTACATCGTCTAACTACTACAAGCAACTGTCTACAGACCTCTACTAGAATGAAAGCTATAGAAAGGACGGGACAGGGCCCCGTCATACCCATATGCATACACATCTCAAAAGGGTGGCATACAAAAACTGACTGTAGCTCCGGATCGAATGGAGCATACTGACCACTACTAGATCTAGACGTCCTACTGAGCTAGACCACCTGTCTGTCTCCCTGTACCTGCAGGCATAAACGCAGCCCCTTAGAAACGGGGAGTCAGTACGGATAATGTACCGAGTATGTAAGGCATAAGAACAACATATATACATAAGAATCATGGATAAGATCTGAACTCATAAACTGAAATGACTGACTGCATGTATTTGTATGAACTAGTATCTGCCTAAATTTACATAAATCTGTATAACTGACAACGCCTCTGTGGGCACAAAATATGCATGCTCGTGCCTATCAATGATGGTCATTCATCTATATATGTGTGCGTATATAACGCCTGATATATGTGCGTATATAACGCTTATGTATGTGCGTATATAACGCCTGTAAAGCCTCTATGACATCTTATCATATCATATCAGCTCCTCTGTGGCCATAATCAATATCATCATCATAGTGGTAATGCGTATATAACGCCTATATCTCTTCTCATACTTTACATATATCTAATATTCGCGTATATAACTCATTCTGGTCACGAATCAATGAACATAAATATATAATGAATGTAATGCTTGAATAAATTGTACGCACAGTGTTGGATACATAAGACTGGACCCATGAATAGAAGGATCACTCATAAACGGGGTACACGAACATCAAAGACTGAAGTACTTCTAATGCTTCTAAGAGTAGAGTAATATGGAAGCTCGCTTACTCGCTTGTTGGATCATATCATAGGATCATGCCAAAAGAAGTAAAGAATGGCCTTAACATACCTTGAAGTATACTCAATCGTCCAACTTCTACCTCTCAAACTTGCAAGTCTACAATTAAGATAACATAGGTCTTAATTAGGCTATTTACCTCGCTTACTAATCATTTTAAACACGAATAGAGCTTGACAATTTATGGGCAACATTTTCCTTATAAGCTTAACAACTCTTCAACTTCTCCTTCGATCTAACATCAACCACAATACTCACAACATGATGACAACACATATATATATGTATCAAAAATATACCTATATCCATTCCCAATCATCTCTTAAAATAACCCCAAGTCACCATCTTGTCCTTCATCAACCTACCACTACCACAAATACTTTCTCTTTACTTAGTTCACTAAAACTCTTGATAATAAACTCAAATACAAGAGTAGAAATCATTTACACACCTTGAGGGGTCAAAATCCCAAGAATCACTTCAACTTTAACTCCCTAAGCTTCATAAACTTGAACCCTAGAAACAACCTTCTCCTTCACAAGCTCGGGTTTACGGGGTCCGGATCTTGTCAAATCTCCACTAATATGATGGAAAATATTGGGAGAGAATATATTAGGATTTTTCTTATTTGGAAATGAGGAAAATATGAAATAGGGTCGTGCACCACCTATTTATACTTGGAAGCCAAAAAGGCTACAGCGGTCCGGTTTGACGAGCGGGTCGACGGCCCATCGACGTGTCGACGGTCCGTCGACTTACTCCGTCGACCTGCGCCTGCAGATGCAAGGCTGCTGGACCCTATCGATGCTGCACATCGACGGTCCGTCGACCATGTCGACGACCTGTCTCCGATGACTGGTGTTCTGCAGATTTTTCTAATTCAGTTCAGATCGCGTCGATTCGATTCGTTCAACTTCTAACTCTATAAACTGCCAGGAATATCTGTTGGTACCCTCGTACACGGGGTGAGGCACTTTCTACTTCCAAACTCGGGCTCGGGTCTCTATTCCATGGGCATACCCGACTAGAAAACCATAGGTTCTACTACTATGAACACGAGGGGTGTAACAGTACTTAGAAGCCATTGGTTCCTTTAATATATCCTCATTTCATGATCTTTGGGATAGCCAAGTTCTTGGTGCTTTACTTGAGCGCGTATTCTTTATTAAAATGGTTGATACTTGTTTATATCACAAATTTGTGCTTACTTGGCATGGTGGTAGATTGGTCCACTCTAACATTAACCCTCTTCTTTTGAGGACTTTGTTGTTGTTTGTCTTTCTTATGGTGTTGCGAGGTTTAGATTCGAGAACGAATCTTTTTCAAGAAGGAGAGAATGATGCAATCCGAGTGTCCTCGAGGACATTTCGAGAACCTTCCTAGGGATTCCAATTGTGGCTGATTGCATGGAAGGATGAAGTGGAGAAAGGGGAGCATCAAGAAGGCCAAATAAGTGAAGATGATGGCTATTGTCACGACCCGACTAGGGGTCATTACGGGTACCCATACTTCGCATCTTCCTCTACTTCCCAAGTCATCTCTTTTACTTTTGCATCCTTTCATAATACCTTCATCAAGCTAACAGTTCTAATTCTTGATTCACCACCTCGAAGTTATTGAGAGGGCAGTAGAAACTTCTCATACGATAACTGTTCTGTAGTTTGAATTTCATCACTTGGTACAACTATGGAGGGCTTTACTGGGATAACCTATATTCTCCAAGTCTCTCTGAATGCGCTGATCCTCGGGCGCTAGTAGGGAACTGAATATCTTAACCGGAGAATTTCATAGATATTTTATATGATCCTTTACTATAGTCCATCTTACTCCATTTACTTGTAACGTGGCCTTAATTCCTTTTACATCTTAACTATTCTATGTCCGAAATTCTCATATCATCTATAAGCTTCCTCTTCTAGGTAATCTTACACATTTATTCTTCTTCACCGTAGGTTGACACTGTCAAGTACTCCCATGCTTTCAAATAATCCATTTCCATTTCAATCTTCTTCTATTGTTAACTCTGCATCCCTTCTTTAGCAAAGACATTACAAAATTCCGACTCAAGCGTTTGCTTTTAAGGCTCTCCCTGTACAATGCTTCCCCAACCGGTATGCGACATTGGAGCTCCGCATTCATCCAACTAGCTCGCGGCGGCTATTTCACCTGACTTCTTATCTTAGCCCATTATTTACTTCTTCCCTTGATCTTAATCATAGAATTATTACCGGTATACATCCATTACGAAATCATTTGTATAAACCCTTTGTTGTATGGGAATACCGTCTCATCCTTATTCATCTTACGTCTGAACAGAATCCATAATACTCACATGAGGTATCTTTTTAAAGTTAATACTGCTCTTCCATTTTTACACCTATCTTTTAATTCTACCTCATAATCCACCTTATTGTTGTACGACTACCATGTTGAATCCTCCGTCTATCTTACATTCTATGGTCCATATCTTGTATTATCTCATCCTTATGCCTCCGGTGGCCATGTTGCCTCGAAAAGTCGAAGACTACTCCTTTGATGGTCTCTTTTGGTTACCGTCTAGTTGCCACAACTATCAGACCATAAGAGGATTGTCTTTACCCCAGTATTTCTCTCAATACCTCTACCAATACCCATAGACCATCTTGTATGTTCGCCATTTCCACTAATATAGCTCATATTCGCTCTATATTCCCTATACCGCATCATCCATAAACTCGCCCTCTCTTGGCTCACCTTTCCTCAATAGTCACTCCCTGGGACCTTTACCGTGTAACTCACCGGGGGTGCAATTAGATACATATGAAGTCAGTCCATTGATCGTTCACAATCAAACCTTGTTTCTTCTTCCGTCTTACCTCTCATCCCCTTCCTTAGATGATTCCATCCACAGGACAATCGTTCTAAGCATATTTCAGAGTACCATTGACTACCCCTCCTCTTCTCTGATCAGTTCACACCGCTATAGGAGCATTGTCCCCTGCCACCTCAACATTTTAATAATAGGGTAACGCTTGGCCCTTTTAAAATTCTTTATATGGATGTCACGTAAACTCGCTCCTCACGCATAAGATATCTTGCTCAACAAATGGTTCTATAATTCCCGTCATAACATAACTAGCCACACCATTCCCACGGTAAGATCCAAAATTTCAATCACTTCATGACACCTATTACCATTCCTACTTAATGTTAGGATATCCACAAAGTTTGATCTTCTTCCACCCTCTGTTTATCGGGTTTCTGCTCTAGTAGACCTTTCTTCTATTTGCCTCACTTATGCCCTTCCTTCTCTGTTTCCAACATGTCTGTCTTTCTTATCTTTTCTCCCTACTATACACACATCACACATACTGGGCATTCGTCATTTATAGTTCTTTTATTTCGTTGATCAACCTTATTTTGGTTTCGCTTCCCTTCATATCAGTAATAACAAACTTCTACCATGTAACCGTTCGAGTAAATTCCTGGATAAATAACCTGAACTACAACGCAGAATACAACTATGGTCATACTATCGACCAATCTCCCGACAAGGAGCTTTTGTGAACACATCTCTTTTAATATCTTTCCTCGAGGTCTTACCGAGGTCAATAAGGCTAGCTGATGGTGGCATAAAAGTTTTCTCCCACTATAATCATCAGGTAAAGCCTAGCTTAATAATCAAATTCGGTATTACATGCATTGGCCTATACGTATACATCAAGCTCATTTAATAATTCGCTCTCCCAAAGCATAAAGGGCTAACCAAATTCTTCTAACTTACGACTTCTTCTAGAATGCCTATCTCTTTGATTCTCCTTAGTATGTAAAAAAAAATCTTTCTATTTCAGGCACATCATTCTCCCTTCCCATGGTCTTTATTCCATCCTAACCTATTCGTCATTCCCTTAGTTTAATACATACTTGCTATGTTTACCCTGCATTTTAACTACTCGCTCCCTCCTTAATCACTCGTTGCTGGTCCTCTCTTCTTCCCACGGCAATTCTATCTACATTTCCCCCAATTTCCTTTAGATTCCTGGGAGAATTTCGGTAGAGTTTCCCTTGTAAACATAACAATCCCAAACCTGCGCATAGCCCAGAAAACACATTCCATGCCTTAATAGGACACACATCGAAAGACATATAACACGCAACTCGGCAGCACAAAATTGTTTACCATAAAAGGACATAAGTAATAAAGCTTGTCTCATAAATTGTACCTGCCCACTCTTTCTACAATTCCATTATATATATATATATATATATATATATATATATATATATATATATATATATATATATTCCACACACTATGTCAATCAACTCCCTTCGGGGAGGTTTATTTACTCACAAATCATGATTCTAGCTATCACTGGGTCACTAACAAGCATAGAAATCTCAAATTGCTTGATTTGCTCAGATTTTCACCTTAACACAGTCAACAACATCAGGAGTAATATATGACAGCGTAGAACCCAAATCAATCGATACATACGTATCATAAGGGGATACTGACAATATACCTAGGACAATATCAGGAGGAGACTCAAGATCCTGTCGCCCAGCTACTGCATAGGTATGATGCTGGGATCCACTTGGACTGGGCATTCCTCTTCGGTCTCTATCACTGCCTACTAACATCTGTGGCCTTTGCCTCGGGGGGCGTGCCGATGATGAAGAGCCAACTACTATTCCCGTAGAGCGAACCTTATCTTTACCACGTAGCGATGGACAATCGCGCCTAAAATGGCCTGGCCGAGCACAGGCATTACAAACATCCGAGCCCAAGCGGCACGGTCCAGAATGTAACTTACGACACTGAGTACATCGTGGTACCGGTGACCTCGCCTGACTGGAACAACTCCGAATCCGAGAACTGGAAACTCTGAGACTCTGGGGTGGCCTAGAAAAAATAGATCTATCAAACCTGGGTCTAGGAAACTGTGGAGGAGCACTATTTGTTGAACAAACTGAGTGCCAGGAGAATTGTTGCCTCGGAGCGCCCCTAAACTCATGATCAAACCCTGAAGAACTCTCTTTCTCCAACCCCTGTTACCGTGGCCCACATCCTGCCGCTGAGCTTGAGCGGCTACTAATTGAGTAAGCAAAAGAATGGCCTGTCTCATCTCTTGGCCCAAGGCATCTGGTGGAGGAACTGGGGGTGCTGGAGCTAAAGTTAAGGCTCCCCTTTGATCCTCCAAAATGGGCGAAGTATGGGAAAACCGAGATAGGGCCTTATTCTGGGGTTTGCTCTCCTCTATATCCATAGACAGCTCCCGTTCAAGCCCTTCTTCAACCACTATCTTGCCCTTCTGGGCTACTGTAGCTTTTCCTTTCATCGACTTTGCTGAAAACATAACGCATGAGATATTGCACGATCTATGAAGAAGAAAGACGGTCATTATTCCTAAATGCTCCGCAGCCTCTTGTTTATAAGTGTGGAGCGCTTCACACCCATAAACAAGACTCTACTGGACACGGTTCATAGACACACCCTAGGACGGAACTGCTCTGATACCACTTTGTCACGACCCGACTAGGGGCCATGACGGGTACCCGGAGCAAACTACCGAGCACCACTCATTATACTCCTCATCATACTTAACCGGCCTTGATTTATTATTCCTGACACAGCTAGCCATGAGGAGGAATCATTTTCACTTTCAAAACATATCTACATTTATATACATAAGCCCTCCGGCTATGAAAATGATATACAAAATTACAACGTAGTCATCATGGGACATCTACTACCACACGTATGTATCTACGAGCCTCTACTAGAGTACTAGACATAAAGACGGGACAGGACCCCATCGTGCCCAAATATATGCACAAAATAATATATCAAAACGGCATCTCCGAAGTAATGGAGTGCTCCTGTAAGCCTACTGAGTGGCTCCTAGGAATCTAGGCCGCCTCCCTGTCTACCTGTGGGCATGAACACAGCGCCCAAAAAGAAAAGGACGTTAGTACGAAATATGTACTGAATATGTAAGGCATGAGTAGTAACATAAATAAAACGTGAAGGACAGCATAAAATAAAGACCAAGTATACCTTTTGAGGTGTTCGTCATACTTACTTTACCTTTTCTCAAGAATCAAGGAATGCACACGCATATACATATAATGATACTGTATCTGCTCTTGCACATTAGACATTATCCGTATTCGGCCACATAGTGGCTCGACAGCATCCGTATTCGGCCACATAGTGGCTCGATAGATTCATATACATGTCATTCGTACCCGACCATAACAAGGCTCGGTATATCTCGTCATCATCATTATCATCACTATGGAAGTCCTTTATCAATATCATATTAAGAGTCTTGGAAGTCATAAATTCTAGCTTTTCTTAGGAGTAGGATATTTCAGACATCCTAACTGAATTCGTAAATAGGGAATTATGCTTCTATATCACCTGGAAGGCACAATCATTTTCGCTATCATGATCATCATTACTGTCGTGTCTCACTTTTGAAGAAAGCAATGACATAAGACGAGGCCAACTATCATGAATGTGATGGAGACTCATAAGGTAAGCTCAATCATCCCATGAGGACATGTGGAACTTTAGTCTTTGGGTACCACTAGGAGGGGAATTATTATCGTAATCGTTGTCATGAAGAGCATTCATCAACATCATCATGAGGGCTTTAAGAAGCATGGAAACCTAGCATCTTAGGAGTGAGGGCAATATGGAAAACAAGTGTGGGGTCACAACATAGGAATTTCCATCATAAGAATCATTGTCAATTATATCGCAAGATTTATGAAAATTGTGGATCTCTAGTGTTTCTGGGCTTAGGAGCGTTATGAGTGTCGTATGTAGTTTAACAACTATGGAATCATCATCATTATCATAGAACATATCTCATATCTGGCTCATATGAAAACTCTTAATAATCATGAACATTTTAGCTTTTGGAATGTAAGAAAGTCATGGAATACATGGGAGATACAATACAGGGGGTCATGCCTTATGAAAGAAAGGGACAAGCCTTACATACCTTTACGTCTCGTTAACTCTATCACTTGAACACTTCCCTCCAATATTCACATTTCTACATTCAAAAGAGTTTGTACTAAAATTAGATAATTGATAACATAAGTATGCTTGAACTAAAGCTAATGAAAATTAGGCAGCATCTCCTTTGTTTCTACAACTTTCTCCATATCATATAACAACTCCCAACCATCAATAATAACATTCATAATATCATAATCAATAACTTTGTCAAGTTCGACATTATCCACTTCCCACAATTTCCTCTCAAGGTCATCCATAATCATGGTCATAATACAACATCACATTCATCCTCATATAATGTTTCTCCCATATTCTTAATAGCATTTATAACATAATTATACCCGTAACATGTCAAGAATCATAAATCATGTGAAGCTACTACTCAACAACACCATTTTTTCACATTTGAGTTCCATATTCTACTTTCTTCCATAATCTAAGTCTTTCAACCCTTCAATATTCTAAATAGCATGGAATGATCATAAGACTCACCTTTGATTGCGTAGGACTGGGTTTTGGATAGAAAGGATCCACTTGAAGAAAACCCTAGTTCCTCTTCCAAAGAATTTCTTGACTTCTAGCAACCCCAAGGAGCTTCCTTGCGCTTGATTCACTTAAATTATGATATTGATCTTTGATTTACCTTGGATTCTTGTAGACGAAGTGTGGAGAAGTTTCTAGAGGTGTGGAGAGGGGTTTTAGGAGTATTTAGGGTCTGTTGGTGATGAAAAAATGGGAGAAAAATGAAGTGGGCCAAATATATATATGACTTGGAACTTTTTCACCGACAAAAACTTACGGTAGACATACGGTTCGTATGTCATACTTACGGTCCGTATGTCTGACCGTATGTTGGTCAAAATTCTGCACAACTCTCTGATGTTGTTTTACGCCTCTCAGGCATGACAGACGGTCCGTATGTCACTT
Source organism: Lycium barbarum (assembly GCF_019175385.1). NCBI lineage: Eukaryota > Viridiplantae > Streptophyta > Magnoliopsida > Solanales > Solanaceae > Lycium > Lycium barbarum. The sequence continues at coordinate 93,772,097 of NC_083347.1, read as the reverse complement.
TTACGGTCCATATGTTGGGCCGTATCTCTGCCCAGTCAACAAACTTTCATGAAAAGTACTTTCTTCGATTATCTTAGCCTCGTAACCTTTAGGGTACATGCTTAATAATTGTCAAAAGTCTTTCTTTAACCTGATAGGGGTATCATAGCCTCTCTGGACTTACATTAGTTTGCTTACGACGTAATCGACGCGAAAATTTTCAAGGTGTAACAGTTATGCATGAAAAAGGGGTTATTACTTAAATGCAAAGCCATCATTTCACAAACGAAGATCAACAAAACAAGGCCCTTACTTTATTAAGGGTAAAATTGTAATAGCTAGCTAGTCTTCATTTTCTATCTTAGTATAAATAGTTGACTAAACATTGCATTAGACTATTTTGATAAATGATATTTTGATACTCTTTTAAGAGTTTGAGGGCTTGTTGAAGACATTGATTATGCTTGCCACATTGTTGAGAGGGTTGACTGCTTGGGACATTAGTTCCCTTGAGGTCATCTTAAGAGATTAGGTGCTTAATAGAGTGTAATTAGGAGGTCTTGATTATTATTATAGAATCTTGGTTGTCTAGTTGTGCCTATTTTTGTGTCAATCTATCTCTTTTTTTCCTTATTATTTTATTGTTTCCGCGTATCCATTCTTGTATTAGGAAGGGTCTTTTAAGGAAAAAAAAACCTAATGCTCAAAATGACCGAGCAGGCCCTTACACTAATCCTCGAAGCAAAAGTAAAGAGATTTTTCCACTATGAAAGAGAAGATGTGTATAATATAATGAATCCCAAATAACCCATATATATAGATTACAAGTAATCCCAAACCTATAAGAGAAGGTTATCCCAATCCTACAAGGACGATATGTTTTCCTTTCCCAAATCTCTTAGAATAATGGGTTTCTTAAACCTATAAGGATTACGAGTTTCCTAAATATACAAAAGAAAAATTCTAGATATAATTGACAAATCTTTCCCAAGGGTTGAATTCTCTTCATCAACAGGAACCGTGTCTTTCTGTATTGCCCCAACCCTCAAAAGGTCTCTACTGAGTAATGCACACACTAATCAAGTTCAGACAATGTCTAAAGTTATTAACAGGGACTGTCCTAGTCATCATATCAGTTGGATTATCATGTGTAGACACTTTCTTCATATCAACCACCCCTTTTGATACAATGTCTCACATAAAATGATGTCTTACTTCAATATGCTTCATCTCCTCATGTAAAATCAGATTCTTGGTAAGATGAATGACACTCTAACTAACACAAAACACTGAAGTCTTCTTATGAGCCAGTCCAAGATCACTTACCAAGCCTTGTAGATAAATAAATAACCTTTTTCACTACTTCCGTAATTGTCATATACTCAGACTCTATGGTAAACAAAGCAACAACATAATGCAAAGTCGTATTCCAACTGATGACATACCAGAAAATCTCATAGATCTTCTCTTATCCAAGTCCCCTACATAATCTGAATCAACATAGGATACTATTGATTCGCTTAGCTTGTCTTTGCAAAAAGTTAAGCCCACATCTTCAATAGCAGTATCTCAAGATCTACTTCACTGCCTACCAATGTTCTTTAGCAGGATATGTCATGTATCTACTCACAATACTAACAACATGTGAAATGTCGGAGCGATTAAAATTCATAATATACATAATACTACCAACAACACTCGAATATGGAACACTAGACATCTATTACATCTCCTTATCTATTTTGGTGACATGTTTGCAGACAAGTTTAAATTGGAAGCACAGGAACAAAGGCACATGTTTAACACCTGTCATATTAAATCTTTTGATAACCTTCTCAATATAGGACGGTTGAGATAGAATAGCGTCGAACTTTTCTATCTCGAATGATCTCCTTCCTTAATATCTTACTTTTGTAACCTAAATTCTTCATCTCAAACTCCTTACCTAGTTGTTTTTCAATCAAACAATATGTGACATGCTTTTAGCATCAATAACCATGTCATCCACATATAAAGATAAATACACAAAAGAGCATTCTTCAAGCTTCTTGTAATACACACAACTATCATATGTACTTCGAGAAAGGCATCTTGAATCATAAATGTATTAAATGTTTTATACTACTGCCTAGCCGATTATTTCTGACCATATATAGATTTATTAACCAAGAAACATGGTTTTTTGTACATGGAATGATGAATCCCTCAAGTTGACTCATATATATCTATTCTTCCAAGTCACCATTCAAGAATACAATTATCACATCTAATTGTTCTAGCTCTAAGTTATGAAGAGCCACCAAAGCTAGTGCGACCCAGATAGAGTTATGTTTCATTACAGGTGAAAACACTTCATTGTAATCTATCCCTTCCCTCTATGTAAAACCTTTAACCACCAATCTTATCTTACATCTTGGTGCTTTAACCATCGGAACGACCTCCTTTCTTTTGAAAACTCATTTGCAGCCTACAACCTTTTATCCTTTTGGCAATGAAACAAGCTTCCATGTTTGATTCTTTTGAAGAGACTCTGTCTCTTCACCCATAACACTAACTAACTGATCTACTTCTTAACTATAATTATAACTTCCTTATAGCTATTAGGCTCAAACACGTTAACAGTCTTACAAAACAAATTCCATAAAATTTGCATATCCAAGAAGATTCACGCCAATTATGTTTGCAAGCCTTTATGGTCGGTTTATCACTCTCTCCTGTTGCAATGCTATATGGCTGCTGTTGAATAGGTGCATCAATATTATCATCATGATTAAGGTTTTGCACCTCATCCGTTTCCTCTACTTTTAAACTACTGGGCTGAGTTAGTGGAGATTCAATTTCTAGCTCTACACAGTCAATGACTATTGCCTTTTCCCTCAGACTGCCACTGAGGAAGATTTATTAAATGTCAGATATCTACTTATAATTAACCCTAGAGTCTTATGATCTGTGCACCACAACCAGTAATTTTTTACTCTAGTTGCATACCCTAGAAATATGCAATTATTTGTCCTCATCTCAAGTTTTCCATCCCTATCTCACATGAGCATAAGCAAGACAACTAAATATCCTCAAATTTGAAAAATCAACAAGTAAACTAGACCATACTTCAAAAGGAGTTTTGAACTCAATAGTTGTGGATAGAATCTTTGACCAAATAAAAAACTGTATTGATTGCTTCAGCCCATTAAAACCTTGCTAACACATGTGTGAAATTATGATTCGTGCCCATCACAAAACGTTCTGCTCATACATTCTGCAACACCATTCTGTTGTGGTATTCCGACACAAGTGCAGTGTCTCACTATGTCCTCTCTGCTGCATATATTATTGAACTTTGAATTGTAAAATTCCAACCCATTGTCGGTCTGAAGACGCTTCACTTATCTTTTTCCCTACCTCTCAACCATCGTCATCCATTTAACAAATGTAGGAAATGCCTCATCTTTATATTTTCAGAAAATACGCTCATACCATTCTTGAGTAATAGTAAATCAAAGGCATTAGATATCTGGCGCCACTCTTGGAGGAAACGGTTTTGAACGCCGCAAGTCTGAATGTATATAATCTAACTTGTCTTTGGTCTTGTGCTCTGCCTTCTTGCAGAACTCCATCCTAGTATTCTTACCAAACACACAATGCTCACAAAAATTCAAAGCTTGATTTTTGTACCCTTCCAGAAAATTTGCATGCCCAACAAAGACAATCCCTTCTCACTCATATGACCAAGTCGCAAGTGACACAACTGAGACTGATTCAAATCACTTTTTCCAAAAGCTACAACTACTTCTCCTTCAACTACACTAGCTTGAACATAATATATACTAGAATGCAACTTACCCTTCTGAGCACCATGGAGCCTTTGCACACTTTAAGTGTCTCATTCTCTAAGTGAAACTTATACCCTTGATCATCCAAAGTCGAAAGAGAAATTAAATTCCTCTTCATTCAAGGAACATGACAACACTCAATGTTTCTGATAATGCCATTGAACATTCTCAATCTGATGTTACCAATCTCCTTTACCGCTAATAGATTATCATCACACAAGTAGACAGTCCCACTCACCTGCTTGTAAGTGGCAAACTAATTCTTATGTGGACACATATGGAAAGTTGCACCAGAATCAAGAACCCAAGAATTCTACCTCGACTAGAACTAGGGGTAGACATAAACACCGAAAACCGAAAAAACAGACCGGACCAACTTATTTCAGTTTTTTGATTTTTCGGGTCGGTTTAAATAACAAATTCGGTGTTCGGTTCTGGTTCCGGTTCACCGGTTCTTCAATATTCGGTTAAACCAAAAATTTAGTAAATAATTTTTACACCCCTCACCCTCAGATCACTCAGCCCACTCCACTTTCTAAGGCCCAACTTAATATATCCAACTATGAACTATCCAAGCCCATCCCTAACTGACCCAAATTAGTATACCAGCTATCCAAATCCAACGGACCAACCCTAACTTCATTTCCTCTGCTCTCCACCTCACATCTAACCTAACAGTTCGACTCTTCAGTCCTCACACGATCACACCTAACAGTCCTCACACTGCTCTGTTCGACTCCTCACACCTAACAGTCCTCAGTCCTCACACCAACGGCGGCGGGAGTTCTTAGGCACCAACAACGGTGGTAATTTCATTTTCTCCTTATAATTTCTTTGTTTGATTGTTCTTTTTTTTTCATAAGTTTGAACCTTAATTTCTTTTTTCACCGAATCCTAACTAGGTTTGGATAAAGAATCACTGAATTTGTAAGTATTGGGTTGGATTTGTTTCAAATTCTTTTCCTTTTCAGTAAAGTTTAAATCTTTATTATGGGGTGTTAAATTTTCTTAAATTATCAGTGGGTATCTTTAGAATTTTAAAGAAAAGAAGAAGATAACATTTGTTCTTGTAGTTTTGGAGAAATCTGGGCAAGAATTGTTTATACTGTAATTGCTAGATTTTCTTTAGGTGCATAACTTCATATTTGCTGCTTCTTGTTCGGTTTTGTTGAGTGTTTATTGAACTACTCTACTGCTATAGAGCTCTATTTCTTTTCTTTGAAACTAGTAAATGTTGCTATAGAGCTTCTATCTTATAGTTTCTCTTTTTAATTTTTCATAGATGGCGGATGAAACTAGACTAAGTGCGGCTGGTTCAACTGATAGCGTACCTAATATAGATGATAGCAATGACATTGACAAGTCATTTGACACCCAGACCTAGGTAACAAAGAAAAGAAAAGAAATAAGTTCTAGATCAGCGGTTTGGGATCATTTTGATAAGGTTGTTGCGAATGGTATTGGTAAAGCGAGGTGTAGACATTGTAAAAATCTTTATGCCACTAATACAACTGTAAATGGGACAACGAGATTGAGACAACATATAACTTTGAGGTGCCCAGTATATAAAGCCAAGATTGAAACTTGCACTCAGAAAAAGATAAATTTTGCATCTAAGGATGAGCCGCTTTGGGAATTTGATCAACAATTAATTAGGAGGGCTTTTGTTGAGATGATAATTACGGATGAACTAACATTTAGCTTTGTAGAAAAGGAAGGCTTCAAGAAGTTTATGAATGTAGCCCAACCTTTATTTCAAGTTCCTTCCCATAGAACAATAACAAGAGATTGTTATGAACTTTATGGCGAATTGAGACTAGATTTGAAGAAGAATTTTAGAGAAGCAAAATAAAAAACCTGCCTTACTACTGACACATGGACATCATTGAAAATAATTAATTATATGTGTTTGACTGCTCACTATATTGATAAAGATTGGATGTTGCATAAAAAAATACTGAATTTTTGCCCTATCAATAGTCATAAGGGTGAGCATATGGCAGAGGCTATTAGTAATTGTTTGCTTTATTGAAACTTGGATAAGGTTTTTTCTGTTACTATTGATAATGCTTCTTCCAACGATGTTACAGTTAGAGAATTGTCTAAACAGTTAAATATATGGGGAACTAATATAATGGATCGTAAGCATCTTTACGTGAGATGTATGGCACACATGCTTAATCTAATTGTGCATGAAGGTTTGAAGGAAATTGATGCTTCTGTCAAACGTGTTAGGCAAATGGTGAGGTATGTTAGATCATCTTCGGCAAAAGGAAGTCACTTTAAGAAATGTTGTGAAGTTCAAAGGGTGGATTGTTCTAAAACATTAGAGCTAGATGTGCCTACTAGGTGGAATTCCACCTACTTTATATTGGATACGGCATAACACTTTGAGAAGGCCTTTGATAGGTTTGATCTTTTTTATGAGAATTTTAATAATTATCTTTCTACTCATGTTCTTGAAGATGGAAGTGTTGCAGGTCCTCTCCAATCTGATGAATGGGTGAATGTAAGGAATGTGATAAAGTTTCTTGAAAGATTTCACGAGCTCACCGTAAAGGTTTCAGGTTCACATTATGTTACTTCTAATGTTCATTTTGAGGATATATGTGAGTTTGATGTGCATTTGAAAGTGTGTTTAGCAAGTGAAGATCTTAATTTGAGTAAAATGGCTGAGCGGATGAGAGAAAAGTTTTAAAAGTATTGGGGTGATCCTGAAAAGATGAACAAAATGATTTTTATTTCTTCCGTGTTGGATCCTCGTAATAAAGTGTGTGTATGTTAGCTTTGGGCTTGAAGAGCTATTTAGGGAGGAAGTAGGAAAGAAAGTAAGCAAAGGAGTGTATGATTATATGAAATCTTTGTTTGGAGAGTATCTAAAAAATTATTCAAGAGAATTTCATCATAAATCATCTCCATCTGCATCTTCTTCATCTCAATGCTCATCTGATGTATCTTCTAGTTCTGACACCTCTTTGAGAACAAAAGCTTTGAGAACTAAGCTTCAGTTGAAGAAACAAAAGGAAGATTCTGGATGTAGGGGTGCTAAATCGGAGTTGGATAGATACATTAGTGAAGAACAAGGGCCTGAAGATGAATGTGTTGACTTTAAGGTCTTAGATTGGTGGAAAATAAATGCTCCTAGATTTCCTGTTCTTTCAGAGTTGGCTCGTGATGTGTTGGCTATTCCGGCTTCTAGTGTGGCATCGGAATGTGCATTTAGTACCGGTGGACGTATTCTTGATCCATTTAGAAGTTCATTGACTCCTAAATGTGGGCAATCTCTTATTTGTGCCCAAGATTGGCTTATAGAGGAGACTAAATCCGTTAATATGGAAGAAAGTTTGGAGTATCTTGAGACTCTTGAGCTTGGCAAGATTTTATATTTCTTTGTGGTTTTTAGTGCAAAAATCATATACTTATTTATGTTGTATGACATATTTGATTAAATTTCCTTTAGAGATAGCAAATAGTGGAAGAGATCCTTGCATTGTTGATGTTTGATTTAGGGAGTTTGATTGCAATTTGCTACTAGTGGTAAGTTTAATATTTTATTTTGTATTTCTATTCTTTTACCTTGAAAGTAATATTCTAACTTTTGGTTTTGTCTTATTTTTTATTATGTTCAAGTTCAACAATGCCTTCTAATGCTCGTTCACATGTTTGGTAATATTTTGCGGTAGTTCAAGACAATGAAGAAGGGCGTAAATTAAGGTGCTTGACATGTGGTATGATACTTAAATATAATTTAAGAGTGAATGACACAAGTTCCTTGATGAAACATATTGGGAAATGTCTTGAGCGTCAATAAGAGAGGAAAGTTCGCCTTCAAATTTGAGCATGTCTTTTGAATTTGGTGAATTTCGGACCGAATTGTGATTGCTAGTTTTGTGTTAAGACAATGGATTTAAGACATAGTTTGTGACAGCTAATTTTTTGTATTTGGAGCTAAATTTTAAGACATTTGTGTTGTTTATTTATGTTGTTTGGCAGTTTGGCTGCTGCTTGTTTTAAGCTTATGTTATTTGTGTTGCTTGTGTTTGCCTTGTGCGTTGTTTTGCTGATGCTGGCTGGCTGTTGTTATTGTTTTAAGTTGAAGGCTTTGAGCCTGATGGTTTAGTTTTGCTGCTGCTAGCTGCTGCTACTGATTTTTCAGCCAACTTGGCTGCTAGTGTTTTAATGTTGTTGGCTTTATTGTTCCAGTTCTAGAAAAAAGCAGGGCACAATTATTGAATTTTCGGGTCGGCGTGTATAGAGGGTATAGATTTTCGGGTGGGCATGTATAGAGTGAATTTTCGGGTGGGCTGCTGCTACTGATTTTTTTTTTTTTGTCGTAGTTCCTGTTCCTCCTTTTTGACACTCTCAGTTCTCCCATAATTAGATGTCTGGTAAATAACGATCGGGAAGAACAGAAGGCTGGGATATTCCATAGTGACATTGTTGTATTAGTGTTGCTTATCACTAGAAAAAAAAATGATTTTTTGCCCATCACTAGAAAAAATGAATTGTTGGCTACTGTTAGTGGCTTAGTGTTGCTTATCACGATATGTACAGCAGGTCATAATTTTCCATATCATTTGAGGAACAATGTTATAGGGCCAGCTAGAAGGTGAATGCAGAATGAAAGCAGAATATTGAGGAGCTTAATGGCATGCCGTCTGTTAAAGAAAGTTCATTTTACAAGTAGAAAAGCGAATTAGAAAAACCGAAATCGAACCGAACCGAATTAATTCGGTGCGGTGTTCGGTGTCCACTTTAAAAAAAACGAAACCGAAACAACCAAACCGAAGTTTGAAAAATCGAACCGAAGAACCGAACGCCCACCCCTAACTAGAACTCACGAAGGAAATGACACTACTCAAGGCTTGCAAAATTAATGTGAAGTAAATTCGATTTTAATATAGTGAATCAAACACATGATAAAAAATAATTTCTGTATAACTAATCCCCGTATATATCTACATAACTTGTTTCCGTATCAAACGACCCTAAGGGTGCAAAATACAAAGACCTCCTTATACTTGAGGCAGTTGTCCAAGATTAACTTTTTCTAGTTGAAATTTGTACATAATTACTTTAAAAAAATAAAAATATTTAATTACCCAAAAAAAAAAAGGAAGAGAGATTAATTCTCCAATTCAAGCAACCAAACAGGCTCAAACTTTTTGATCCAAAGTGTTTCACGCGGGAACCCATCATCTAGTAGGATTCTTTTGTAGAAACCGCAAAAGGGTATTTTTCGGCCATTTTGAAAGAATTAAAAAGCACCAAAATAATGTCTAAACCCAATGATTTAAAATTAAACAAAGATAAAGGATCTCCGAACAAAGAAACAGGAATTCAAATCGATTTTAAATGAGACAAATTATAAGGGAGAAAAGACTGCTCAATAAATGAAATTGCTGAAAAAATTTTCTTTGAACTGTTTGAAAGTTATTCAATTTGAATTAACAGGGTACAACTATTTGTTTTCATTTTTAGGAAAAAAGAACAGGTTTATTTGGAATTTTACTGGAGCTTTTCTCGGGCCGGGCGGCAATAAAGCACGCCTAAAGATTTGGTACCACGTAGCTTTCGAGCGGGACCTTCTATTTTAAACTTTCACTAGTTTGTCTTTGTTCCAATTGCCATTGCCCTTTCCAATTTGTAATTTTGTCCAGATCTATGTTGATATTGTATTTAAAATTCATTTTGAAACATAATTTTAACTTATGCTATCTCCAATTTCTGATCAATTCGTTTTGGGTCTATTGTCCAATCAATTAACCACTACTCCGTTATTAATTAACGAATACTTTTTAAATTATACCTCCTAATCATAAAAAGAACAAGTAATCTACAAACTCGTCTTACAAAGAGTGATGTTATTACAGTTGGATTTTCTGGTTAAGTGAAGTTATAGACAAACTTGACTTATACTAAGTAATGTCAGAATTAATTGATTACATTTTATCAAACATTTGAACAATTTTATGAAATTATGGCGGTAATTTTTTATATTTTAAATCAAGATGTAGTCCATGATTTTCTTGAAAAATGTGTGCTTAGTTATAATTTTAATTAGTTAGATCAACTAAATATTATTTATTAATATATTAGTTATTTTGTACAATATTAGTTACAAATATATAACTATTTAATATTATATTTTCAAAAGATAATACGTATCTAGAATAGCAATAAATAAATTTAGTATCATATATTAACCTTTATGTTTTGAAAATTAACTTTTATTTTTAAAAGATCTAACTATGTAATTACACTTGTGCAATCAGCCTTAATTACAATGTAATTACGACACACAAAGTCTTGGTAATTATGTTTAACCGGTGAATTTGCCCGCGCTTCGCGCATGACTTAAAAACATTAACAAAGATATAAAAGATGAGCTGGCAAATTTTAGATATCATCCTTCTAGGGAAAGAATAAAAATTTAATTAAGCATACCTTGTGTAGTTTTTCTTTTCCCGTGCTTAGCCTTGGAAATAAAGATAATCCAAACCATTATAACCAGAACAAAGTTAATAAGCCACCTGGGTACTCTGGTAAAGTCCGTTTCAACTTCAAATCTTCTCGCATATATTTCCTTAAGGAGTTCCTTAAATCTTACTTCGCCCTTCCGCGGGCTACAGTCCTCAATCCTCATCATCCTACCGCTCATGACTCCCTCAAGGATTCCTTATTATTCTATTTTCCACTTGGTCACGCTTCGCGTGGTCATAAAAAACCTAATCAAATTTATAAACTACACTATTTTTTAATATTCAAATATTAAAGATCTTTGTAGTCTTCAATAAACCTCATCAGTTTTATATTTTTCCCGAACTTTTCATCACCAACCAAGATTACAGCAAGCAATGGCTCTAGAAGTCTAGAGGTTGTAAGTAGAGTTTTTGAATTAATTTGATCCCACTAAAATATCCAAGGGCATTAGTGTGTCACATAATAGATCATATTACAAAAGTAATAGTGGTAGTGCTCTCGTTTCCTGGAGTCACCTTGATCAAATTGATAGGAATGATTTTCTGTCGGAGAACATATAATAAATACAAATCACATGATACTATAACCTGGAAAAGTTTTCATCAATTTTAAATTTATATTAAACTATTGAATACATTAGTTTACGAAATGAGAAAATGACAAAAAATGGAAAGAAACAATATGGTACGAAGGTAAACATTCATGACAAATAGATGCAATTCAATTAACATACTTAACTCTTTTCAAACAGTACCATTAGTATGACATAGCATAATTTTTTATTTTTTTTTGTGAAACATAAAAATACTTCACCTCTCGCCATTTAATAATAGTTTGGATTGTCCAAAAATTATATCTATTTTTCTCTTATATAGTTACTCAACTCTTTAGATAATTATTAAAAAAGTAAGTTCGGACTTTTTGCCTTGTGCATATTTGATCCTGCTTGGTGCAGCCTCTAAAACAAAAGTACCCTTGTAAAAAGAATAAATAAAGTATATCTGTATTTCTAAAGGGAACTTAAGTCTATACATAATTGAATTAATTTTCAGTATTTGATCATTTAAGAGACTCACATTTCAAGAAAGATAAGTTTTTTCAAAATGTCCATTTACGTTGAATTGTTTGAATTCAACGAAGTATAAATACAACAAAACATCAACTCTTTACCTTAATACTCTTCCCAAAATAAAAGTTAAAACTTCAATTGCAAGCGCACGTGCATAGTATTTCATGAACTAAATGCACAAAAGATAAAACCAAAGATCATAATTTTTCGTTTTCAAAACATTGTCCACAACGTTACATAATACATATCTATGCTACTTCTAAAATAGCCAAAAGAGGACATAAGTGGACAAATCATTACCTTGAAAATACAGTTTCATAATCGAAACAATGATCTGGTACCACGAGTCTTCATGTAGCAGGTTCTTTTGTAACAAATCTCACACACGAATTTGTTGGTAGTAGGCAAGTGGGTTTTTATCTTATAAATACTAACTTTCAACGGTTACAATTTTTGGAGAAGAAACCAATAGAAGAGGAAGAGAGGGAGGTGTAATTAAGACAATTTAGATTGAGCAATTACAATATATATCAATGCACCTGACAATTATTTTTGGGAAGGTAATTGTGTCTTAAAGATACTACTACGTGGGCTAGCTTTACTACATCATTTATATTCTGAGGCTTTTGTTGAGCCATTTAGGCAGTTTATATTATGCATAAAAATGAAGAAAAATGCAAAAAATGGAGAAAAAAGATAAATAGGAATGGAGGCCATAGAGAGATGCCACATCCCTAGCTTTATAATATATATATATATATAGATTACTATTTTAGTAATTGCACCAAATCCAATTATAACGTGGTTGTCCAAACAAATCCTTAAAAGCTTATAAGTCATTTACAATAGGCTAATTGAAACAGGCTCTAGGTGTATTCTGTATGAAGGAAAATATTTTTCATGAGAAATGCTTTTTTAGAAAACGTTTCCTAGTAAAAATAAGTGAGTATCTTACTTATTTTCTTATGTTTAGTAACCAAAAATCACACTAGGTATGTTGTTGTTGGTAAAATGGAGTGTTGGGTGTGTTGAGGGTGGGGATGTGAGAATTTGTTTTCAAAATATTTTTCAAAAACTTTCTAACAATTGACCACAAGAATTTTTCACTTTTTCCCGAAAATTATTTTCACTTTTTTTTTGAATCAGCGTTTGGCTATGACAATTGCTTTGAAATTTGAAAAACACTTAAAAAACCTGTTTTCATATATTTTTTTTTTACTTTTTTCACTTTTAATACATTTAAACAACCAAATATTCATTGCAAAAACTATAACCAAAATCCAATTCCAACTTTAGAATTCCAAATAAAGTGAAAAATATTTAGTTTTCGTGGCTAAACTAGAAGTCGTATTTGTATTTTTATAGCCAAATGTTGATTTTTAAATTAAAGTGAAATAATTTTTCGGAAAAAGTGAAAAATTCTGATGGCAAACAAGTCCTTAAAGGACGCGGGACCTTCTATTTTGATTTTTGAACTTTGCCTAATTTGTCTTTTGAGTGTGGATCCACTGCCCTTTCCAAATTTCCCAATTTGTGTACACTTCGAGTGAGCTACAAATCCCTTGCAGCCACACTAATTCTACAGTTCTACTCTAACCACCCTTCCATTATCAATCTCATTCTTCAGATCTGTCAATATTTATATTCAAAATTCATTTTAAAACATACTTTTTAACTTATGCTTTTATCTCCAAGTTCGGATCAGTTTGTTTTGAGGCTATCAATCAATTAACTATTCCTAATTTCAAACTGGAGTAGTTAATCAATTAATTGCAATTTATTGTGAAAATTGGAAACCCTAGGTTTTGATATGGCAGGATCGTCGTCCATACAACCAGAAGCAATACTAGAATGGCTACAAAAAGAAATGGGATACCAACCATTAGGTTCATATGCAGCTTCAAGCAAAGCAACAATGCCCACAATCGATTCGCTTCGCAAAATTTGCCGTGGTAACATGATACCTATATGGAATTTTCTTTTAAATAGAGTTAAATCTGAGAAAACTGTCGAAAAAGTCCACCGTAATATCCTCGTACACGGTCGAGACGATAATGGTAGTAATAATGGAAATGTTAGGAGGAAGGAGAGCGGTAGTTCGGGTTTGGGGGCGTCGTCGAGTGGTGAGAATAGTAGGGAATTTGCTTTGCAAGAGAGAGATTTGGCTGAGAAAGAAGTGGAAAGGCTAAGGCAGATAGTGAGGCGTCAAAGGAAAGAGTTGAAGGCGAGAATGTTGGAGGTGTCGAGGGAGGAGGGTGAGCGTAAACGCATGCTTGACGAGAGGTCTAACTGCAGGTACGTCAGCTTGTTTGGATGGTTGTTACATATTGTTTCATAATGTGTTATTATAATGTATTGCTTTAATGAATACAATATTTGGGTAGATTGTATCATTTTCCATTGTTACATAGTGTCACACATTAACAATCGGAATGATAAACCTACAATATTATAAAGAAAAGTAGGGTAGGGGGTAGAGTTATTATAGAGGGTGAGCGTAAACGCATGCTTGACGAGAGGTCTAACTGCAGTTTCGTTAGTACATATTGTTTGGATGGTTGCTACGTATTGTTTCATAATGTATTGTATTATATTGTATTATATTGAATTGTGTTGTATTGTATTTTTTATTGTATCGTTTTTTATCATTATATAATGTCGTGCATCAGTAATTTGAAGGTTAAACCTACAAGAAAAGTAGGGTACGGGGTAGAGCTATTATAAAAGAAGTATATTAAAAGATAAAATAGGATTATTAGATAATGAAAATGGAAATGGCAGTGGAAATGTTAGGAGGAAGGAGAGTAATGCGTGTATTATATTGTGTTGTGTTGTACTGTATTGTTTTGATTGATGCAACATTTTGATAGATTGTATCGTTTTCCGTCGTTACATATCAGCAATTTGATGAGAGGTCTAACTACAGGTTCTTCAAACTAGAATCAGCCTATTGTAATATTATATCTCATCTACTAGAAAATACAAGCTTCACATTGTTCTTTATTTTGATTCTTGTGATGAGCTTATTTATAGAAGAAAGTCGTACTTCAATTCTTCATTTTAAAGTTGTAAGGGGTCGTTTGGTAGGGTGTATAAGAATAATATCTAATAGAGTGTATTAGTAATGCTGAGATCAGTTATACTGGGATAACTTTTTATCGACTGCCTGATTTGTTGTATTAAATAACATACATTGCATAATTTCTAAATAGTACTGAATATCTCTCATCTTTTAGCAACTACAAGCTTTGTGTTGTTCTTTATTTTGATTCTTGTGATGAGCTTATGTATAAAAGAATATGTTACTTCAAGGGTGTGTTTAGTATGAAGGAAAATGTTTTCTTGGAAAACAAGTGGTTTTTTTTACTTGTTTGTGTTTGGTATGAAGGAAAATGTTTTCTTGGAAAACAAGTGGGTTTTTTTTACTTGTTTTCTGCGAGGGTAGAGTGTACGCAGACCTTATCCCTACCTTGGGAGGTAGAGAGACTGTTTCTGGTAGACTCTCAGAATCAGAGAGCCAACAAAATTCAAAAACTGAACTATTTACAGGAGTTAACTGTTCTAGCTAAATAATTTAAGAAGACACCTAGCTTTTAGTGAGTGGTTTGGAGATGATATCCCATCAAAACATCTGCGGTTTCTCTCAATCCAAACACACCAAAAAATACTTGCAGGCATCATGATCCAGACTTTCTTGATGGCTCTTTTAACTCTCCATGAAAACCAACGTTCATAAGTATCTTTGACTCTAAAAGGCACGACCCAATTTAGACCGAAGAGAGAATAGAACATATTCCACAGATCTTTTGCGACAGTGCAATGTAGGAAAAAGCAGTGTTATCAAAGGCGCGCTTAAGCCCTGAAGTGAGGCTCAAAACATGTTGAGCGCTTCGCCTCGCTTTATGTGCGCTTCGCCTCGCTTTATGTGCGCTTCAGTGTCATCATCAAGGCTCTAAGACATACTTTTCCTTGCCAATGAGCCTCTCTTGGAGAGGTGACACTAGATGATTGATATTTCACTTTATCGTAATATTTTTACAATTTCTTTGTCCATATATTTGTTATTCATGCTTATTATCATCAATCTTGGACTAAACATATATATATTTGTATTTTTGCACCATTGCGCTTTTTTTCTTTAAAGCCCACGCTTTATTTGCGCTTTGCGCTTAAAGCCCCAGCTAACCTTAGAGCTTTTTTGCGCTTTTCGCTTTTGATAACACTGGGAAAAAGGTGACTAATACTCTCTGAGTTGTTTAAGCACATGTAGCACCTGTTCACCAGTTGAATCCTTCATCTACTAAGGTTGTCTTGAGTTGAACACGCTTCATTTAGGACTGTCCAAGCAAAACATTTGATCTTTGGGGGTAGCTTAGTTTTCCAGATTAGTTTCCATGGGCAAAACTCTATAATCTGGTTTTGTGTACAAAGATAGCTGTATCCTTCTTTTACTGTATATAAGTTAACATGTTGATATGTAGCCCAGAAATGGCTTCAAAGATAAGAAGTGTGAGGTTGAGTTATAGCACTTGTGACCTGTCTGCTTCACAATTATCAATGCGTCATCTGGCATATAGCAAATGAGACACTGTTTTACAACCACCTAATGATGTGCCCACCTTAAAACCTTGAATCTACTGCAGCTGGCTAGCTTTGTCAAGCATTTTGGTAACCTTCAATTGCTAAGATAAAAAGAAAGGGAGATAAGGGATCTCCCTGTCTAATACCATTTTGTGGAGAGAAGAACCCAACTGGACTTCTGTTCACTAAAACTGAGGTATTTCACTGTGGTAAATATAGCTCTTCTAGAAGTTAACTGAATCCACTATATTCTGCTCGGACCATGTATACATTACCCAGAAAAAAAGAAGAAAGGAAACGTGTATATATAATAAACTATACCCACTCCAATTTCATCGACTCTAAAGTTTTGATTCACTTTGATGATATGAATCCGAGTTAACCTTTTGATTCACTCCAATTTCATTGACTCTAAACTATAACAACTGATTCACTGAAGGTGTGGATGGCGGGAATAATGGGTTGGATTATTCCTTTTTTCATTTTTAAACTTGGCATTTTCTGTCCCTAAGCAACAAGAACCTGTGTCTAGATTGGTTAGCATGAGTGGCATTAAGTACAGCTGATATTAATACTTTTAAATGCAGACATAAACAAGTAATGCTGGAGGCTTATGATCAACAGTGTGATGAAGCTGCAAAAATATTTTCCGAGTACCATAAACGTCTAAGTTATTATGTTAACCAAGCAAGGAATGTTAAGCGGTCTAGTGTTGATTCTTCTGCTGAGGTGGTTACTACTTTTCAGGCAAATGAGAAAGATGTTTATTCAACTTTTAAAGGAACCAAAAGTGCGGAAGATGTCATTCTCATTGAAACAACCTGGGAAAGAAATATCAGGAAGGCATGTGAGTGTCTTGCTATGCAGATGGCTGAAAAGATTCGCAACTCTTTTCCTGCTTATGAAGGAAACGGAATCCATATGAATTCTCTGTCACAAGCTGCCAAGTTGGGTATTGACCTTGATGGTGATTTACCCGATGAAGTAAGACAAGCAATTGTAGGTTGCCTGAAAAGTCCTCCGCAGTTGCTACAGGCAATCAATGCCTATGCTCAAAAGCTGAAGACTACAATTACTCGAGAAACAGAGAAAGTTGACGTTAGAGCTGATGCAGAGATTCTAAGGTAATCTGATCTTCTTAGAAATATCTCTAAATTTACATTTATGGATTCCATCTACCTTGGTTTCTGATCGCTCTTTTCTCAGCTAATATGAATGAACAACTGAAATTACTTTAACTCGTATTTTTCCTTTCGAGTTTCTTTTTTCAGTTGTTACCTGATTTGGTTAATTTTGTTTCTATAGGAAATACATGTCCACTTTCAGGAATGGGAATTCTGATTCTTATTATTTATGACCAATAGTTTAATTGGTTAGATTTAAGGCTACGTACAATAGACCCTTGTGGTCCGGCCCTTCCCCGGACCCCGCGCATAGCGGGAGCTTAGTGCACCGGGCTGCCCTTTTTTTTAGTTTAATTGGTTAGATGTTGCACTTCCTCATATTTTTTAACATATCAAAAGGCAAATCAATCAGAGATATACTTCATACCAACTATAGTCGATACAAACTAGTTAGAATTATAATTAGTTGATCTTATGCTTATATTAGGTTCGGAGTTGTGTGGTGTTTTTTTATTCTGGTTAGACTTGTATACCCGTTAGGGGTCAGTGCAAGATTAGAAATCTAATTTATAGGATCCCTGGGTTGCCTTGCAAGATAAATCATTTAATATTAGAGTTAGATGGATGTGAGAGCAGAATGCATACTAAAGATTCATGTAGCTGATCCAATTTTTTTGGTCTTGAAGTGTAGTTCCACATGTCTTACCCATCTTCTCTACGTTGGCCACCTGTCTGACCCGCCTGATGCAGTGCATCGACCAACCATCTTATCCGTTAAGCACTCAATAATTTAGAGTCACTATCTGCTATGTGGCATATATGACCAGCTATAGAAGGTGTGTGGGATCGCTAGCCCGATGTCTTAACTCTTAACCCAAAGTAATACAATACAAGTACTTGAATAATTGATGAAATGAAAAGGTAAACTAATTCAATTTATGTGTCCGAGTTTTTCTTTCTGCTGTAATTTGTGTACCAGCTTGGTACTTCGTTAATAAAATTTATCCTACCATCTTTATAACAAAAAAAAAACTAATTCAACAACAACGACAACAACAACAACAACCCAGTGAAATCCCACAACGTGGGGTCTGGGGAGGGTAGAGTGTACGCAGACCTTACTCCTACCGAGGTAGGACGGCTGTTTCCGAAAGACCCTCGGCTCAATAAAAAGCATAAAAAGAGGTCAGATAAGGCTAAGAGATTCAAAGCGATATGGAAATGCAAATAACGAAAGCGACACAGATAAAATAGGATAATCAAAGCACAAGAAATAACAGATAATAGCAGAAATTAGAGCACAAGAAATTATACTGCAATAATGCGACTACTAATAAGGAAGAATAATGAGACTATCTACTACCTTCTACCCTAATCTGGGTCCTCCAAACCCTCCTATCTAAGGTCATGTCCTCGGTAAGTTGTAACTGCGCCATGTCGTGTCTAATTACCTCTCCCTAATACTTATTCGGCCTACCCCTACCTCGTTTGAAACCATCCATGGCCAACCTCTCATACCTCCGCACTGGGGCATCTGTGTCTCCTCTTCACATGTCCAAACCATCTCAATCTCGCTTCCCGCATCTTGTCTTCCACCGAGGCCACTCCCACCTTGTCCCGAATATCCTCATTCCTAATCCTGTCACTCTTGGTGTGGCTACACATCCATCTCAACATTCTCATCTCGGCAACATTCATCTTTTGAATGTGAGAGATCTTAACTGGCCAACACTCCGCCCCATACAACATAGTCGGTCTAACCACCACTTTGTAGAACTTGCCCTTAAGTTGTGGTGGCACCTTCTTGTCACATAGCACTCCGGAAGCGAGCCTCCATGTCCTCCACCCTGCCCCAATACGATATGTGACATCATCGTCAATCTCCCCGTTGCCTTGCATAATAGACCCAAGATACTTGAAACTACTTTTCTTCTGGATGGCCTGGGTACCAAGCCTCACTTCCAAGCCAGCCTCTTGAGGTGCTTCACTGAACTTGCACTCTAAGTACTCTGTCTTGGTCCTACTCAGCTTAAACCCTTTAGACTCCAGAGTATGTCTCCAACCCTCTAGCTTAGCGTTAACTCTGCTACGAGTCTCGTCGATCAGGACTATGTCATTCGCGAAAAGCATACACCATGGCACCTCACCTTGAATTTGCCGCGTCAATCCATCTATCACCAAGGCAAATAAAAACGGCCTAAGAGCTGATCCTTGATGCAACCCCATCACAACTGGAAAGTGCTCTGAGTCTCCTTCTACTGTCCTTACATGGTTTTGGCTCCCTCATACATGTCCTTGATCATCCTAGTGTACGCCACAGGTACACCTTTAGCCTCAAGGCATCTCCATAGGATCTCTCTTGGAACTTGATCGTAAGCCTTTTCTAGGTCGATGAATACCATGTGTAAGTCCCTCTTTCTCTCTCTATACTGCTCCACCAGTCTCCTCACAAGATGGATGGCTTCAGTAGTTGAGCGTCCCGGCATGAATCCGAACTAGTTCTCTGAAATAGACACGCCTCTCCTCACCCTCATCTCCACCACCCTTTCATAGTATGGCTTAGCAGCTTGATACCTCTATAGTTGTTGCAACTCTGGATATTTCCCTTGTTCTTGTATAGAGGTATCATTACACTCGACCTCCATTCTTCGGGCATCATTGCCGTCTTAAAGATGACATTAAACAACCTAGTCAGCCACTCCAAACCTGCCGGGCCCGCGCTCTTCCAAAATTCCCCAGGAATCTCGTCAGGTCCGGTCGCTCTTCCCCTGCGCATCCTACGAACATCACCCTTAACCTCCTCAACCTTAATACTCCTGCAATACCCAAAATCGTGACGCCTTCCTGAATGTTCTAAATCTCCCAACACAATGTCTCTGTCCCCTTCTTCATTCAAGAGTTTGTGAAAGTATGATTGCCATCTCCGTCTAATGAGAGTCTCCTCTACCAATACTTTGCCATGCTCGTCCTTGATGCACTTCACTTGATCCACATCACGTGCCTTTCTCTCCCTCGCCTTGGCTAGCCTGAACAATTTCTGATCCCCTCCTTTCTCCTCTAGTTCAGCATAAAGGCGTTCAAAAGCTGCCGTTTTTGCCGTCGAAACCGCCAACTTCGCCTCCTTCCTCGCCATCTTATAAAGTTCCCTATTCTTCCACTTCTCCACCTCATCCTTGCTTTTTATCAACTTCGCATACGCCACCTTCTTTGCTTCCACCTTCCCTTGAACTTCTCCATTCCACCACCAGTCCCCTCGATGCTGACCACGACTACCTGTTGAGACCCCCAACACTTCCCTTGCTACCTTAATGCAACTAGCCGTTCTATCCCACATACTAGTCGCATCCCCACTACTATCCCAGGCCCCCATATTCTTCAATTTCTCTCCCATCTCCAGGGCACTAGTCGTGGTCAAACTCCCCCATTTGATCCTAGGTCGGTCATCCACGACCCTCTTCTTCCTCGTCATCTTGATCCCTAAATCCATCACCAAGAGCTTATGTCGGGTTGTAAGGTTGTCGCTCGGAATGACCTTACAGTCTTTGCACAGACCTTTATCATCCTTCCTAAGGAGTAAAAAGTCTATCTGAGTCTTAGCCACCGAACTACGGAAGGTTACCAAGTGCTCTTCCTTCTTTGGAAAACTCGAATTGGCTATCACCAACCCAAATGCTCTTGCAAAATCCAAAAGTGAGACTCCTCCTCCATTCCTGTCCCTGAAGCCAAAGCCTCAATGCACATCATCATAACCTCCCGAAATAGACCCGATGTGCCCATTGAAATCACCTCCCACGAATAGCTTTTCAGTAGGCGGTATGCCTCCCACTAACTCGTCCAAATCCTCCCAAAAGCTCCTCTTCTCCTCCTCGCCTAAGCCCTCTTGCGGCGCATATGCACTAATAATGTTCAAAGTGAGCCCTTCAACGACCACCTTAATCGACATGATCCTATCAGCGAGTCTCTTAACCTCTACCACCTGATCTCTTAATTCACTATCTACTAAAATGCCTACCCCATTCCTATACTTCGACCTACCAGAGAACCAAAGCTTATACCCGTCTACCTCCTTAGCTTTAGGACCTACCCATTTGGTCTCTTGGACACAAGCTATATTAATCTTCCTCTTCTTAAGAATCTTAACTAGCTCTATGGACTTCCCCATTAACGTCCCAATGTTCCAAGAACCTACTCTTAACCTAGACGCTCCTTTAACCCACTTACTCCTCCTAACCCTCGCCCCCGTCCCCGAACGAGAACATGACCCTAGTCTACCATCACTAACCAAAGCCACGAAAATGAGTATGAACTAATAAATTATTCAAAGGTCTAAAGTCAGCAAAATGTAACTACAAGTGTATAAACAAATAATGGATATGGCAACCGGAGGTACCAACTCCAGTTGAACTGAACCTGGTCGCCGCCGGAAAACACTGTTCAACGTCCGAGTACTGTTCACTGTCGAGTTACTGTTCACTGCCGGAAAAACTAATTCAATTTATGTATTTTATAAAACATGTAATTTCCGACAAGGCAACCGATTTGAAAGGGATGGAGGCCTTTTGCTTCCACTTGGTTTTTGTTTTATCTGCATGAACTCAGTTTATGATAATTGTGGCATGATGATGCACCTATTCATTGATGTCAATTTTACCCTTCGAAACAGGTACAAGTATGAGAATGAGAGAGTAATGGATGCCTCTTCTCCTGATGTAACATCACCTTTACACTATCAGCTTTATGGCAATGGGAAAATTGGAGGTGATACGCCTTCAAAAGGGAGTCAAAATCAACTTCTTGAGAGACAGGTCCTTTTTATTTCATTCCTTATAATAGTTTGCCACCTTCAAATTGTTACTTTCGCAAAGTTCCTTGGACTTTTTTGTGGTTTTTTTTTTCTTTTTCTTAAAACCCTTTCGGAACTCTTCGTAAACTGTTGCTCCCTTCGATCTGAATTGAATCTTCAATTTAACTTGGTTATTAGTTGAGTGTTTCCTGTCTATTGCACTTCCTTCACACCTGTCAACCTGATATGGATGGTATGAATTGATTGTTAGATATGGAATTGTGTTTACATATGTAAGACCTTTCATTTTTTTTTTTTTTAATGCAGGAAGATTTGGTTATTTTGGTATATTTTCTGAACGGCCTGCTTTTTTTGTCCTATGCAGAAAGCACATGTTCAGCAATTCATGGCTACTGAAGATGCATTGAATAAAGCCGCAGAGGCGAGAAATATGAGCCAACAGCTTTTAAAGCGTCTGCAAGGAACTGGTGATGCACTCTCTTCACAGTCACTAGTAATTGGAGGAACATCAAAGAGTATGAGCAGCCTTAGGCAACTTGAGGTTTGACTTTTCTCTCATTTAAACTTTAAAATACTGTCTAGGCTGTGGACCTGTGGTAAAATAAGATGCCACACCTTTCTGTATTTCTTTGGAGAACATCCTGAACTTATGCCCTGGCAACTATCAATCGAATTGTGTTCTTTTTAAAAGGCTTAGTGTCAGGACCCAAATCACTGATCGTGCGGGCACCTACCCTTTCCCACCTGGTAGGCGAGCCCGTCCTTTACTCAATCATCCAAACAACATAAATAGTAAATAAGAAGTAATAGAAGTCTAAAATCATAAATAGATAATAGTGCGGAAGCTAAATATGCAACCCTTGAATCTGGTCTGAATAGTACAAGAGCACCTAAGTACAAATGTCTAGGAAGTACAAGTCTTAAAATAAGTATCTGTCTGAGAATAGGAATAATAAAGACAGAGGATAGAGAAGTCTCCGGGCAGCAGACTCAGCAGATGCTCACCCTGGACACTCGTAAGCCTTGCCTCGGGATCACTCTCGAGGGATAGATGTGGAGCTTGTCACGAACTCTGCACTCAGAAAAAGAGTACAACAAGGTAGTATCAGTACAAACACTATGTACTGGTAGGTATCATAGGCCGACAACAGTTAGATAACATATATAGAGAAAGGAACTGAAGATAGGCATGCTAGCAATCAAGTACAATCACGACACAGTCCACAAAATCAACAACAATACCAACCTAAGTATTCCATCCCAACTTCATACCCGAAGGCGTAACATGCTTTCTCCGTCAATAACTAACTCTACATATGCTTCGCTAACTGGAGTCTAACAAAAAGGTAAGCTGTAACCTACTGGTGCCACGAACAATCAGATTTGAGCCTTGACCTTCCAAAGAGCCTCCGAATACTCAAAGTCTAGCCATTATCGAATCTTAAGTTAGAAACGGGAAACAATGGTACCCATATTGCTATACATTCGTTTGAATCAAAATCAACTAAGGAAAAGATGGAAATCGGGCCCACAAGGGTAAAACGGGTATTTCAAAGATGGAAAAGGTAACCCGTTCTAGAAGTCCAATTCTACTCTCCAATTGCTAATTTAGCTCAAGTATTGATCAATTTTATCATTCAAAGCAAAACCCCCTAATTAGGCATAAACCCTAGCTTATCCATATTCAATTTCTTAACTTAAATGGAAGATTCAAGCCTATTGGTTACTAATTAATGAAATTCCATGCTTAGATTAGTCAAATCCATCAATTAATCTCACATTTGAAGCCTAGAATTCAAATAACAAAGTTAAGGTTAAGACTCATCTTCCTAGAATTCAAATAACAAAGTTAAGATTAAGACTCATCTTCCTAGAATTCAAATAACAAAGTTATGGTTAAGACCCATCTTCTTCCATTAGTTTTCTAGATTCCCACCATTGATTCAAGCTTAGGAAAGATAAATAATGGATAGCAAGATTAGAGAGACCTACCCCAAGAAGAATCCACTCAGAAACACTTCAAATCGCCCTTGAGAGAGACACTTTGGAGAAATAATTTTGGGAATGGGAATTGAAGGGTTTAACTTAAGCATTTAATGATTCTGTAATAGCGTCTTCCGCTCAAGCGGAAGACGGTCTGCAACTGCGCATCCGCCTCAGCGGAATTTCATCCTCTGGGGCGGATTCCCATGGAATCCACATTTTCGGGCCCGCGGATCAGGCCTCGCTGAGGCAGGTCCGCTGGGGCGCACCCAGTCTCGCTGGGTCGAGACACCAGGAACCAAAATTTCCTAGTTTTTCACCAAGTCCTTCCCAAATCCGACAATCACCCGAGACCTCCCAGGTACAAACCAGACATGCACACATATAAAATCACGCTACGGACTCACTCGTGGTCTCGGAATTTCCATCAGAGGTTTATTTGACTGGGTCAACACTCAATGGCCAAATATCAACTTTCCAACCATTAACCCAAAGTACTCCGGAGTGCCTCGGGAACTGAACTGAACATCTCACCAAGTCATAATCGACCCTCTAGACCTCACGGAATCGACGGATTTCCGAAAAAGGTCCATCTACCCAAAAGTCAACTATCGGTCAACCGTTTTTCAATCTAAGGTTCTGTTTCTCATAAGTCATCATAAAACTCGCCCCGATTACCTCGGGAACCATGCCACCCATCATCGCGGGTCAAAATCATACTAACAGGGCTCGGGTAATGGTCAACGGGGGTAAATGGGCCAAAAACACAATAACGACCAAACGGGTCGTTACACTAGTGTTCTTTTTTTGATTAAATTTATAGATGTAAATATTGAGCATATTGTCTTTTTCGAGGTGTTAAATAGTTGCCTCAGTACTGATATTTGCTACTGCTATTTCCTCTTTCACACATTTCTCTGTAGAGAACAGCTATTATGACCCTTACAACAGGTACTATGTATGCTTCAAATTATTAGCTTACTATATATGGTACTTGGTTGTTGCTGGTTAAATGTAAATCTTTTAAGCACTAAATATGAGACTCTGAATATTGTGGAGTAGACAACTTACAAGAGAAATGACTTAAATAATTATATATTGATGATCTCTAAGGAAAGAAGATCCAGGTAACATTCATTTTAGCTTATGGTTAGAACTGAGAAATTTTGTGAAATCTTGTACCAAGTTTATATCTAATAAACTCACGGCAAATGTATCTTCTCTTCCAAGAGAACGTACATAGCTAACTTTTGAACTTCGAAAGAGGTGACGTAATAGACTTGTAGGGTAGATAGAAAATGGAGAAAATTACGATCTCTTGTGTTAGAGAAATACTTGTCTCTCATCAGTTGTGCAAGGGTTTCCAAAAGGATTCATGATATCCTGGGCTACTCCACCCATAGCCTTAAGGTTTTGGGTTGGATGCTCAGATTCTTTCGTATGGTATTAGAGCTAGACTTGGTGAAACTGCGTGCACAACCACATTATCTCTTCATGTTCTATTGCTCTGAGCTTCGCTCTCCCATAGAGTTTCACTGACCTTCTCTCTTTCAATTCAGCCCATCGAGCCAGAAACTTTGATCCGGGCCACGCCTTAGCTTATTGAGCCTACTCTCCTCTTAGCTCTAGGCCCACTTAAATTGTTGAGCTTGATCTCTCTTTCTACCGTCCACTCTTCAATCTTCTAAGAAAAAAGGAAGAAAAAAAAAAGATCTCCAGTCCATCAGTCCACTTGTAAATCTAAGAGCTGGGTTACACGTGCAAGAAGGTGTTCGTGAAGTACTTGCCCCTCATCGATTGTGTAAGGGTTTAAAGGTGTTTATAATGTCGTGGGCTACTCTACCCATGACCTTAAGGTTTTGGGTTTGTCAGATTCTTTCACATTTTGGTTTAGATTATGTTTTAGTGTAGGA
Source organism: Lycium barbarum (assembly GCF_019175385.1). Taxonomy (NCBI): domain Eukaryota; kingdom Viridiplantae; phylum Streptophyta; class Magnoliopsida; order Solanales; family Solanaceae; genus Lycium; species Lycium barbarum. The sequence goes on along the minus strand of NC_083347.1, from coordinate 93,746,331 downwards.
TGAAATTTTTATTCTAACTTGTTCCCCAATATTCTGCCTTTTTCTTTGAAAAGCTTGTTAAAGAGGTTTAGATTTGTTGCAGATGTAATCAAAAAAATAAAAGTGTGCTCTCTCTAATAGCTTAAGCTTTTAAATGAGATGGTCACAAATTTCGACATGGTATCAGAGCAGACAAAGATCCTAGGTTCGAGTCTCACTGCCACCCATTATCAGAAAGAATTTATACTCCCATAAAAAGAATCAGAGCTTTACCTGAAGGGGTGTGTTGAAGGCATAATTAAGTAAAAGTATTAAAGAAATATTGATCACTTTTGTCTTAATCTTAATAAAAAAAGGAATTAAGCGTCTTGGATTGAAATATCCAAACAGTCTTTCTTGCTATCGCAATCTTAAAAAAAAAATATATGGAAATAAATTGCGTCCAATAGGATTTGAACGCTCTTTCTAATAGCTTAATCTTTTAGATGAGGTCACAGACTTCAACAAGGCTAAATCTATTTTTTCTTTTAAAGGTAGGTTTATGAAATCTATTTTTGGAGGAATAGTACTCTAAAAGGAGTGTTTCGGTATTCAACAACCGGTGCTTTTCAATTATTCCAAAAATGCTGCTTTACATTTAGAAGACACTATCCTTTTGTTCTCACAGAGGAAAAGAATTCTCCCCATCTACCTAACCCTTGGTGGAGTTATCCCCTACCTTTGTTGGTGGGAGGTAGTAGGTACCCTGTGAAATAGTTTGGCAAGCTGGTCCAGACACCACCATTGAAAAAACAGTGTGATCCTTTAGTTTGTGTACTTATATAGTGCTTTCTCTTGGTAGTTTCAAACATGCTGGTCTTGTGTGTAATCTGATAATCTTCTCTGGCTCAACTTACCTGTATGAAACCTATTTAATGATTTTGTAGTGTGGGATGTAATTTTCTTCTTCTTTTTGTAGTTGGAGGTCTGGACAAAGGAACGAGAAGCAGTAGGATTAAAAGGTAGCGTGAACACACTGATGTCTGAAATACAACGTTTAAATAAATTGTGCGCGGAGAGAAAAGAAGCTGAAGATTCTTTGAGAAAGAAATGGAAGAAAATTGAAGAGTTTGATGCTCGCAGATCAGAGCTGGAATCTATTTATAGTGCCTTACTTAAGGCAAGCATGGTATGACTGAAAATTATGCGTGTCTATGCAGAGCAATAATATACCAGTCTTCTGTTTCTTTTTTGCGGGGTTTCTCCAAAGTATTTAGGACCTTTTGGTAAGTATAAAATAAATCCCACTAGGGACTATGTTTTTTTGTCATGACACACCAATCCATTCCAACTTATTTAATGAGTGTGTTGGAACTACTGACTTGAATTGCTTTGATCTGTGGCTATGTTTGACATGAACTCTTAGACCACTTAACCAGATAGTCATGCAATGGGACTCCTTAATCATGTTTGAGTTTACTATATGATCATATGTAGCCTCATACATAGTCTAAATAGTTTTTGTTGGTAACTGAAGTGAAATTTCCCAGGGCTCACAATTATGATGATCACTTACCAAGATGGTCACTATCTATTGCTCTCTCAATAGTCAATTCTATTCTGTATGACAACATTTGACTGGTCACAAAGTCGAAGATGTTAATTTGACTTTCATTTTTATATTATCAATAGTGAAAGAAAATAAAGTTATGGTTGAAAAGCTAAATGAATAGTACAATGAATTTGAACTTTTAAAAAGTGTATAGATATGGAATTGTGTAAATATTCTAGGACATCCCTAAATGGAAGCGAAGGGACCGTATGATGAAGTTTTTGGCATAATTAACATGGCTTCAGCAGCCCAACCTAGTTGTAAAGTACTAGTTCTGTCCCATTTTACGTGTGAGAAATGAGTTACGATAGGTATGAGGCTTGTGAAAAGTTTTTCATCAAAGACTCTTTTAGACATGTATCCTTTATCTAAGACTCTGATTGATATGTATAAAGGTGCAGTACAAAAATGGTGTACATGTTAGAATACTGAAGTTTTAACATATGCGTTGTTTGACCTAGTTTGAAAAGTTTACTGGATTAAATATTGGTCAGCATTTGGTTTAACAAAATGGGGTGGAACGAGTAGGTTTTTGCATTGATGTGCAACTTGATGTATGTCCATCTCAATATATGTACATCTAACCGAGTCTTCACTGAACATTTTCCAATTGCTAAGAAATTAGCTGTTCTACTGATATATTTATGCTTTAAAGCTGGAGAATATGGTAAATTTATTGATTGTTTACCACTACAATGATGATAACAACAACTATGCCTGAATCCTGAACTATTTAGGTGAAATTTATTGATTGTTTGATTACATAAAAGTTCCTTGTTGCTATGTAGGATGCTGCAGCATTTTGGAGTCAGCAGCCATTAGCTGCAAGGGAGTATTCATCAAGTTCTATAATTCCTGCTTGCACTGTTCTTGTAGATTTATCACACATTGCAAAAGATCTTATTGAGCAAGAAGTTTCAGCATTTTATCAAACTCCTGATAATACGCTTTACATGCTTCCATCAACACCCCAGGTTTGTTGATATTCACTAATCCTCAAATATACTAAAGGTGTTTTTTTTTTCCAGTGAGAAAGTAATTTAAAAGAATTGTTTACACTGCTAGGCTTAAGGAAGATTTGTGAAATCAGCTTTTTTTACGATATGTTAATAGAATCTGTTGCTACGTTGATTACTAATTATTTACTTCTATTTTTTTTTTTTAAATATTTATATTTTAATGCTTTGGAGATGAGGAGCAACTCATGAATCAAGAATTAGCAAAGTAACCAAGCTCAAGCTTCCCCACTTTGAATTTGGGGAGCATCAAGTGAATATGTGTTTAGTTCATTGTACTTGAAAAAGAAAATCATATTGAATATTCTATAGTACTTGAGGATATTCTATATTTAAATGTATAGTATTTACTTACCTTATTAGTATAGGCATTGATTACTTACCATGTTATACATAGTCTAAGACTCTCATACAAGGAGCACCTCTTCTACATTTTTAATTAAGTCAATGGGAAATTCTTCTATTTTCACAAGAGGTATCAATGAAGAAAGATAGATCTTAGTTGGTGGACAACATTTGACTTCGAAGGGAAACCTGATTATGTTCTAGCTTGTAAATTGAAGGCTTTGAAAGGTAAACTAAGAGAGTGGAGCAAAAGCAGCCAAGGCAACCTAAAAGTACAAAAATCAGACATGCTTAATGAATTGGCAGTACTGGACAGAGTACTAGAAGTAAAAATTCTAATTGAAGGGGAAATGGTGGAGAAGGCATCACTATTGCTGAAGTATGAAGATCTTCTGAAGAATGAAGAAGTGGCCTGGAGACAAAGGTCCAGGGCCATCTGGCTCAAAGAAGGAGACAAGAATACAAAGTTCTTTCATAAGACTGCCAATGCTCACAAAAGGTGCAACAACATTGATCACTTAATGATCCAGGAAGAATTAATCACAGAACCATAGAGAATCAAGAATGAGATAGTAGATTTCTACAAAACACTCTACACGGAGACTGAAGAATGGAGACCTGCAAGCAATTTTGGGAATTGTCCAACAATAACTGAGCAAGATAAGAATTTGCTACAAAGCAGATTCGATGAACAAGAAGTTTTGGGGTGTTTGAAAATGTGTGCTACGGACAAGGCACCAGGACCTGATGGCTTTACCATGGGATTCTTTATCAAATGTTGGGAGGTACTTAAACAAGACATCATGGGGGTGTTTCACAACTTCCATTCCCATGGCCTATTTGAAAGGAGTTTCAATGCAACTTACATTGCCTTGATCCCTAAGAAGAATGGTGCAAAGGAGCTGAGGGACTTCAGACCTATAAGCCTAATAGGCAGCATTTACAAGATTATTGCAAAAGTCTTGACTGAGAGGCTGAAAAAGGTGATGGAAAAATTGGTAGATTCTCAACAAATGGCATTCATAAAAGGAAGACAAATAATGGATGACATACTAATAGCCAATGAAGCAGTAGACTCAAGACAGAAACAGAAGAAGCCTGGCATCCTCTGCAAGCTAGATATTGAGAAAGCATTTGACTATGTGAATTGGAACTTCTTACTAAGCATGTTACAACAAATGGGATTTGGAGTACAATGGGTTAAATGGATGAAATTTTGCATATCGACTGTCAGATTCTCAGTCATCATCAATGGTTCTCCAAAAGGATTCTTCTCTGCTCAGAGAGGTCTCAGGCAGGGTGATCCCTTGTCACATTTTCTTTTCATAATAGCCATGGAAGGTTTAAACAACATGGTCAAAACAACCAAACTTAATGGGTGGATTAAAGGCTTTGAGGTAGCTATGAATGGACACAACATTCAGGAGATTACACATCTTCAATATGCTGATGACACCTTAATTTTTTGTGATGCAGAATGGAACAACTGAGAATTTTGAGAATTATACTGGTCCTTTTTGAAGGCATTTCTGGGCTGCATATTAATTGGAGAAAGAGTCTTCTCTTCCCAATTAATGAAGTAACAAACATGGAAGATCTAGCACTGATCTTGGGGGGAGAAGTGGGGACTCTTCCTACTACTTATCTTGGCATGCCACTGGGGGCCAAGTCAAAATCTACTGGTATATGGAACAATGTCCTGGAGAAATGGAGAAATGTGAAAAGAAGCTCTCAAGATGGAAGTGTCAATATTTGTCAATGGGAGGAAGGCTCACTCTGATTAACTCTGTATTAGACTCTCTACCAACCTATATGATATCCCTTTTTCCCATTCCGGTGGGGGTCATTCAAAGATTGGACAGCATAAGAAGGAACTTCCTGTGGCAAGGTGAAAAAGAAAAAAAAGCCTATCACTTGGTCAAGTGGGAAGAGGTAATTCTCAGCAAGGCTCAAGGTGGATTGGGAATTAGAAATTTGAAGAATCACAGCAAAGCCCTCAAGTTGAAATGGTTATGGAGGTACTCTCAAGACCCTCAATGCTTATGGAGCAAGGTAATCAAAGCCAAATATGAAGTAGAAGACAACTGGATGACTAAACCAGTGAACTCAACTTATGGAGTTAGTCTTTGGAGGTCTATAAGGGTACTATGGCCAGCTCTAAAGAGTCAAGTTTCAATCAGAGTGCTAAATGGTAACAGGACATCCTTCTGGAATGATAATTGGCTGGGGAATGGAGCTTTGAAGGATCTATTCTCTGACATATATGCTTTAGCTCATCACCAACAGAGATCTATAGTTGAAATGTGGTCACCTCAAGGTTGGGAATTGATACTCAGAAGAGACCTGAATGATTGGTAGATAAGTTGAATGGTTGAGTTCTACAAACAACTGGATGATTTCACAGGAACTCAAAACGGGGATGACACATTGAGATGGCAGGGACATAGTAGTGGAAAATTCAGTGTTAATGCAGCCTATAAAATGATAAACCAACCAACACCTCAAGTCACCAACTGGCCCTGGAAGCATGTTTGGAAGACCAAGATACCACGCAAGGTTGCATGCTTCTCATGGTTACTGGCAAAGGAAGTTGTGCTCACACATGAAAATTTAAAGAAGAGGAACTAGACTATGTGCTCAAGATGTTTTCTTTGTGAAAAAGTAGAGACAGTTGGTCACTTATTTTTGCACTGCAGGATAACTGATCAGCTATGGAAGATCTTCATTAATCTCAGAGGCATAGCCTGGACAATGCCTAGAAAGATTACTGAAGCTCTCTTTAGTTGGGAGGCAGCTGGAGATGGAGCAGATGACATAAACAGATGGAAGATGGTCCCTGCTTGCATTTGGTGGGCAATTTGGAAAGAAAGGAACTCTAGCTGCTTTGAGAACAGCAGCAACACAATGCAGGAGATCAAACTTAACTGTATTAAGCTTTGTTCTTTTTGGTGTAACCAGATCTACCCAGAGGATACTATATCTATCCTAGACTCAATAGGTTCCTGTTAGAACTGTAGACTGTTTTTGCTCTCTTCTGCTCACTTGTAAATATGGTTTCAGTACAACCCATGTACTGTTCTGTGTTTTATACATACAACATGTTACCTTCTCAAAAAAAAAAAAAAAAGAAAGATAGATCTTTGTCAACAATTGATGCAAGTGCTAATACTACTACAAATTAAACTTGATAAAATGGAGACCCCTGTGATTCTTTTCCTTAAAATTCTAGGCCACAATTAGCTTTTTCTGTTTGGACAAATCAAACCATATGAAGCAAAATCATGTCAATCAAGTTTAAGAACAATTTTTTTTTTTTTTGAGATCACAAGATGTAGGTTTAAATTTTCCAGAGCTAATCATCTCAAAAACACTAAAATTTAAATTTTTTAAACAGATTTTTAACAATTAAAATCACTTTATCAATTGTATTTATTATTCTCTGTGCTTTTAAAGACATAGTTCGTAGGTGATTTGCATGCGCTGTAGCACCTTAACTCAGTGTTAACAAAAGCGAAAGGCCTAAAAACCCTAAGTCTTTTGGGGCTTTAAGTGCAAAGCACAAATAAAGTGTGGCCTTTGATGAAAAAAGGCGCAAATGGAGAAAAAGTATAAATATTTACATGCTTAGTCCAAGACTAATAGTATAAGCATGAATAACAAATATATGGACAAAGAAGTTGAAAAAACAAATACGTAAAGTGAAATATCAATTTTTTAGTGTTGCCTGTTCAAGAAACGCTCATTGGCAAGGAAAAGTATGTATTAGAGCCTTGATGACAACACTGAAGCGCACATTAAGCGAGGTGAAGTACTCTACATGTTTTGAGCCTCGCTTCAGGGCTTAAGCGTGCCTTTGACAACACTGCCTTAACTCCTGAAGTAAAGCACCACCTAAGTGAGGCGGAGTTCAAAACCCGGTTTCAACTGAACTACAGGGTTTAAGTGCTTTTCAAACAATCCTTTAACAATTCTATGAGGGGACCTTTTCCATTTTCTCAGCATTGGCCTTGATATTTATTCACTGTGACGTATATCTCATGATGAGAACTCCTACCATGAGTAATTATCAAAATATTTATTAATAATAGGGGCATCCTGTACGAGGTCATGGTATATACATACAAAAAAAATGTGTATATATGTAGGATATGTGGATATATGTTTTTTCTTTCTTTTCTGAAAGTTGTATATATAGATAAATGTATATATGAATGTATGTGTGGGTCGTCCACCTGGAAATAATGAACCTCCCTGCCAAGCACACAATAAAGTAAAGGATTTTTCTATTTTTTTTTTCTCTGGATATTTAAGATAAGCCAAAAGATGGAAGACAAAGATGGTGGTCTTACCTAAAATGATAATTTAAAATTTGTCAAACGAACAACAACAACAACCCAGTGAAATCCCACAACGTGGGGTCTGGGGAGGGTAGAGTGTACGCAGACCTTACTCCTACCAAGGTAGGACGACTGTTTCCGAAAGACCCTCAGCTCAATAAAAAACATAAAAGGAGGTCAGATAAGGCTAAGAGATTCAAAGCGATATGGAAATGAAGTAACGCAAGTGACACATATAACATAGAATAATCTAAGCACAGGAAATAACAAATAATAGCATAAATCAGAGCACAAGAAATTATACTATGATAATGCGACTACTAATAAGACAGGATAATGAGACTATCTACTAGCCTTCTACCCTAATGTGGGTCCTCCAAACCCTCCTATCTAAGGTCATGTCCTCGGTAAGCTGTAACTGCATCAAGTCGTGTCTAATTACCTCTCCCCAAGACTTCTTTGGCCTACCCCTACTTCGTCTGAAACCATCCATGGCCAACCTCTCACACCTCTGTATCTCTCCTCTTCACATGCCCAAACCATCTCAATCTCGCTTCTCGCATCTTGTCTTCCACCGAGGCCACTCCCACCTTGTCCCGAATATCCTCATTCCTAATCTTTTCACTCCTGGTGTGGCCACACATCCATCTCAACATTCTCATCTCAGCAACTTTCATCTTTTGAACGTGAGAAATCTTAACTGGCCAACACTCCGCCCCATACAACATAGTCAGTCTAACCACCGCTTTGTAGAACTTGCCCTTAAGTTGTGGTGGCACCTTCTTGTCACATAGCACTCCGGAAGCAAGCCTCCATTACATCCACCCTGCCCCAATACGATGTGTGACATCATCGTCAATCTCCCCGCTGCCTTGCATAATAGACCTAAGATACTTGAAACTACTTTTCTTCTTGATGGCTTGGGTACCAAGCCTCACTTCCAAGCTAGCCTCCTGAGGTGCTTCACTAAACTTACACTCTAAGTACTCTGTCTTGGTCCTACTCAGCTTAAACCCTTTAGACTCCAGAGTTTGTCTCCAATCCTCCAGCTTAGCGTTAACTCCGCTACGAGTCTCGTCGATCAGGACTATGTCATCCGCGAAAAGCATACACCATGGCACCTCACCTTGAATTTGCCGCGTCAATCCATCCATCACCAAGGCAAATAAAAACGGACTAAGAGCTGATCCTTGATGCAACCCCATCACAACTGGAAAGTGCTCTGAGTCTCCTCCTACTGTTCTTACCCTGGTTTTGGCTCCCTCATACATGTCCTTGATTATCCTAATGTACGCCACAGGTACACCTTTAGCCTCCAAGCATCTCCATAGGATCTCTCTTGGAACTTTGTCGTAAGCCTTTTCTAGGTCGATGAATACCATGTGTAAGTCCCTCTTCCTCTCCCTATACTGCTCCACCAGTCTCCTCACAAAATGGATGGCTTCTGTAGTTGAGCGTCCCGGCATCAATCCGAACTGATTCTCTGAAATAGACACGCCTTTCCTCACCCTTATCTCCACCACCCTCTCCCACACTTTCATAGTATGGCTTAGCAACTTGATACCTCTATAGTTGTTGCAACTTTGGATATCTCCCTTGTTCTTGTATAGAGGGACCATTACACTCGACCTCCATTCTTCAGGCATCATTGCCGTCTTAAAGATGACATTAAACAACCTAGTTAGCCACTCCAAACCTGCCGGGCCCGCACTCTTCCAAAATTCCCCAGGAATCTCGTCAGGTCCGGTCGCTCTTCCCCTGCGCATCCTACGAACAGCACCCTTAACCTCCTCAACCTTAATACTCCTGCAATACCCAAAATCGTGACACCTTCCTGTATGTTCTAAATCTCCCAACACAATGTCTCTGTCCCCTTTTTTATTTAAGAGTTTGAAGAAGTATGACTGCCATCTCCGTCTAATAAGAGTCTCCTCTACCAATACTTTGCCATGCTCGTCCTTGATGCACTTCACTTGAACCACATCTCGTGCCTTTCTCTCCCTCGCCTTGGCTAGTCTGAACAATTTCTGATCCCCTCCTTTCTCTTCTAGTTCAGCATAAAGGCGTTCAAAAGCTGCCGTTTTTGCCGTCGCAACCGCCAACTTCGCCTCCTTCCTCGCCATCTTATAAAGTTCCCTATTCGTCTACTGCTCCACCTCATCCTTGCTTTCTATCAACTTCGCATACGCCACCTTCTTTGCTTCCACCTTCCCTTGAACTTCTCCATTCCACCACCAGTCCCCTCGATGCTGGCCACGACTACCTGTCGAGACCCCCAACACTTCCCTTGCTACCGCCCTAATGCAACTAGCCGTCCTATCCCACATACTTGTCGCATCCCCACTACTATCCCAGGCCCCCATAACCTTCAGTTTTTCTCCCATCTCCACGGCACTAGTCGTGGTCAAACTCCCCCATCTGATCCTAGGTCGGTCATCCACGACCCTCTTCTTCCTCGTCATCTTGATCCCTAAATCCATCACCAAGAGCTTATGTCGGGTTGTAAGATAGTTGCTCGGAATGACCTTACAGTCTTTGCACAGACCTTTATCGTCCTTCCTAAGGAGTAAAAAGTCTATTTGGGTCTTAGCCACTGAACTACGGAAGGTTACCAAGTGCTCCTCCTTCTTTGGGAAACTCGAATTGGCTATCACCAACCCGAAAGCTCTTACAAAATCCAAAAGTGAGACTCCTCCTCCATTCCTGTCCCCGAAGCCAAAGCCTCCATGCACATCATCATAACCTCCCGAAATAGGCTCGATGTGCCCATTGAAATCACCTCCCACGAATAACATCTCAGTAGGCGGTATGCCTCCCTCTAATTCGTCCAAATCCTCCCAAAAGCGCCTCTTCTCCTCCTCGCCTAAGCCCGCTTGCGGCGCATATGCACTAATAATGTTCAAAGTGAGCCCTTCAACGACCACTTTAATCGACATCATCCTATCAGTGGCTCTCCTAACCTCTACCACTTGGTCCCTTAAATCTCTATCTACTAAAATGCCCACCCCATTTCTATACTTCGACCTACCAGAGAACCACAGCTTATACCCGTCTACCTCTTTAGCTTTAGGACCTACCCATTTAGTCTCTTGGACACAAGCTATATTAATCTTCCTCTTCTTAAGAATCTTAACTAGCTCTATGGACTTCCCCGTTAACGTCCCAATGTTCCAAGACCCTACTCTCAACCTAGAGGCTCCTTTAGCCCACTTACCCCTCCTAACCCTCGCCCCCGTCCCCGAACGAGAACATGACCCTAGTCTACCATCATTAACCAAAGCCATGAAAATAAGTATGAACTAATAAATTATTCAAAAGTCTAAAGTCAGCAAAATATAACTACAAGTGTATGGACAAATTACGGATATGACAACCGGAGGTACCAACTCCAGTCGAACTGAACCTGGTTGTTGCTGGAAAATACTGTTCACGGTCGAGTTACTGTTCACTGCCGGAAAATTGTTCACAAATACCTGAAAGGGAGAAGAGAATAGGAGGGAAAAAAGAAGAAAAGAAAAATAAAAGAAAAAGGGAAAAAGGAGAGAGAAAGAGAGGGCTGGCCGGAAAAAGTCGCCGGCGATGGCGCAGCTGCGTACTGGCAGCGCCAGGAGCAGATTAAAAAAAAGGGAAAAAAAGGAGAAGAGAAGAAGAAGAGGAGAAGAAGAAAAGGAAAGAGAGAAGAAAAGTAAATCTAGCCGGAAAAGTGGCCGGCGTTACCTGGTCGCCGGCGTCACCTGAACAGTGGTGACGTATGGTCGCTGGACGGAGTGGCGGGTGGGCAGATCTGGGAGAGAGCAGAGGAGAGAGAAAGAGCGGGTGTGTCTGCATTAGCTTTCCAAAAAAGGTGCCTACTGCCCGTAATCACTATTCTAAAATTCAAAATTTGTCAAACGAAATGAATAATAAATATCAGTTGCTATTCTGTTTTATATTATGGTCTTAACCTATTGCAGTTTACGTTTGCGTTGTCTCCTCTCATGGACTCATGGTGCCTTGTTCATGCTAATAGGCTCTGTTGGAATCTATGGGTGTCAGTGGATCTACTGGACCAGAAGCTGTTGCTGCTGCTGAAAAGAATGCTGCTATATTGACGGCTAGGGCTGGTGCCAGAGACCCGTCTGCAATTCCATCTATATGCCGTATTTCTGCTGCTCTACAATATCCTGCAGGTGAGTTTTCTTCTTCATTTCAATGTGTTATTATTCACTTGAATCAGTTGCTAGGCAGCGAGTTTTATTTTTCCCCAACTTCTAAACCGGTTTTCACCGCTATAGTTTTGCATTAGCCATTGTTAAAATGCATAAGCGAACTTGTTTAAGAATAAGGATTTTTGAGCTTAGATGTTGTTTATATGGACCTGGAATTTAGATTATTTTCCACGGCCACCTTAGCCACCATAGCCCCTTTAGTTTGACAAGAATATGACCCCTGAGCCACAACAAAAGCCAAGAAGATGTTGAGGCAAACTTGATCTATTATTTATCTAGATTTGCTGGAAGCCTGGAAATTGTTGATTGCTTATGTTTGCCTGCTGATAGAGTGCCTCTCTTTTGGTTGTCAGGGAGTTGAACTTTCTCTTTATTCTTGTTAAGCTTTAGGCTTAAGAATGGAGATGGGAGTAGTGGCAGAGTGAGTATAAAGAAAATACGTTCTTTTAGCTGTAACTGTGCCAAATCTGTATATCTTTAACTCGAGATAGGTTCAAAATAGTCCCTTAAGGTATGCACTGAACAGTTTTGCTCCTCTTAAGTTTTCCAAAAGTTAACTTTTTTAGTCTTCGTCAAATATTTACCGAACTTTGTCTCTTAGATTTGACTAGAAGTCTAGAACTAGGAAAAAAGGAAACTAGCGGGAACTCACATTTAGAGGTACAATTTTGTAGTTTCTGCTACTTCAATTTATTTCTAGAGTCTAGTGTAGCTTTTTGAGGTGCAATTTTTGCTTATTTTTTAATTTTTTTTAGTGTCTAGTGCAATTTTTTGTGTTGCATATCATAGGATTTGATGGGACATTCTTGGTGTTTATGGTTACATCTTTTATTCTACTATTTCCATCAAATCTAACAAACATAAATTGTTAAATATTTGCCAGAGACTGAAAGTGTTACTTTTGACAAACTTAAAGGACCAAAATTGTTCAGTGCATACTTAAAGGACTATTGTGAACCTACCATCAAACATAAGGGTCCATCTTTGTCATTTTCTCTCCTAAACTCATACTGTGAATGAATACAAGTTTTAGACCTCTGAATTTCCCCACAAATTATGAAAATATTAACATAAGTATTTTTTGATAACTGTACTTATTAAAAAAAAAGTATTTTTTTTGATAACGTGGTGGCCGGGCCAACTTGTGCGTACCTCGACTAATTCCAATGGGTACCTGCTACCTCCCACCAGCACGAGTATCGAGTAATTGTATTCACCAAGACTTAGATGGATGAGAAGACATCACCTAGTATCTTTTGCCTCCTCGGGGAAACCTGAACTGACTTCCCCCATTCTCTCTCTCTCTCTCTCTCGTGCATGCACTTGACACTAATGACTTATAGAGTATAGAGGGGCTACAGAGAGGCGCTACTTTGCTTCCTTGCTTTATAAGGATATGATAGATCATAATGTACATGTCTTGCTTTTTTGAGCCGGAGAGTGGAAAAAGGAGAAGAGTGGTTAGAAGCCCAGACAATCATTTTCTATTGTTGAAGGCTGCAGGTGTAGAGAATCAATCAAGAAGCTTATTGATTTTATTGAAGGGAACTAATACGATTAGCTTAGCTAGTGTTCTAGAAGAATCTAATCATTTATTCTAGTCATAACTCTATGTAAAGCAAAATATGCATTTGGGATCGTGTGGAGGCTTTAAATCAGTAGCAGATAGCATAAGTATTATTGACTTGTTCCCGTGAATACATCCTCCTTTCTTGTTTCCAGTTCTTGGACCTTTAGGCTTTATATTCATTTGGAAGTTAATCTTGTCGATTTGTGTTTAAACCTAACTGTATAGATGAGGTGGTGTTTTAGATGGTAAGTTCAATTTCTGTTAATCGGAGTTTGAGTCTTCTGACTTGTCTGTTTTGGTCAGAACAGCTATGGGCCAATAGTCTCTGGTGCAGCTGGCAGGTTAAAAGGGACTTTAGGATGGATACAGTTTCAATTATAGTTGCCTAAGTGGACCAAGGGCCATCTGAGTGTTAGAAGCAGTAAGGCGAATTTTGACTTGATTGGATTTCCAGACATCTAAGCTTCTATCGATGCCCTTAAAAACCATTTGAGACAACATGAAAATATAACCAGCAAGTAGAAAAATGAGAGACCAAGAAGGATGATAATTTTGTGAAGCCTTAAACAATTAAGGCGATAGAATCACCTTAAACTCGTGTAGGTTTATGGCATGCTTGTGATTATTCAGTCCCATAAAAGAATCAGTAGAGATGACCTAAAATTATGGTTAATCAATCTGAGTAAATTCTATATCAATGAGTCTTGAGATGTAGTGGCGGAGCCAGAATTTTCACTAAGGAGTGTCAGAATATAAAGAAGTAAATTCACGAAGAAGCAAAGGAGTGTCAATATGTAATATATATACATAAAAATAAAATATTTATCTAGCTACACAGTGTAATTTTCCGACGAAGGGGTGTCGCTTGACACCCCTCAACTACATGTGGCTCCGCCACTGTTGAGATGGATCTAAGTTTGGCATTTTCGTTTGCTTTTCTTTAACCCATTTTACTGGATTGAACTCCTTGTCACCAACTTATGCAATAAGGTACATAAATAGTTGAGCTCATTATTAGTTATGTTTCTTTTGGTAATATGTACGAGATTTGTTAGACAATTGCTTTTATTGAACTTCAAATACTCATACCATGACTTTCTTGGATTTTATTGGTTCAAAAATATTCATACCATGTAATTATGATGGTATGTAAATCTTATTTTTTGTCCTTTGAACTTGTGTATTTAGGTTTGGATGCCTCGGATGCTGGCTTAGCAGCAGTTTTAGAATCTTTGGGATTTTGTGTGAAGCTTTGTGGTTCTGAAGCTTCCATATTGGAAGACTTGGAAAAGGCAATCAACTTGGTTCACACACGGCGAGATCTTGTTGAAAGTGGTCGTGCCTTATTAGATCATGCTAACAAGGCACAAAATGAGTATGAAAGGTGCGACAAATGCCACACATCAATATTTCCTTTTTTTCTTCCTGGGTCAGATCCTTGCTTATTTGCAATGCACAAATTTTTCTAATTTTTATTCAAATCAAAAACCGGGGTGCCTTTCCAAAATTAGATTGGACTCTAGTGCCTTGAATATTGTATTCCTGATTGTTGGACATTTGGCTGGACCAATATTTAGATTGATTGGTTTATTGCTTGTGCTTTATAGGACGACAAACTACTGCTTAAACCTGGCTGCGGAGCAAGAGAAGACAGCTACGGAGAATTGGCTACAGGAACTGGATGTAGCTATTGGTAATGCTAAACACTGCCTTAACGAGGAATGCAAGTATGTTCGGGGCCTGGTGAGTAATTTTCGTCGCTGTTTATTTGCTTACCAGTTTGTTAAAGGTTATCTTCGGTATCTTAGAACTTAGTTGGATAAAATAATGGAACTACACATTTCTTTCAGTCTTCGTAAGTTCGACCGGTTTATACTTTGAGATGAACTGTCAATAACCAACTGTGTATTACATGCTGTCAAGCATCTATCTGGACACAGTCGTGGGAGTGTCCAAAAAGAATGTAGGACGCGCCACACAAGACTATTTTACTTGATAAAAGTTTATTTTGTAAATCATTTTCTTTCGTATTTTATCATTTCATGTCAGCCAAATGAAATCTTTACGTAGCCTCCTTTGGTGATGTTAAGTCATTGGTTGAGGGAATGGGTTGTGGTATGCTTATATAGTTTTGGGTAGTCCTCGCCTCATGAGCTAGCATTTGGAGTTAGGCCCAAGGGCCATATCTTCATGGGTGAATTTTAAGATCTTTCTGCACAACTGCATGAACAGAAAGTACTTTATGTGAGGCCAAGAACGCATATCTGGGAAAACATTGAGTTATCTTAATTGATCCAAAGGTTTTGTTCTGAGTGTGTTTGGTGTTAGAAGGATAACTCAGCATATTTCAATTCTGTTAGGCACAAAAAGGGGAAAGCATAAACAAGGGTCTAAAATGGGGGGAAAAAAAGAAACAAACATTCAAGCTCTGTAACTAGAATATCTTGGTGATGCTGTGTTCTTTTGTTTTCTTCCTTTCTCACATACTCATTTTTCTGTTCTGGTAAGTTTCCTGCTTATGGAAATGTAATATTGTTGCATGTTTACAGGTAGATGAATGGTGGGAACAACCAGCATCAACTGTAGTTGATTGGGTTGCTGTTGATGGACAAAATGTTGCTGCATGGTTGAATGATGTGAAGCAGCTTAAGGCATTTCATGATCAACAACTTCGTTGAATTATCTCTTTGGCAACTGTTACATAATGTCTGTAAATTTTCATTTTTCTCGCTTGCTAGTTCTTGCAACTTCATGTGGCTTTTGGTTCTCTCGAGACAGGTCACTTGCAAATCTAGGCAGCATCTGTTGAAGATAGTAGAACAATTCGATCTTTGACCTAGACCTAGGACTTTAAGAAAATTTCAGTCAATATTGGGGGATTGTCTTTCTCTTACATAGTTTCAAGGCTGAAATGTTGGTCTAGTGAAATATGTTGTTGCATTCCCTATTTTGTACAGATGTTTCTTCCGTCATTTTTTGGTAATGAGAAAGAAGAGAATAGCATACATAACGAAATCTCAAGAACAGTTATAAAGTGGTTTGCATGTTACAACACTATTTGAGCTTCTTATTTGGCTGAATGACGACACAAATGTTCAGGTTTCTATGCTTGGTCTGGATTTTGTTTTTCCCTTTTATAGCTTAGCATTGGAAGCTTTTACATAAAATTTGGTCACTAAATAAAGAAGTATACGTTAAAAAAACAGAAGGTGCAGGTTTATATTTGAAGTTCTTGTATTAGTTGAACGATGAACCAAGTAAATTGCTTATTGCATCATATTATGTCTCTTTACACGACGGTTTTGTGAGTGTTGCTTGGTCAGGAAAAAAGGTAGCTCAACGATAGTAATTTGACAAAAAAAGAAAATAATTTTCTGACGTATTTGGGGTGAGTATCTGACGATAATAAGTTGATGTAATAATCTGACGTGTTTGGATTGGCTTATTTTAGGTGCTTTTAAGCTAAAATAATTTTTAAGCACTTTTGTATGTTTGCGTAAAATAATAAATGCTTTTAAGCATTTATTTTTAGTCAAAATAACAAAAATAAGTTATAAGCTAGATTTTCAAACTTATAGCTTTTGACTTATAAGTCAAACATTTTTTTTGTGCGGATTGCCCTTCAAAAGCACTGGTCTTTAATTTTTGCCCCTCAAATTGGGGTCTTTACTTTTTGCTCTTCGCCTAATACCTCAAGGTTCTGGGTTCGAATTCTAGCTCAGTAAAAAAAAAAAAAGAATTTCGCAAGGCAGAGCCTGCAAGCAGAATTTTGAATGGAAAACTCTCCCTGTAGGCAGAGTTTTGAACTCTACCTTTAAGAGTTTTGCATTCAAAACAAAACTCTACCTGCAGGCAGAACTTTGAATGCAAAACTCTACTTGCAGGGAGAGCTTTGCATTTAAACCTCTGCCTACAGGTAGAGTTTTGCATTCAAAATTCTGCCTGAGGCCTAAATTTAGCCCGAATAGGCCTAACTTTGCTACAAAAGTCTGCCTTGCGATTTTTTTTTTTTTTTTTTTTTTGCCTGAGCCGGGGTTTGAACCCAAATCTCATGGTATTAGGAGAAGGACAAAAATTAAAGACCACCCCAAAATAAGGGCATTCCTGCGAATTGCCCTAATTCAAAAGCATAAGCCCATCCAAGCCGGCTTATAATCCATTTTTTTTGCGCGGAATGTCCTCCTTTTGGGGTGGTTCTTAATTTTTGCCCCTCAAATTGCTGGTCTTTAATTTTTGCCCTTCGATTAAAAAGGTAGTCGAAAATACCCCGAGGTTCTAGGTTCGAACCCCGCTCAATAAAAAAAAAAAATCGCAAGACAAGGCTTTTGCAAAAAGTCTGCCTTATGCGGCAGACTTTGCCTTAATTTATGCCTTAAGACATAACTAAAAGTTTGTCTTACAAGACAAAGTCTGCCGTCTCCGGCATAGGTTTTATGTAACTTCGCTCGAATAGGCATAGGTTCATAGAAACCTATGCCTTGCAATATTTTTTTTTTAATTTTCGACTCTACTGGGTTTCGAACTCAGAATCTCGAGATATTTTTTGCCACCATTTTAAGCGAAAGACAAAAATTAAAGACCAGTGAATTGAGGGACAAAAATTAAAGATCAGCCCGTATGATGGACAATCGTGCAAATTGCCCCTCATAATCTGACATATTTGGGGAGAGTTGATTTCCTTGGGATGTTTCCTCTCTTGTTTTAATCTTTTTTAGTTTCTAACTCATTTTATTAAAAGAACACTCGTTTCCTTGTTTCATCCTGTATTCTTGGTAAATCCATAATCCTAGAATTTTTATCCCGAATTTTGTAATACACCAAAATGCATAGTGAAATAAAAAAATAAAAAAATTGAAATCCAAGTCTGATGGAAAAATTAATCCGGTTAACGTTTACCCATTTAATTAATTTTAATTATTAATTAAAATTCCTAATTTAAGTGGTATTTAAATTAAGTTGAGCTAATTAGCCACGTGTAGTGCCACTTGGCACGTTTTTCTAGTTAACTAGGATCAGAGTACGCGCTTTGCGCGTGATCAAAGTTTGTACCTCATTTGACAATAAATATTACAGAAACAATTAGATTTAGCTACGAACTTCGTCGTTAATTCATCGTGTGTATCTCATTTGACAACAAACATTACAGAAAAAAATTCGATTTAGCTACGAACTTCGTCGTTAATTCATCGCTAAATTGCTCATAGCTAACAAACTACAAATTCTATTGTAAAAATTATTTTTTAATTCTATATATATATATATATATAAGTGGATATGTCCACCACCTTCAACTATATGACAATTAGCTTTATATAAATTACTCCATTAACTTCTAGGTTGTATCCAGTGGCGGATCCAGGATTTTCATTCAGGGTGTTCGAAAAAAAAATGAAGTTAAATATACACTGTAAATTTTTGCCGAGGATGTTCAAAAGTTAATATATGCACATAAACACAGAAAATTTACCCTATATATACACTGTAATTTTTTGCCGAAGGTGTTCGGGTGAACACCCTGGCCCCCAAGTAGATCTGCCCCTGGTTGTATCAAGTACCTTAAATATTTTTACTTTTTGTTAAGTTTAGCTCTAGAACTTCAGCAGTTATTTTTACACTTTCAGAATATATATTTTTTTCAAAATTAAGATATACCCAATAACCAAATATGTAGTTTTCAAAAATAATTTTCCAAACCACACTAAATAATATTTTCAAAGCGAAAATCCTGGTTGTTTTCCAATAAATAAATTTTGGCTTTGCTTATATTTTAAGAGTTCTATAGATTTTAGGTCTATTTGTGTTTTGAGGAAGAAACATGCTCCTACTTATGAAGTAAACGATATGTCTATCTAACGTATGTGAGAGAGCTAATTTTTTAAGAAGTTAAAATCCCTTTATTCTATTTATGGAAAAAACATACTCATAATGACGGGGTAATAGTTATTGTATCCAATTCGAGTAAGGAATGTTTTTATATAAGTTAAATACTATTTGACTTTAAATATTCCAAAATATTAGGAGTTTTTATATAGTAAAAATAAAAAAAGGCTGAATAGTAAAAACTTCAGTTTATTTCAAAGTCTTTTATATTAGGAGAATAGTTAAATGATGATTTTATCTAATATCAAATATATTTCAAAGGATAAAAAAATGATCGACATTTCGCTTAAGAGCTTTGTAATCTCGTGTGAAACAATATTTTAAAGGGTAAAATGACGAACGCCACTTCGCTAAGGAATTTCGTCTTTTAATATATTCGATACCAGGACAAACCACTCAACTTTATCACAACATTTTAACATTTTCTTTAAAAATATAGCTTGAGTTGGCAATAGATATTAACATTTTTAACATAAGCAACCTAAAAATCTTCTCAGTTTTAGCATTATGAAAATAATTGTAAGCTCCTGAGTATGATTTCTGTACAATTTGTTTAAATTTTCGTCTCCTATTATTGTTGTTCCTGCTGAAATAATAATTCCTAAGATTACGAATTCTTGTGAAAATTACTTATATGAGTAATTTTACAGGAATTAAATATTTAATACTTAAAACTTTAGTTAGTTTCAACATCATAACTATTAGAAAATATTAATTAAATAATATTTTGTCCAATGTGACATTTATTTCTAAATGATAAAAGGGTCGATCAATTTCTCTTTGAAGTTTGGTGCTTTAATGATAGTTAATATAGATAAATTGAAGAAGACAAAGGTAAAAGAAAAGTAGAACATTATTTTCCTATATATTTATAACTTTTTAATTTTAACCTCTGAACTAAATTGCAGACAAAAGAATTTTAACATGAGTTTAACTTGAATATCACAATAATATTTCTGCCATATCAAGGTCTAATACTCATAAAATGTTAAAGCGCATAAATTTAATTTTCAACGAAGGTGATTTAAGATTCACACCCATCATAGCTTCTATTCTGTCCAACAAAAAAATCTATGAGTTTAACTTGAATACAAAAATAATATTTCTTGCGTATCAAGGTTTAATACCCAATAAATTTTAAAGCGCAGAAATTTGATTTTCAACGAAGGTAATTTATGATTCACACCCACTGTAGCAGACCCCACAAAAAAAAAAAAAAAAAAAACTTGAATACACACATAATATTTCTCCCATATCAAGGTTTAATACTAATAAAATCTTAAAGCACGGAAATTTGATTATCAATGAAGGTAAAGATTCACACCAACCATAGCTTCTAAAAAAAAAAAAAAGAGTTTTGATTGGTTAGTATAGCACAGGAGCTTTTAGCTGTTGTTACAAACATACATATTAATTAAAAATAAAGACTATATAAAATTAAAATGAAAATATTAGAAATAAAAAAACTTTTTGTAACGGTCTCAAACTTTGGGGCAGTACTTGCATTTTGCCCTCAATTCTCCCATTTTATTCAAAAACTTTGTGTAATGATCCCAAACTTCAGATGTTTTTCTATCATTATCCCCAAGGTAGGGTCTCGACTACAAGGAGTTGTTCTTTTCTGCTTCTTAGGAGGATTACCCACAGAAGAAGTATTAGGGCATTACCATGTGTTTGAGTTGCAGCAAATGCTGATGTTATTGAAGTATCATCTATAGGAACCTCCAAATCTACAACCTCTGTCCTTTTCATATGAAAAATATTACCTCTGTCCTTTTCATATGAAAAATATTAGAAGTTTAGGACACATTCAGACAAGAACAAAGAAAGGTATAAATTCGAAAAAAAAAGAGAAGAAACAATCTAAAATCAAATGACTGACAAAGAAAGGCTAAAAATTTAAGTTAAACACATTAGACTCTAACGTGAGCTTCTGTTAGTAGGTTTACACTTAACACTTAAAAGAGTTAAAAGATTTAAAGACATGGGCTTGGACATATTCTTAAAAACATGGGTCTTAAACAATCATGTGAAATAAGTAGACCAAAAATCAAATTAATGATTAAAAGGTATAAAATATTTATAATTATTTATGAAAAACTAATATTATACATATAAATAATTATAAAATTTATGTATATAATTTATCGGTTTGATTCGGTTATTTATTCGGTTATTTTTTAATAGAACCATAACCAAACCAAATATTATCGATTTTTAAAATTTAAAACCAAATCAAACCAAACCAAACCAAACCAAATGTCGATTTTTTTATCCGGTTTGGTTAAATTTTCGGTTTGGTTTTGGTTTTAACCAAAACCGTGAACAGCTCTACCTAAAACATCTAGGATGGTGTATTCAAATAGGAAGAATTTGTATTCAAATAAGGAAGAATTTAACTAAAAAAATAATAATTGATTTCAAGTTCCTAAATAATTAAATGAATATATATTTAGAAAATAGTAAATGACAATTTTGTTTATTGTGGAGTCTTTTAATGAAAGACAAAAATTTCAATCAACATTTCTAAAGCCCTTCGTGCTTTTAATATAGTATAGATTGGGAGTGTACTAAATGCATCTCTAATAATTCAATCGGAGGTTTTTTAATATATAAGGAGCTATTCAAGGGGTAATGAGAACAACAATATTTTAGGTATGTAAGTCGCGAAAGTGTGACGGTTCAGAGAATTTTTAATGTACTAGTCTTTAGTGTATGTGCGTTGCACGTGTGTATCGCGTGAATCAATAAATAATTTATATGTGAACAATACATTTTTCATTAAAATAAATACAATAGTCTAAATGATGAAACTGAAGTGTGGACATAATAGTTAAATTCAGTATTTCCTGAAATGTGAATTTAATCAAAATTAATTAATTATTATTTGTACTACAAATATTTTAATATATGAGAGACAAATGTATTATTTTGTGGTATCTCACATAATATCTCTTTATAACGATATTTTAGCGTGTGTTATGTTACCTTATATTGTTTTAGTGCTCTGGTATGATTGAAACTTTTTGTTATAAAACTTTATATCACTTTTGAAAGTGTAACATATATTTGTCACGTATAAAATATGATGTAGCACATATAATGCAACATTGAATATGCTTTATTATTATCATTGCAAATAACAAACACATTAAGATTTATTTCAAAGGAATTCCTTCATTTCAGGAGATAAAAATTGAATTTTGGGGATAAACATGTATAGAGGCATTAGTGTATGTGTGTTGGACGTGTCTTCTGTGATTACCAATAAAGATAAAGAAGTGTATAAAATATAGAATAAGAACGAATTATTTGCAATAAGAATTGATGTCGAGATAGATACAACATTATTTTAAATTAAAAAAATAAGTATTATTACATTGACACAATAATTGAATTCAAAAACATTAGGTATCTTGTGAACCTGCAAAGATGAATATAGGACTTGTAATTAGTGTGTGATTCAATTTGGAGAGAAAATAGGAATAAACAATTTTTAGCCTTTTCTTTTTCAGTAGCGACTTCTGGTCAGGAGTGGAAAGTTTGGATCTCTTATACTATGTAACTAGTATTCGTACCCGCGCGATGCACGGTCGATGTAAAAAAAATTAATTACAGCGAATTCTATATGTCAAAGTATTAAATATGTAAGATTACCATTGTTCAAACTTCAAAATTTCATTATTCACCTCCCTGCAGATCTTTGGTTGATATTCTAATGGTATCTTATCAAAGTTATAGCTAAAGAAAATCACCTATGTTTGGAAAAACACATGCACTACTATAAATATTTTTTGTTAATTTCAACCGTCGATTACTTACTTTTTTAAAAATTTAAAACTGATTGTAAGATTTCGCAATTATGCATTTGATTATTTTTATTGTGCTTTTAATCTTCTATTGGAATTTTTCGATTCCCATTCACATTTAGTTTATATTCCTTGTATTGGTGATAATAGATAAATGGTAGAACAAAATTTTTCATTTAAGATGGCTTTTAGAGAGTAATATGATTTAAAATAATGAAGTTAAGATTTATTCATATACTTGTCCTAATTTCTATTTAAGGGTAACAATTTTGACTTCAAGTTCCTAGCTTAACAGATTGCGCTAATGATGTGATTGAAATGAAAAAAGTTCTTCTTATTTTGTTATGTTTGTGTTATATTGCAATTAACAATGAAGTTTCTCTTGTCTTTATTTTTACTATTGAAATTATCTTATACGAGAATTTAATAGTATCTTTATATTTCTATTATGTTGCTTGGAATTCTTTCATTACTCTTTTTCTTTACCTAATTTAATAAGATATTAGTTACTTGGTACAATCCACCGAATTACTTTGCTCATTACAATTTTGAAAAGAATTCTCATCCCAATTCAATAGGTGTTATCATTCGATTTTTTTCTTTTCTTTCTTGGTTATAGTTACTACATTATATTTGCACACTGTGATAGAACTTTTTTATTAGCTTGAGACTTGACTTATGACTTATTTGGTCAAGCTTGTGAGGATATAAAGCACATTTTTAATAGATTGGTCAAATAAAAATTATTTTTCTAACACTAACAAAAATAATTCTCATCAAATAGAAAATAATAAAACTTCAAAATACCTTTTCAGAAGGAAAAAAACATTATGCTTTTACGAAGAATCAACAAATTATAACTGCTTTACAATAACCGAAGTTGAAGTTGCTCTTGATGCAGTTTACCACCATGTAATCATAAGATTTATTTCATTCAAGTGCTTAATATCTTAAAGAGCCTTCATATCATGTCTCCTAATTTAAGTTATTTTGAAGTCTATATGTTTTTTTTTTCCTGTCATGTATTGTTATCCAATTAAAAAGATACATACATTCACAATAGCTATATAAGTTAGTACTCCAGAAAGAAAAATAAAAGCAAGCAAAATAAAATAACACAAAACAAGTTTTATATGAGTAGTGTTCTTAGGATAGTAAATAATGCCAGAAAAAAATTATTGTACAAATATACATAATATATTTAGTCATTCAGTTATTCTTCGTGTGAATGATTAATTAGTATTATCTCTTCCAAATCGGACCAGCCGTGCAAAGTGCAAATCATGATTTCACGGCCAGAAAGATACCCTAACAAGACGTGTAAGTTAAAGAGCCCCTTGGGAAGTCCCATTCACCCTTGCTTGTTCCATTTGTCTTTGGTGTGCTCTTGCTACTACCGCCAGTTTATCTTTTTTCTTTAAGAATTCATCATAAAATTATTTGATTTTTGTTTCTTACAAATTATGAACTGCTATGTGATATAATATTATAAGCAACTTTTAAGAAAATTAATTATTTGATGAGGAAGAAAGACTTTTGTCGAACATAAAATAAAGAAAATTCAAGTTAAACAACGAAGACCAATGATACGTACTTGTGACTTGAAGCATGTTCCAATTAGAACGTACATATAAAATCTTACTATGTCCACAAATATCTTTATAGTCTTGATTATTCCCTGCATTTATCCAATACAAACAAATTTTAAAAAATTAAATTAAATTCGAGGTTAAGAAAAGTTGGTTGCAATAGAGGTACACCTGCTGAAGTTTTGAAATAAATGCAAAAACAGGAGTGTTATTATTTTTAACCATAAATAGATAACAATGGCCTACTCACCAAAAACTACGGAACACCATCAGTCTACATAAAAAGTTTAATTAAAATAATTAAAATAATTAACATCTAAGCGATTTCTTCACCGGGGCAAATAAACTAAAAAATTGCATCGAGTAGCTAAGTAGCTAAGAACTGGGGTGGTCTTCTATTGTTCTTAAATAATAGTCAATATGAGATGTCTCTCCATTTCATCTTCGAACTATTTTGTAGTCATTACTCTTCCGTAACACACAAACAAAAGAAGAAAAAAAAACTTTATTACATAAAATTAAAAAAAAAATAGTAAGAAAATCTAGATATTTATTTTATTCATCACACTTGTTAAAAGGTGCACTTTATTGTTAATAAAACAAATTAACACTCTAGTTTATACACATTTAGGCTTTGGGCTATTTAGTCTTTACCTTCGTATACTTTACCGGATGCACATAAATATCAATATCTTTACCGAATTCAGTATTACTCTTATTCCCTTTATGATTTCTTATTTAATTACCTTGTGCCATACAAAATTGAAAATCTGCATAAAAGTAGGAGATATGAACACATAAAATCCCGTATAAAACTATTAAATCTTTAAAGTACATTATCATAATGATTCATTATATGAGAAAATGACCAAAAACTAATATACCTGGGATTTCACGTATAAAATTTCTGCCTTCGATATATCGTATCTTTTCTGGTTCTGTCCTCTTCGCCATGAAACATCCCAAGAATGTAAGCACATGAGGTTCAAACCTATTAACAATACACTATTAGCAACTTTTTCTTCACTAAATCTACAAAACTGTGCGCGAGTAATTAGTTCTTATTATCGAAAATTAACGTGTCTACAAAATAGAGAGTAACGCAAGAAAACATAAGTTTTTTATTGAGAAAAAAAATATGAAGAGCTTGTTATCATGGACTTTTAGAAAGTATGCGATATGCAGATATAAAAAAATCAACTTTAGTTAGATAATAATAGAAAGAGGAAGGGGAAAAGGTTAACATTGATTTATATTTTGCTAAAAGGGTATATATATAAGAGTTAAGAAGCTAGAACTTCATGCCAACTCAATTTAATTTACATTCAAATTCAAATGAGTTTGTTAAGAATAAACTTTTTAAACACAATAAATATTTGAAAAGATAAGATTCTCATGAATCCTTATCTTGTAATCGATACATTTTAGTTGGAATTTTTTTTTTTTTTTGAAATATATAAGACCCTTCAAATTAAAATTTGATATTATCACTCCATATCCTTGGCTTTTAAACTTTCCCATACGTTATTTCTCTCTCTCTCTTTTATCTTCTTTTCTTTCTTACTTTCTTTTGTTACAAAAAGAAATCAATTTTTTACAAAATTTAATAGATATTTTTTTTATTGAATACATGTAGAATAATAATTTTTTAAATTGTGATTTCAATTTTTGTTTTGTTTATACGTACGGAAGTCAGAAAATTCTTTTCAAGATCTCTTATTCATTAGGCTTTAAAATCAAACGATATCTTATGATACTCTAATTATATTTATATAATTCGTCAAGTACCTATTGGATAAGACTACTTTTAATTTGATTAGTTTCACTTTCTTCAAATTGTCTTAACTGTGTCCTAATAACATAAGAGTTCTTATCCCTAAGCACTCCTCATGGAGGTGAGCCGCGACGAAGTGTAATATTTCTCACTAGAAGTTGCTGAATGGCATTTATTTTTATATTAAATTAATTAATTTCAATTTAAATATTCTTATATGTAATATAGTATAATAGATATACGGTAGATATAAATAGTTATTTTATTAAGTCAAAAAAATATAATTTTGTTTTTAAATAGCCAATCTCTTTGGTGTAGTAGTTGATAATTGTTTAAAAGTCAACTTCAATTCAAAAACCTCACGCAGTTAATTTCAAAGTTTGAAGTTTATCTGTTCAAAAACTTTGTATTATTGCCGTTCAAATTTCAAAAAGAATATAATTCATTTCAATTCAAAATTAAATTGTCTACCAAATAAAAATTTCAAATTCATTTTTATTACAAAGCATATTAAATATTGTCCTAAAATTGACAAGTGGCTTGTTATTAGCTTGTCACTTGGCTTAACCACATTGCTTATACCTCTCCTATTATATATATATATATATATATATATATATATATATATATATATATATAGATTACCCATATATTTACATCTACGGAGAAAGTTAGTTACCTTGCATAATTCAAAATAACGAAAAGATATATAATTAAGGAAATTTTCAAATGATTTTAAAATCAAAATAATAAATTAATCGATTTCAACGTTTGGATCTTTTAGTAGTTTTTTTTAAATAAGGAATGATCTATTCTGCAAAATCTTAGTTGATTTTAGAATACTAATTATTATGGAAAAATTACTTTTATCATGCTACAAGTTCTACCTCTACAATCTCATCAAGAGAGTAATAACTTTTTATTCGAGTTTTCCATATATATGTCACGTTTTATTGATTGTTGTTTAAATAAAATCTTAGTAGATTTTAAAATCCTAAATATTCGGATTTCCTATATAGTTTAAATAAGAAAAGACTTAATAATTAATATGTTAGTTGCTTTACAAGTTTAAATATTAAGAAAATAATTAAATGACTATATTGCCTAATGTGAAATTTATTTTTAAAAGATTAAAAAGTTCGTGCTTTAAAAGGACTCCTTGATAGTTTTATTTTGTTAAAGTTACAGCAGTTTTTTATTATGTCAAAATATATTATTAGTGTTATGAAAAAAATGGACTCCTATGACAATTTTTAATTTTCAAATAAATATATATTTAGTGTTATAATTATAACAAAGAAAGGACTCTTGTGGCTATATTATTAGTGTTATAATTATAACCAAGGAAGAACTCCTAAGGCAGTTTTTATTTCCAAGAAATATATGTTTATTGTTATAATTATAACAAATAAAGGACTCCTACGACTATTTATTAGTGTTATAATTATAACAAATAAAGGATTCCTACGGAAATTTTTAGTTTGCCAATAATAACGGTAGTTTGAGCTTTAGCAACATAGGTCTTTCGAAGGTAGTTGATTAAGTTGAGATATAAGTTGAGATAGGATAAATCGTGATCTCTAGAATACCAGGGTGCAAGGTTATTTTTAATTGCCGTTTACCACATGCATAGGATGACTTTCTGGCTCGCGATGTGTTACATATATTCAGAATCGAGTCGGGGGCACTAATGCTCGGAAACTCATCTGCACAACACTTCGGCTTTCCAACACAGTGTTAGCTAATTTTCATTAAAATAAAAGGAAAAAGTAAGAAACATAAATTTGACTACCATTATTGGTAATTACCTTGGATCAAACCTTGAGTATTGTTCGGTTTATTCCCAATAATCTCCAGTTGTCATTGATCGGATGCAAATGATGACTTTACTGAATGGAGTTGGTAGTACTCATGCTCGGAAACTCATCCGCACACGCTTCTCGGACGCAGCATTAACAAATTGTCATTAAAATAAGAGGAAAAAGAAACATAAATTTGACTACCATTACTGATATTTACCTTGGATCAAACCATGCACATTGTTTGGTTTATTCTCAGTATTTATGGTAGGACATATGAAATTTTTCTAAAAATTAGTCAACTTTAGAATAAACAAGAAAATTCATGTAATTAAGAAAATTAAATTACCTCGAGCAGGACTGATATTCTATGCATCATGCAACAACAGTTGATAGAATACCTGTAAATTAAACAATTTCAATATAACATATTAGACCAAAGGTATTAAAATTGAATCAAGCACACAACATTACATACTTACCCAGAACCCAACAAATTAGCTCTAAAACCACACCGTATGAGCATTATTGTACGAAACTAGGAAAGAGAAATACCCATACTTAAACTCCAAAAAAAAAACCTCAACCGTACCCTCGTTAAACCAATGAGAAGATAATTTGTGTGCAAGCCTGCAATTATTGAGACTATGTATTCCTTTAAGTAGGTGTAAGAGGCGGCTGAATTATGTGTTATAGTCCATGCAAAATTTAAAAGAATACCTAAGTATTAGGATTTATTACCTAGTTCAAATTGGGGGATAGAGCAAAAAGAATGAAATAAGTATAAGATGGAGTATTGATATCTTAATTAAGATAAATAATTCATAAAGCCCGATATTACAAAGATTACAAAAAGAGAAAAAACGGGAAATATTAGTTTTAAAATAGTTCAGTGAAGAAAGATTTTTTTTTCACCACTTCACCCACCACCTCTTCCTTTCCCCAATCTCCAACTCTCCTCGATTACAAATAACAAAAGTGATAGAATCTGAAAATATGAAAGAGTAGATAAAATAAAAATAAGATATTATGCAAAGCAAGATTCACGAAAATTGAACATTAAATCGAGCATCAAAATAATAAATATATTAATTGGAGTTAAAAAGATGAAGGCAAAAACAAAGAGCAAGAAGGGCAAAAACAAAGAGCAAGAAGAAGGTATTAATGTGCTGTAATGGTTATTACCTCGTAAATTTGGAGTTATTGGAAGTTCATAAAACTCGTACTGATCAACGTAGAAAATTTGATATCTTTTAAATTACCATAGTTAGTACTACCACCTATCTAATTAAGGTAAAGACTCCTATTATTAATCAATTACTTGTATAATATTATTTCGTATGACACTTCTTACCAAAATAGACTATATATTTTTGAATAGAATTATAGTTATTTAATATTTAAGCAAATAGTAAATGACAGCGTACGCGCTTTGCGCGTGATCAAAGCGCGTATCTCATTTGACAACAAACACTATATAGGATTAGCGATAATTGACGTTTTATTATTTAATTTTTCCTTCATATTTTAATCATTTGATCAAGGATTCATTTGTTTTGTATTCTTTTATATTTTACTATGTGTAATCGCATGAATCAATAAATAATTTTTATAAGAAAAATACATTTTTCATAATACAATTTATCTAAATGATGAAACTATCATGTTATTACGCAGACATGATAGATGAATTCAATATTTTACTGAACATCCAATTTGTGAATATTTTTAAAATCTGATGTCGATTTAAAAATAATGATAGATTTAGAGAATTTATTTAAATGGAATAGAGTTTATTGGAATACATATTTAATTTTTTGTGCATAAATATTATAGAAGAGTTTGATTAAAGGGTGAAATTTTTGTAGACATTTTAGTCGATCAACTATTTACTTCTAAGATGTTCACCATGTTTTGTTGAGTTGAAGGCGATGTATATCTTCGTCTATATATTAGTAACACTATTGTTTATTACATGGCCTCTGAATATTAAGTATTATGCACTGTTAATAAAGTCTCACTCATAGAAGTAATAATTTGGACTTAAACTTGATCTTTCAACATATTAGTTTTGCCGCTTTTCAGGCTTAAAAAAATTATTCAACAAAAAACTTGTCCTCCTCTCTTTTTTCATAATAAATAAAACTTTGCTAAAATGCTATAGTTTTATTGTAGTTTTAAGAGGAAAATCTATTTGAAACACTTTCAGAAAACATATTTACCATTGTCATGATGTTTGAGTGAATTCCTTTTTTATAAATTCTAACAAATTACGCCACAGTGTTTCTTTTCAAACTTGTCGATATCTTGTGGTCTTTGTGAAAATTCTCATATCAATAAATTTCTTACACTAAATGACAAGCTTTATTGTATATTCAACTTATAGTTAGGGACATGCCAAATTATATATTGCTACATATACTCTTTTTTAAAGCATTTACTTTCTGACAATTCATTACATATAAGGTAAATTTCTCATTGCAATTTCAGTAAGGATACTTGTAATGAAAAAATATTCCCTTGTTTCATTGATCCTGAATTTTTCCTTTTTTTTTTTTTCACTTTTTTCATTTTCTCTTTCTTGTAATTTGTTTCAAATTATACCATAACAATTTCAATAATATACCAATAAAAGGACTCCTACATCTAAAAGAAATTGAAAGTGGGACTAATTTTTTTTGTTTTGTTTTATGTAGGGGGAAGAAAAAAGGACTCTTAATCCTAAAAGATACAAAAGAAGTACTAAATTTTAGGGATATAATTGAATATCTATATCTAAATATTAAATGAATAATCAAATGGCTATATAATGTGTGAAATATATTTTTAAAGGGTAAAAAAGGCGAAAAACATTTCGTTGCGTGCTTTTAACATAGCACGAAATTGTCATGCTAATTGAAAAATAGAATGATTTTGAAACAAACTAGAAATTCAACACACAAATAGAAATCAACTGACTGTAATAAACCCAATTCACTGAATTACAAAGCTTAAAAGTGACTTGCAACTTGCAAATAGTAACGGAATATATAGAAATATAGAAGAAACAGGGGGATGAGATTAGAGATATTAAAGAGATGAGAAATAGAAACTTGCTTAACAATTCCCTACCCTAATACAACTGCTGTTAACTATTTATAATATATTCTGCTGCACTACACCCACGTTTTCATCACTTTGTTCCCACAACAAAATCAGTTAATCTTGTGGATGGAATTCTCACGCGCTTGCTACGTCTCTTAATTTCAACCCCCTGCTGAGTGTGTGTGTCCCCATCAGCGGTTGAGGTGTCCTTCACGTCAGCGACATGGGTCACAACAATACCTCCATCCTATGAAAAAACCTTGTCCTCAAGGTTCGGAGACGTTTCTGGACCCGGATCAGCCAAACCAGTGAGCTGAAGCGGTGCATGTTGTTGATATGGTTCTCCAGTACATTGCTTGAGCAAAGAAACATGAAATACCGGGTGTATACGAGCATCATCGGGCAACTCCAACTTGCAGGCAACCTCACCAATGCGTTTAATGATTTTGAAGGGTCCAAAGTAGCGCCTGCTCAGTTTCGGATGTTGTTGAAGACGCACGGTATTCTGGCGATAAGGCTTCAGTTTGACATAAACCCAATCCCCTACCTGAAAAGTCACCTCCAGGTGTCGTTTGTCAGCCAGCACCTTCATTCGTGTCTGTGCTCGGATCAGATTAGCCTTGAGGAGGTCCAAGATGGCATCGCGATCTACCAAATATGTCTCAATTAATTCACTAGGACTGCTGCCCAAGATGTAACGGTCAACCGCAGGCGGATCCCTTCCATACAATGCTCTGAAGGGTGTCATCCCTGCCGACGACTGATAGGACGTATTGTACCAATACTCTGCCCAAGGTAACATTGCGACCCATTTGTTGGGGTCATCAGCCACGAAACAACGAAGGTATTGCTCCACACATTTGTTCAAAGCCTCGGACAGTCCATCCGTCTGAGGATGATAGGCTGTACTCATAGCCAATGTTGTGTCTTGTAACCAGTTCAGCTCTTGCCAAAATATATGTAAGAATCGAGGGTAACGATAGATATTGGGGGTCCATGGAGACGAATGATGCCGACCACGAAGGCCTCCGCGACTGACTGAGCAGAAAAAGTGGAGGGAAGAGCAATAAAGTGTCCATACTTGGACAACCTATCCACGACAGTCATGATGGTAGATTTCCCTTTTGAACTAGGCAAGCATATGATCTTCAAATACCATAGAAGGAATGGGCAAGGGTTGTAGTAGGCCTACGGGCAGATGGTGTGAATCTTTCATTTGTTGGCAGACTTGGCAGGTGGATATAAAATTTTGTACATCGATCCTTCTTCGTACCTTTCCAATAGAAATTGGAAGATATTCTATGATAAGTACGAGAAACCCCGGCATGACCACCCACTGTAGTGCCATGGAATTCATGAAGCAATCTTTGGCGCAAGGAAGAGTCAGTAGGGATAACCAAGCGACCCCGAAAAATAGCAGACCATTCCGAAATTGAAATTCCAAATCAGTAGAAGAAGGGTCTTGTATAGACTCTTGTAGAGCCACTAATTCCGGATGAGTCTTGTTTAGTGTTTTGAGCTCACACTCAAGATCGTATCCTCAGACAGTAATAGTTAAGAACGCTGCCTCACTAGTTCGCGAGAGAGCATCAACAGCTTCGTTTAATTTCCCGGGGCGGTAAATAATCTGGAAATCAAAACCAACTAACTTACTTAGCCATTTTTACTGCTCCGGAGTTTGAATTGTTTGATTCGTCAAGTTTTTGAGGGATTGCTGGTCCGTGTAAATGGTAAATCTCCTCCCAAGCAAGTATTGTCTCCACTTGCTAACCTCCTGGGTTATCACAAACATATCCCTATGATAGGTGGATGCTCCTTGCATTCTATTGCTCAATTTCCGACTATAATAAGCCACAGGGTGCCCTTTTTGAGCGAGCACTGCCTCAATACCTTGTTCGGATGCATCAGTTTCTAGCTGGAACTCTTGAGTAAAGTCGGGCAGCGCTAACACAGGTGTAGAACTGAGTTTGCTTTTGAGAGTCTCAAAAGCTGTACGAGTTGCAACTGTCCAGTGATAGGAATACTTGCGAAGGAGGTCCGTAAGAGGTCCAGCAATGGCTGCGTAGTGGTGTATGAATCGCCGATAATATCCCGCAAGTCCAAGGAAACTTCGCACTTCCTTCACATTTTTAGGTTCTGGCCACTATTGTATCGCGGAAATCTTGGCAGGATCCACACTTAGACCTTGATCAGAGATCACATGTCCCAAGTAATCGACCGAAGTTTTCCCAAACTGACATTTGCTTCGTTTAGCAACCAACTTAGTCTGTCGCAGCAAGTCCAACACTATTTCCAAGTGCTTCAAGTGCTCCTCCCATGAGGGGCTATACACTAGTATGTCGTCGAAAAAGACAAGGACAAATCGACGCAAATATGGTCTGAACACCTCATTCATAGTAGCCTGAAATGTTGACGGAGCATTAGATAATCCAAATGGCATTACTAGGAACTCGTAATGCCCGTCATGAGTCTGAAAGGCTGTCTTTGCCACATCTTCTGATCTAACTCGGATTTGATGATATCCCGACAATAAATCGAGTTTAGAAAAGTATACGACACCAAATAGCTCATCAAATAACTCGTCAATCGTAGGAATTGGGAACCTATCTCGAATGGTAACTGCATTTAAGGCTCTGTAATCAACGCAAAACCGCCACGTACCATCTTTTTTTCGCACCAACAGCACAGGTGAAGAAAAAGGACTCGTACTAGCTCGAATCACCCCTTCTTAGAGCATTTCTGTGACTAATTTCTCCATGACTTGCTTCTGAAAATAGGAGTAGCGATACGGCTTGACGTTGACTGGTTCTACTCCAGCCACCAAATGTATTGCGTGGTCTTGGGGTCTAGATGGCGGTAGCCCTTGTAGTTTATGAAACACATCGTCAAATAATTCCAGCAGGGAGAGAAGGGCAGGATTAAGCTGCTCATCAGTACCAAGCATAGAGGACACTATCTGCAAGCAATAATAAGATGAAATGGCATCAGTGGACCTGTATCGCCGGAGGCTATGCAATTGTGCTGGTTGAGCACTAGAGGGTGCCAACCCCTTCCAACAAATAGTAAACCCCTGGTCATTGAATTCAAATGTGCGTTGTCCATAGTCAGTGACCACTCGCCCCAAGGTGGAGAGCCAAGATACACCCAAAACCACATTTGTGCCATGTAACGACAATACATACAAGTCAAGGGTGAGATTGCAACCTTGGATTGTGAGTGGAACTTAGCGTATAACTCCATCACACCGTAGCCGCTGACCACTGCCCATAACCACCAAAACACTCGGGATGGTCTCAATTGATAATTGCAGGAAATTCGCAGCTCTTGTTTGGACAAAGTTATGGTCACTTCCTCCGTCCACTAACACTTGAACCGGAGATCCATTCACATGGCCAAGAAATCGAAGCGTGGAAGAAGAATTTCCACCGGCCAAGGCATGATAGGAAATAGCTGATTGTTCCTGGACTTCTAAACATTGCAATTCTTCTGCCAATATGTCATCAGAAACGAATGGCACTTGTAAGGTCTGGTCAAAGTCGGAATCATCCGTGAGAAGAAGTAGCCGAGGAGGAGATTTTCATTTGTCCCCGGCTGTATATTTCTCCTCGAAATAGTAACAGAGTCCACGCTCACGGCGGCTTTGGATTTCCGCATGTGTGAGACGCTTCAAAGGTGGTCTTAACACAGCTTGGGCAGAAGTGTTGTTGCCAGCGACTGTAGACGAGGGACTTTGATAGGATGATGATGAATTTGGATTGGGTAACAGGGGTGTACCTTTGTTGGAAAACACTGGTCGGGCTGGTCCTTTTTCAGCCTGGATTCGGCGCTCATGTATATGGGCCTGCTTAAGTGCTTCTTCAAATGTTTTGGGTTCATGACTCAAGACTGAGCTCTTAATATCTTCCCTAAGTCCAGAAATAAAGAGTCTCACCAAGAGCTGGTCGGAGACATCATCAGTTTCATTAACACACTACTAAAAAAACAGCTTTTACCGACCTCAAAAAACCGACCTCAGTTGAGGTCGGAAAAAAAACCGACCTCATGAGGTCGGTAAAGTCGTAATACGTATTTTTTAATTTTTTTAAAAATAAACCGACCTCATGAGGTCGGTAATATTGTACCAAAATTTGAAAAAATAATATACCGACCTCAGTAGGTCGGGAATTTATTTGATGATAAATGTAAAATATTTTATTTTTTATTTAAAATAATACCGACCTCGTGAGGTCGGTATATTTAATAATTTTATTTTTTATTTAAAATAATACCGACCTCGTGAGGTCGGTATTCTTTTAAATTAAAAATATATTTAATTTAAAAGAATACCGACCTCACGAGGTCGGTATTATTTTAAATAAAAAATAAAAAATATTTTACTTATACCGACCTCGTGAGGTCGGTATAATCTGTCAAATAAAAACCCAGCCGTTCGTATACTCGTTCCCATTTCTGCCTCTCTCTTCTCACTTCTCTCTCCCCCTTTCTCTCTAACCCTAGAAACTCCGGCGACGTCACCGCCGTTCCTGCCGGTCATCACACGCCGCCACCGTCCCTACCCACGCCCACGTCGACCATCTTCTAGGTAAGCCCTAACTTATCCTTTGGTAAAGGTGAATACTTTGGTCTCCCAAGCTTTAGAAATTGGAACTATTGTCTGTTGGATTTAAGTTAGAATAATCCTCATTTGACAGTTTAATTTTACCATTTATATGGCTGAAATGTTGATATGGGAACTGTATATATATGGCTGAAGTATTTCTTGTTGATTCTCTAAAATTTTCCCTTTATTTTAATTTGGTATATTTGTGTTGATTTGCCCTTAATGATTATTCTTGTTTGTGAGATATTGGGTAAGTTTTAGTTTGTTGAGTTTGGCAAAGGGAAATTCTTTGGGTTGTCAAATTTCTTGTTGATTCTCCAAATTGTTGTCTTTGTTTTAATTTGGTATTTGGTGCTGATTTTTGCTTGATGATTATGTTTGGTGTGAGATACTGGGTAATTTTTAGTTTGTTGAGTTTGCTAAAGGTGAATTATTTGGTCTCCTTGCTTGAGAGGCTTTAGTTTTAGAAATTGGACAATCCGTCTGTTGGATTTTAAGGTAGATTTCTTTTGACAGTATAATATGACTATGTATATGGCTGAAATATTGATATGGGAACTGTATCCATGTTAAATGAAGTTTGCAACTTTAGTATCTGGCTTCCAGAAATTTTTATTTTTGCACGGTTTGCTCGAAGTTCTGATAGTTAAGTTAAAGAAAGAAGATCATCATGAAGTATTTTGCTACATATGGTTTTTCTAGAATAATGTTTTTGGACTCATAACTCGGATATGGGGGTAACCTCAGGGTGACCTCATTGATGTAAAACTTACTCCAAACAAGTTGTGGATATATATAGCTTGTACCTCATAAGATTTATTATCAAAATACCAATGGGAGCTAGTGACTAAACACCTAATTTGTGTGAAGTCGTTCAGAATACGAGAGTCAAAATAGGGTATTTTTGCTTATTTTGTTTATGTTTGGAGACTAGCTTTAGTCTGATTCATTTGTTTCAATATACACTGTTTTTGATTTGGTCCAATTTTGATTTATTTGCTTATACTAAATCACCTGTAGTGTTTTTTTCCAGAGGGCGACTTAAAAAGCCTATGTGGTGTTTGATAAAATGTCAGAATAGAGATACCGTCAAAAACATTAATAGTACCTTTGAGTCAAATTAATAATTACAAGTATTTCTCTATGTCAATTATATATCACTTTGAACATTAGTAGTTTGACCAGTTTTAGTACCTTTTTTATGAGTTAGATTAGAGTCGTTTCACATGTTATCATTGCAGTGTTTTCTAGGAATAGATATATAGTAGGAACCAAGGAGTAGTAGGACTTGGAAGACAAATTAAGATAGAGTGAACTTTTGGTTGGGAAAATGGAGATAATGTAAAGGAATATAGGGAACTTATCCAAGCTTGAAGGTGCAGATAATTTATTTATTTTGTGGTGTATTATCTTCCATTCTTCACAAAATCTATTGAAGTATATCTGAAAATTAAAATATCCAGGAAACTAATTACAAGATAATTACTCGGTGATCAATTATGAATTTTAGCCTTATCTCTGTTTACTTCTTTTGTGCTATGGGGTTCTAAAGATTGATTCTTGATTGACGCGCTTATTTTTTGTATTTGACGTTTGTTAATTTGATATATAGTTGTGTTAAGAAAGGGGAAGTTGAGTTTAGGGGAAGTTGAATGCATGTGGACTTTAAAGTCAAAGGTATGTCTTTTTTAAGATTGTTATGCACATTGAGAAGGGAAATAATGAGTAAAGTTGCCATGTTTATTGGTCTTTCTTCTTATATAAGGATCTGAATATTTGGTTGACTTTTGTTCTTTCATGTTTCAGTATTGGATTTATATGTGTGCGCCCAATAGTTTTCTTCTTCTTTTTTGTTTTGTTGTTTCATTTTGCTATTGATTTCTAAACCTTTTATAGAAAATATATCTATGCATGTGGACTGTAAAGTCAAAGGTATGTCTTTTTAAGATTGTTATGCATATTGATAAGGGAAATAATGGGTAAAGTTGCTATGGTGTTCTGTATATTTTCTGTTTATGGGGTAATAGGAAAATGGTTTTTTCCTTTTAATATTTGCAGAGTGGTGTTGTTGATGCAATAAAGATCTGAATTTTTGGTTGACTTTTTCTTGATCTTTTGTTCTTTCATGTTTTAGTATTGGATTTATTTATGTGTATGCCCAGTAGTTTTCGTCTTGTTACAGTTTCATCTTGCTATTGATATCTAAATTTCCCTTTTTGGGTAAGGTGTATATGCTTGTTTGCTACTTTGGTTTAGATAAGGAATGTTCTACATAGTGAAAATCTTGAATGCATGTGGACTTTAAAGTCAAAGGTATGTCTTTTTAAGATTGTTATGCATAATACAAAGGGAAATAATGAGTAAAGTTGCAAACTTTATTGGTTTTCTGTATATTTCTGTTTATGGGTTGTGATAGGAAGCTGGGTTTTTTCTTCTAATATCCATGGAAGTTCTGTTGATAATAGCAACATTTGCAAAGTGGTGTTACTGATGCAATAAAGATCTGAATATTTGGTTAACTTTTTCCTGATCTTTTGTTCTTTCATGTTTCAGTATTGGATTTGTTTATGTGTATGCCAAGTAATTTTCTTCTTCTTATAGTTTCATTTTGCTTTTGATTTCTACATTTTCCTTGTTGGGTATTGTGTATATACTGGTTTGGTTAGATAATTGTGAAAATATGTACATCACTTGATTTGGAGGAGGTTCAGATTATACCGATTTTCATGGGAATACTTTTATATAACAGTGCCTGAAATGGTTAACCCGTGGTTCTCTTCAGGTACTGCATTACTGAAAGAGTAAATCTTCCTTTCCGTGTATTACGTTATCAAAGAATTAGACCGTACACGTACGGAAGTGAATGTTAAGGTTTGATATGGAATGAATTTTGATTTGAAACATCAATCTGTGTTTATATGATTTACTATTGCTAACTTTGACTATTTTAATCTTAATCATGTAATGCACATTCTTTTGCATTAAAGCTAGCTTCTTCAAAAACAGATCTTCAATATGGACAACTTGGTGCAAGATAAGAAAATTTCCGGGACAAACTGAGCGAACATTGAGTGCTGATGTTGAGCTAATGATTCCATCCCTCCTGAGAGACCTGATAACTGTGTTCGCTTAAGTTGACGATTTTCTTTATCCCTTGTATGGATCTTTTGGAGGGCTTTCTGTGGGGTGGGGTAAATTAATTTCGACAATGGCATTCTTTCCTTGTTTTGCAGTGGTTTATTCTATTGGCGCTAGAGTTCATGATGATTTTTTTGTGCTTTGCAGGTTCCCATGTTTACAGCATCTGGTTTGCATGTTCGGTTTCTTAAGGTATGTTTGCCAAACCTACAATTCAATAGTGGTCTCCTTTTGGTATGATATCTGCTTCATGTAAGTCAATTCTGTGCAGGTGTGGGAGAAGAGTGGCTACAACACAGTTGAGTGGGTTCGTTATATCACTAAAGCTGCTTCGTACGAGATAAGGTGCCAAGATGAAAGAACTACTTGAGTTGAGGTTGTCTTCGATTGATAGCCGGTGTAAAAATTAATCTTTTTGAGGGATGGAATCATACCAACACTTATGCACCGGATCCTGTCAGAACTTTAAATGTGCGTGGGCAAGAATAGTACTAGGATGGGTGACCCGCAGAGAGTTCTCATGTTTCATCTGTTACTGACCCCAACTAGTTTGGAATTGAGGCGGAGCTTGATTATCTTCTTCTTTTTTTTTTTTTTTTTTTTTTTTGTGGTGGTGTTGTTGTTGTAAGTGATTTGTGAGAACTGACAGGAGACCTTTGGTTAATACTTTTCTAGTCCTTTTGCTTATTGTTGTTGGTTTGTTTGATATATTTTCCCACACAAATTACTGTATCTTTGTCTTGCTGGTTCCTGGAAATGAATTAGAAGCTATTTAACCTTCTATTAATTGAAATGTTTTCTTTTAGTTCTATCATATGTGGATTAATGACAAGAGTTTGGAAAAGTTTGAAAAAAAAGTAGACTAAATCGTGTAACACTTCCTTTTTTAATTGTTGAAGTTGTTTAATATTTAATGTATTTGTATTAGTTTGGTGAATTGTTGGCAGCTATTTGAGTTGGTTTTAGTTGAGTATAAAATTGTTTTCATCTTGACAGGTGGGCAGTTGCAAAAGCAGCTAGATCCTATCAATTGTTTTGCAGAATACCGACCTCATGAGGTCGGTCTCCTGCAAAATATTTTCAGAAATTGTAAATTACCGACCTCATGAGGTCGGTTTCCTGCAAAATATTCCTAGAAATTGAAAATTACCGACCTCATGAGGTCAGTTTTTTGCAAAATATTCTCAGAAACTACAAATTACCGACCTCATGAGGTCGGTAATGATTTTGTAAAAAAAAAATATATTACTATACCGACCTCATGAGGTCGGTAAATTAAAAAACTTTTATCTAGCTTAAAAATTTTACCGACCTCATGAGGTCGGTTTTTTGCGACCTCATGAGGTCGGTAAAATTTCCGACCCACTGTTTGCCAACCTAAGCTTGAGGTCGGTTTTGAGGTCGGTTTTTCGAGAAAACCGACCTCATGAGGTCGGTAATAGCCATTTTTTGAGGTCGGGAAATCCTCTTTTTTTAGTAGTGACAATGGCTTCGAACCTCCCTTGCAACTCTGAAATCGTGCTCACCTGCCGGAGTTTCGCTAGTCTCCCCTCTGCCGACTCGAGTCCCTTCTCCTTGAAACGAATACGAACTTTCTCCGCAAGGTGTGTCCAACCCACTAGTTGCTTGTTCCGAAATAACCACCGGTACCACTCTAGAGCTTCACCGTCTAGATAGAAAGATGCCATAGAAAGTTTCTGGTCATCCTCGATACCGTAAAAATCTAAATAGCGCTCTGCTTGAAATATCCAAGCCTCCGGGTTCACACCCCGAAACCGGCCAAACTCCACTGATGCTAGCTTGTGACGGACAGTAGGTGCCGCCGGAGTATGAATCTGGCGTGTGACCTCCATGGTTGGATCACGACGGTGATTTCCCATGGCCGCCTTGTTACCAACAACCTCCAATAGCATACCACGAATTTCTGCTAGTTCCTTAGAGAAGGAATCCTTTGCTTCTTTAACGGATTCTTCAACGAGTGCCTTGAGTAAGGTTTGGTCCTCCATTAAAAGACCTTTGGATGAAAGCACCAATGAAACAAACTAGAAATTCAACACACAAATAGAAATCAACTGATTGTAATAAACCCAATTCACTGAATTACAAAGCTTAAAAGTGACTTGCAACTTGCAAATAGTAACGGAATATATAGAAATATAGAAGAAACAGGGGGATGAGATTAGAGATATTGAAGGGATGAGAAATAGAAACTTGCTTAACAATTCCCTACCCTAATACAACTGTTGTTAACTATTTATAATATATTTTGTTGCACTACACCCACGTTTCCATCACTTTGTTCCCACAACAAAATCAGTTAATCTTGTGGATGGAATTCTCACGCGCTTGCTACGTCTCTTAATTTCAACCCCCTGCTGAGTGTGTGTCCCCATCAGCGGTTGAGGTGTCCTCCACGTCAGCGACATGGGTCACAACAGATTTGGCTAACCAAATTGAAAGAGAAGAATGAATTAGTCCAAAAAATAAATTAAAATTTAAGTTACATAGGAACTTCTGTTACTACAAAATTCCAAATATATCTATTATCATATAATGTCAAATATTCCTGAATGGTAGAAAGTGTTCATAGACAAAAAAAGAAAATTGGGAAATTAACCGACTTTTCTACACTCTTTAATAGGTATGTTAAATAATAACAATAATAATTAATAGGATATTAAATAATAAAAATCCCCCGATCCATACCTAGCCTCCACTCTTTTTTTCCATTCTGTTTTAATCAAGACCCAAAACAAAAAGCAATAACAATATCACTCGCCCATGCATGCAATTGTAACTTATAAGGATGAAGTTGTCATCAAATCCTCTACTTTATGTTTTTGGACCTGAAAGCCTTCTGAAGAATTAACTGTTATGAATCTTTTAACTAATGCAATCCATGTGCACCAATAGCAGTTACTCAGTCATGCCACATCCTGAAAAATTTGATGGATATTTGTGACAATACCACGGATTAACTAATATGTTTTCTACTGCAGTTGAAAAAGAAAGAGCAAAAGAAATACGTCCAAAGGTAGAAGAATAACACTTTATCGATGTGAATGATATATATAGTAATCTTATCTACTTCTTAAAAGAAAATACCTTGTCATAAATAGTTTAAATGCATGACATGTACCTAACTAAAATTAGCAGTGAAGAGATGCGAAAAATGTTAGAATTCATATAAATTTGCATGGGTCATTTAACGTATCCATTAATCTTGAACTCTTATCCACTTTTGTCGCTATCTGATTACCAACAATTTTGCTAGTGTAGTGGAAGACTTGGTTTTGTTCATGCACAATCAGTTGTTTGAAGATTGCGCTGCAAAACAAATTAAGAAAACTAAAGAGAAGAAATCAAGTACTACATATACCAGCGGAGCGGTTTGAAGCCATAAACAGGAACCCTGACGATATGAAAATTATAAGTGTGTGAAAATAAACAAATCAAAAGAAGCAAATTGTACAGTAAAAATAAATACCAGGCTTTTGCCCTGTCTAACCATTCTTTGCAAGAAAATAATTTTCAATCACATCTTAAACTTAAAGGTATAAAATATTCCAATATATGGACTAAAAATCACTAAATTAATTATTTGTTTTCAAAATTTAAAAGATAGAAGCAATACTGAAAAGGGCAAAAAAACAAAAGAACTAACACTACGTGTCGAAAACTTTGCTGTGTTTTATTACCACAATTTATGTCCGATAACCCCTAAACAATTTATGGTGAATAACGTGGAACAATGATTTCATACAAATTGAAAAAGTATATTGTTGTCAGAAAAGAAATAGTACAACAGTATGAATTCGGCGAAAGAGTTATACCCATAATCAACTTTGTGGGAATTATCGGCCGGCGTATGCACGTGTATTGTCAACTATAAAAGAAAATCATACCTAATGCTTAATAGATGCCTTTTGGAAACCCTAAAGTCCTAAATATTAAGAGTTTTAGTCAACAAGGAAATAATTAATAAATAAATTTTAATTTATTTTAAAGTCCTGATTATTGTTAAATGACTATTTTGTCTATTGCATAGTCTTTTAATGAAGGACAAAAAGTTCAATCAACATTTCTAAGGCCCTTCGCACTTTTAATACAGTATAGATAGATATAGATTAGCTCTTAAATAAACTAATTAACATGGAAACCAGCGTCAATTAAAGGTGAAT
This sequence comes from Lycium barbarum, assembly GCF_019175385.1. NCBI lineage: Eukaryota > Viridiplantae > Streptophyta > Magnoliopsida > Solanales > Solanaceae > Lycium > Lycium barbarum. The sequence continues at coordinate 93,703,431 of NC_083347.1, read as the reverse complement.
CCAAAATTTACTTATAACATATCTACATGTTACCGTTGGATACATATTCTGTAAAAAAATTAAATGTTACATTAATAAGTAAGTTTGATTTATGAATCTCTCCGAATTAGAAAATCTTAAATGGATTTCAAGTATATCAATTATGAAAAGATAAATAAAATGTTGACTTGAAGTGGTTTTTTTTTTTTTTTTTTTTTTTTTTTAAAGTTCCCTCTAGCAGGTGCCATTTTATCTTGTTACACACGTGGTGAAGCATAACAAAATCTAATTTTTTCCTATAATTTTGACACCTTCAATTTTTGTTTTGTCAAAAATCTTGTATCTCTTTTTTCTTATAGATTTTGTGCAATTAAGTTTCAAAAGTTGATTATAAATTGGTTTAATCCAAAATGTAATCAAAACACATTTAAGAAAGAGTTGCAATATCAACGTTAATAATATTATCACGATTTTATCCATTAAGTATTGTTTTTTCTTGGTACAATCCATTAAATATTACTCTACTAGTGTAACTACGTCTTATGAGTTATAAACTAGTATAACATTATTTTTAAAGTTTGAGTTTATCTATACAATTAAAACTACTTAGAGTGAAAAATATTTTTTCGGTAAGCATTATATTTATTAAGTGCTAATTACTTGCTATGTTGATTTTGAATTGAAAAATAAAGAGAAGGCAAATAACTTTTTTGAGAAGAAGAAATATTAAAATATTTTCTTCTTCTATTGAATTCTTGTCAAGAAAGAGATCAAATCCTTTACCAAGGGTAATTCATTAACTAATTCTTTTAGAAATATTTTTTTTTTGAAATTCTCATTTTAATCTTGTTATTTTTCCAAAAGGAAAAAAGAAGTTGAATCTAGTTTCACTCATAGAAGTTTGTTCAATGGATTCTTATAAAAAAAATATTGGTATCTAGTTTGTATTGGTCTATTTAGGCGTGTTTTTTGTATCTGATATATTCGAAGATATCATAACTATATATATATATAGGGTTTTGCTAATCTACAACTAGCACCCTCCCCATTTTTACTTTTCCTTAAATACCCTTAATGATGCACTGTCACTTCATTAATAAAAAGGGGTATTTTTGTCCTTCCAGCTAAAGATAATAAATCCTAATCATCTTCTTTCCTCATTTGGTTCCCCTCCGCAGCCCCTTCTCTTCTCTTCCTTCTGTTTTTTTCTCTCTCCTAAGATTAAGAACTACACTCAATTGCAGTAATATTGATCTAAACGTGCATTATCAGTGTAGTAGTTATGTGAAGTTATAATACCACTTTTAAGGTAATCTTCTAGTTCAGAAACTTCGAATAGGCACATAAAAATGTGACTTTTAGCTTACTTTTAAGTTGTATTTGCATCTAATATTTTAGGACTGCAAAAGAAATCAAGAGAGTTTGAGTTCGCTCCAAAAGTAATAAAATCCTAAAATATTTACCCTATGGCACTCCTAAGTTGGTATATCTTTGACCGCTAAGTCGGAATTGAAATGTGGCTTTAATTTGCCTAGAAAATTTGATTTTTCTTTATTAACGTTTACCATCTGAATGTTTGAGTTGTGGCTAACAGAGATTTTTTGGCTCTAACACCGATCTAAAAACCTGAATAATTTTCTCCATTTCATTGTTTGCTTACGGAGATTTTTGGGTCTGCGCAAGAAGAGAAGGGAGGAGAAATTGCCCGGTGGTGGAAGGAGATGAGTAGGGTTTATTATTTTTAGTTGGAAGGACAAAAATATCCCTTTTATTAGTGAGGTGATAGTGCATCATTAAGGGTATTTAAGGAAAAGTAAAAATGGGAGGTTGTTAACCTACGACCTTCAGCAAAACCATATATATAGAGAGAGAGAGATCTTTTTAGATCTCTGCCTAGCAAGATATATGTAGTTCCCCTTTTGTTTGGTTCTTTTTTAATCTGATGCTCTTTCTCTACCTAGCAAGATATATCTAGTTCCCCTTCTGTTTGCTTCTTTTTTAATCTAATGTCTTTGCCTGTCCAAAAATGTCTCAGTTCAGCAAGATACGTCTAATTCTACTTTTTGTTTATCAATTATTTGCGGAAGGACCTTTGTTTATCTTCTTTTGTCCAACAAATTTATTAGATCTCACACCTCCAATATTAATCAAGGGTCATATTTCTTGAATGTATCTATATCAATCAATTAATCTTTTTTTCTCACCAAATTTGATGATGGTTTCAAAATGTATTTTCTATTCACTGCATTTTTTTCTCTAAATTTGTGAATACATAACCCATTCTTATTTTCATTCCTCTTTTTCTTTACCGTTTATCTCTAATAAGTTTGATATTTGTTTTGGTTGTATAGAGACATGGATAATCCAATTTGAAGACACACTGAATATTTCACACTTGATGATTTGTGAGTTTGTTATGATGAATGGAGTGCCTATGGTGTTGATGCTCCACTTACTTTAAAAGATGATGTGACTGTTGTCCAATACCATGTTCCTTACTTATCTGTCATTCAGATCCGTAGAAAACACAGTACAAGAAGTAATCAAAAGCTGAGCTTTATTGATTTTTTGGGCGTGTATATCATGTATACATAGGCTATATTTATAGCCTTATTCTGCCGCCTTTACAATGTGGTATTCCTACTAGAATTCTACCTCCTACTTCTACTAGGATCCTAATTTACCTTAATTAACAATTTCCTTAACTACAATCTCCTTAATTACAATGTATACTTATACACATAGTATACTAGGTCGTATACTATTGTATTGTGCATGCATGCAGTTTGCAGAACTGCTGCTTTGTGCACTGCTTATATCTTCAACTTCAACATCTTCAACACTTCCCTTCAAGCTAGTGAGATGTGGAACATCCACTCCTAGTTTGCTCCTAAATCCTGCAAACTGCTGCTTTGTGAGTGCCTTGGTGTGAATGTCAGCTAGTTGTGTTACACCCCGTATCTTTGAAGAAGCACTTATCAAATTTGAAACATAAGTACGTTGAGTTATGGTTAAGTAAAACCACTTTGGAATATAAGGAGGAAGCATTATTAAGTATATTTAATGACTGAAGGATGTATATAAGGTATACCGGAAGGTTTTATAAGGAAATGAGTGAAAGAAATGGAGTCGTACGACTTTGGAGAAAGGATGGGTAAAGTTTCGTGTGAAAATTTTGGTCCAACTTGAGGGAAGAATATCCCTTAGCATATGAAGTGTTTTAAGTTGTTTCAAAAGCCTAAAACGAAGTTCGTCGAGTCTAGTTTCCAACGCAAATAACCGCCCGTCGATAGAACATCGGAGTAGAGAATTATGGACATTACAAGTTCAGCTGACAAAGGAGAAACGCATGCTACAGTACTACTACATTAACCGACCTGCTACAGTACTGCTACACTGACCCCCCGAATTTGAACCTTATAAAAGGGGAAAAACCCATTTTTTTCACCAAAAATCAGATTGGGAGCTCAGCAACATATAGGGGTATTTATGTCATAAAAAAGTGAGGAATTGGAGTGATTTTGATTAGTCGAGGCTCGGATAGCGCATAATCGTAATTCTAGTATTGTTGTGTAGTGGATTTTGACGTGGATTCCAAATGGATATTGAAGATATTTCTATGTCAACAAGAATAAGGTATGAATCTCTCTTTATTAATATTACTTTTGGTTTATTCATGAAGATAGAGTGATTAAATGGTCGTATAATAAAGTTGTTGGTTGTGGAAATTGGAATAACGTCGTGAGGGATATTTTATGGTACATATTGGTGTTGGAGATGATGTTATTAATGTTGGTATTGTTGTTGGTTGTTGAATTGGGATTTCGGGCTAGGCATATAAACAGAGGAGATGCTGTCGAAATTTCGGCAGATTCTAGAAAGGTTTACTTGAAAGTTTAGCACAAGTATACTACGACGAGTCTAACGATAGTGTGAATCCTTTTAAATGTAGACTTGAGAGCTCAGACGAAGAAGTGTAGATAATTGGAGGCTGAACAGGTATGTTAAGGCTCGTCCCTTTCTTTCAAAGGCATGATTCCTATGTTATGATTCCATAAATGTTTCCATAACCTCCTTGTTTTCGAAAGCTAGAAGTTCATGATTCTTAAAGCTTCTCATGATGTTAAAGATGAGAATGATTCTATGATGATGATAATGATGATGATGATTTTATGTTTAAAGGTTCCAAGTTTATGATTTAAATGTTATTACGAGAGTGTTGAGTTATTTCATGATTTTCTCGATTTTATTCATTGTTGTTGATCTCGCCTTCTAATAATTGTTCCTTCAAGGTAAGATAGAGCGATGATGATTATTCGATAATATAATCGGAGGTTACCGACCTTACGTCACTCCGATAGAGTCATAGCGTTCTTGGGCTCTCATGCATGCTACTTATGTTATAATGTATTTATATGTATATATTTATATAACCGAGTCCCTTACTAAAGGGTCGGGTACGATATATATTTATATAACCGAGTCCCTTACTAAAGGGCCGGGTACGGTATATATTTACATAACCGAGTCTCTTACTAAAGGGCCGGGTACGGTATACATTTATATAACCGAGTCCCTTACTAAAGGGTTAGGTACGGTATATATTTACATAACCGAGTCCCTTACTAAAGGGCCGGGTACGGTATATATTTACATAACCGAGTCCCTTACTAAAGGGCCGGGTAAGGTATATATTTATATAACCGAGTCCCATAATGGGCCGGGTACGGTATACAGAGTATATATATGCATGACTCACCACATAAGGTACAGATGCATTGGTATCCCTTGATTATCATACTTACCTCATGTCATCTTTTCATTCAGTCATGACCTTCACTACTGTGTTTCATGCTTTACATATTCAGTACATTTTCCGTACCGACCCCCTTTATTCGGGGGCTGCGTTTCATGCCCGCAGGTACAAACACTCAGTTTGGTGATCCACCAGCCTAGGACTTTTGCTCAGCTGCTTGGAGAGCTCCATTGTTTTGGAGCTTGATTTATTTTGGTACAGATCCCTTTTGATATAGACTTATGCATGTTCAGGGGTACGGCGGGGCCCTGACTCGTCATATGTCACTGTTATATTCTTAGAGGTCTGTAGACATGTGTGGGTTATCTATATGTTTGGGCAGCTATATCGACGCAGTTCGTTTTGGATATCCCCGTATATAGTGGCAGCCTTGTCTGCTTACATATTTTGTTATGTTTTGGTTAGCTGTGACTCCTCAGGAGACAGGTTCACTCTGATATATGACACTACGAGTCTACAACATGCTTTTACAAATTTTCATATTGTCCTTAGTTTCAGTCTTATTATATCTAGCAGGTTTGTATATGGGTGTCCAGCTCAGGCACTAGTCATGGCCCATCGGTTTGGGTCGTGACAAGCTGATCTTGTGATCTTACAAAGTGAGTTATGAGCTGTCCTCTGGCCATCTTTTCTCTTACAAAATGGTAATCCATTTCAACATGTTTGGTTCTAGCATATAGGATAGGATTCACAGTCATGTATAATGCACTCAGATTATCACAAAATAGAATTGGAGTTGATGTCAATGTGACACCAATGTCTCTAAGAATGTAGGTGATCCAAGCAAATTCAGCTGCAACTGAGGCCAATGCCCTGTACTCTGCCTCTGCACTTGACCTTGTAACATTGTGTTGTTTCTTAGATGCCCAAAAGATACAGTTAAAACTTAGATAGATTGAATATCCAGTAGTTGACCTTCTTGTGGTAGCACATCCACCCCAGTCTGCATCAGAAAATCCATAGAGTCTTAGAGGTGATTGTGTGATCATTCTGAGTCTAAGTTGTAGTGTTCCCTTCACATATCTGAGAATTCTCTTAACAGCTTGGAAATGTTCAACAGTTGGTGCTTGCATGAACTGACTGGCTAAGTTGACAGCATGAGCTAGGTCTGGTCTAGTCAATGTAAGGTACTGTAAGTTCCCTACAATGCTCCTGTATACTGAGGCATCAACTTGAATTCCCTTTGCTTCATGCAAACCATGCTCTTGTGCAAGAGGTGTGTTTATTGCCTTAGCCATCTCCATATCAGTTTTCTTGAGTAATTCTGTGGCATACTTTCTTTGGTTTAGATGAATACCTCCTTTGAAGTATGTAACCTCAATGCCAAGAAAGAAATGTAGTGGACTAAGATCCTTCATTGCAAACTCCTTACTCAGTGCTGTAACTATCATTTGGATATGTTGAAGAGAACTGTCTGTAATCACTATATCATCAACATATAGTAGAAGTAAAATAGTACCTTCACTACAGTGTAGAACAAATAATGAGGAGTCTGCTCTACTGCACTTAAAACCAAGATGTAGGAAGTGTAAGCTGAACCTATCAAACCAAGCTCTGGGTGCTTGTTTGAGACCATAGAGTGCCTTCTTCAGAGAACACACATGATCAGGATACTGTGGATCAATAAAACCTGGTAGTTGTGTCATATAAACTTCTTCCTGCAGATGTCCATGTAGGAAGGCATTCTTGACATCAAGTTGCCTAATAGGCCACTGCAGACTAACAACAACTGATAAAACTACTCTTATAGTGGTGGCTTTGACAACAGGACTGAAAGTTTCTTCAAAATCAATTCACTCAAGTTGAGAGTATCCTTTGGCAACTAACCTGGTTTTGTGTCTTTCTACAGATCTATCTGACTTCAATTTGGTTATGAACACCCATCTTGACCCAACCACATTCATTTGAACTGTCCTAGGTACCAAAATCCAGGTTTGGTTCTTGTGAAGAGCATCTATTTCTTCCTTCATAGCAGCATACCAGCCTAGACTTCTAAGTGCTTGAGTCACAACACTTGGTTCTGTTTCTGTTGCCTTACTGATTGATGCAAAAGCTGTATGAGTAGTTTGTGCCTTCTTGGACTTCAACCTTTTCAGCATGTGGTGTCCTGTTGCTGGAGGTTGCTCATTATCTATAACTTCAGTAGTGCCATCTTTAGTCTGTATATTAGGCTCAAGATTCTGAGTATGTCCAATGTTGATCCATTTTAAGAAGTCCACTTCTAGTTGTATGCCTTGTGGATTTGATACAGTAATGGTATCAACATCATGAGCAGACTCACCATCATGGCTTTGACTTTCCTCAATGTCACCACTACTTACATCACATGAGTTGTGACTTATTAGTTCTTCTGCATCAATACTTTCAGTACCATCATCTGTAGTATCAACATTGTGATCAACTGCTGTGGTCTGAGCAAGTGAACCTAATTCTACTGCATTGTGATCAACCACATCAGCATCATGAAAATAAGTAGTGTCTGTCAACACTTCCCCTGAATTGGAAGCACTACTGTGGGATGAAGTTTTATCCTGCATAGAGATAAACTCAAAAAAAGTGGCTAACTGAGTAGAAGAATTCTGAGACATCTGAGAGGACTGCTCTGGCTGCACATAAGGAAGGGTGTGTTCATCAAAAATCATATGCCTAGACACAAACACCTTCCTAGTAGATGGTTGATAACATCTATACCCTTTGTGTAGACTACTATAGCCAACAAACACACATGGATAGGTTTTTTTGAGTGAACTTAGTCTGTCCTTTGATGTAAGGATAGCACCTACATCCAAAAACTTTAAGGCTGTTATTGTCTGTTGAGGCATCATGTAACTTAACAAAGGGTATTTCATTCTTGAGGACTGAGGATGGATGTTACACCTCGGAAATTTCTCCATACTTGTATGATGAGTGGAATGATGAAAAGTTTGAGTGTATGGTGTTTGCTAAGGCGGGAATGGCTAATTATGAAGTTTTGGAAAATAAGAAAGTCGCAGAAAATTTTTCTGTCCAGTGATCGTATATGGCACTAAACGGCCCGTAAAGTGATTTACGGACCGTATAGTGCAATCGTCCTCCAGCTTGTCCAAAATCTCAACTTTCTGTAAATTGTGAAAATGGTTAAAAACCACTTGGAGGACGGCCCGTAAACCTCAGTCGTAAACTGCCATGTTCCTCAGCCAAAACTTTCTGTCTTTGAAATGGTTAAATACGGCCATGGAGGACGGACCGTAAATCAAAATACGGTCCGTATATGGTGGTTTACGACCACTGTTCATCCCGACAAGAATTCATTAAAGATCAGTTTTTGTGATTATTAAAAGGGACTTGGACTTCAACTCATTTCATTATTCATCCATACAACTCAAGGACATTCTAGAACTCTCCAAATATTTCCTCCACAAGAATTCAAGAGAATCAAAGGGAATATCAAGATCATCACCACTAAATTCATGAAAATAAGTGTAAGAACACATCAAAGGATCTTCTAAATCAAGAAATTCCCAAGAAGGTGGAACGAGGGTTTTGGCTAATTGAAGTATTTCAACTTAAGGATTTTTCAACCATCACCCAAGGTAAGTTTCATGATTTTACCATGTTGTTTGAAGTATTGGAAAGCCTAGACACTTGAAATGTAGAAGAACATAGAAATGGGTCATCATTGAGTGAATAGTGACATAAATGAATGATAGTGGAATTGAACTATGAATATTGAAGTGTTGTGAATACAAGTACGTTATAAATGATGTTTATATCATGAAACAAGAATTAAATGCATGAAAACGCAAGGATGAGCTAGAAGTAGAAATAAGGGAAAATTGGAGGAAAATGGTGGATTTTGCCAAATGTACGTAAATGACGATTGTCGATGATGATATTGCTAGTAATATTATGAATGTTGGGAGTTGATATAAAACATGAGAAAAATGGTATGAGCGAAGGAAGCGTTGTCCGACTGTTCCTAGAATTAGCGATGCGTTCTTGTAGTTAGTTTACTAATGTTGATACGAATTCTCTTATGAAGGTAACGACGTGATATCGACGGAGAACAAGTGAGCGATATCTTAGCTAAACGACCAAGGTATGTGAGGCTATTCCCTTTCTTTCAAAGGCATGATCCCTAGCTTACGATTTCATAAATGCTCCCATCTTTTCCTTGCTATCAAAGGTTAAAAAGTCTAAGATTCCGAAGCATGATTTCCTTCTTGATATTCCATAAATGTTTTCCAAGTACTTCTATTTTCCAAAACCAAAGGTTGTGATTATGTGAGTTCTTATGATAACAACGAAGGATATTTTTTTTTCAATGACAACGATGATGTCAAAAGTGAGAATATCATTATGATGACTATGATGAGAACGATCTTATGTTTAAAAGTTTCAAGTTTACGATTTCAAGGACTATATGAGAACGTCGAGCTATTTACTGATTTCTCAATTATTCATGGATGGTGACTTTATTTCTAAATCTTCCAAAGTATATGAATGGATGCCTTATGAAGTTCATGATTTTATTCTATGCTTTCTTTTAATGCTATTCTTCATTGATAGTCTCGCCTTATAATAATTGTTCCTTCAAGGTGAGACAAAGCGACGATGATTACTCCATAACATAATCGGAGGCTTTCGACCTTACGTCACTCTGACGTACTTACAACTTTTCCTTGGGCTCTCAAGCATGCTATGTATATTATGTATGTATATATATATGATATGAAAATGTTTTCAGGGGAAATGGGGAAGGTGAGGTGCTATAGACGCATAGCCACCTGGTCAGCTGGCATATCATGATTTCATCCCGGACGCGGGATGCCCGGACGCGGGATGCCCGGACGCGGGATATATGGGTTATGGATCGGGCCGTGCGTTCCTCGGCACTAACTTATTATATTTATGGATCGGGCCGTACGTTCCTCGGCACTAACATATGATGACATATGGATCGGGCTGCGCGTTCCGCAGCAATTTACTATATGATGCTTTATGAGTATGCATGCATGGATCCGCCTTAAGCGGCAAGCAGTTATCGATTATCTCCTTGTACTTACTTTACTTTCTTATTCTTACTTTATTTCTTGATGTATGCCTTACATACTCAGTACAATGCTTGTACTGACATCCTTTTCTTTGGATGTTGTGTTCATGCCCACAGGTAGATGGGAAAGCGGTCCAGACTGATAGGAGTCAGTAGCCGAGCTGAAGAGCACTCCATCTTCCGGAGGTGCTAATTGGTTGTTCCCTTTGTGTATATATTTGTATGTCACTCAATAGAGGCTCGTAGATGCTCGATGTGGGTTGTGTGGTTCCACAACGTGGGTAGTACGCATGTGTATAAGTATATTGAAATATGTTTTGTATCAACGCGTTATATTTTTGTAATGAAAAGCAAATCCTCTTTTTAAAGCTAATCGGAAATAGATGAATGATTGTTAAATGGGTTAGGTAAATGATAGTACGAGCGGTGCTCGGTGGTTAGCCCCAGGTACCCGTCGCGGCCCCTAGCCGGGTCGTGACAGAAGTGGTATCAGAGCAGTTCGTCCTAGGAAGTGTCTACGAGCCGTGTCTAGTAGAGTCTTGTTTATCGGTGTGTTGTGCACCACATCTATAAACAGGAGGCTACCGGACATTTAGGAAAGATGACCATCCTTCTTCTTAATAGATCGTGCGATAGAGCTGTGTCGTAAGATTATTCCTCTCCTAACGGTGCGTTGTCATTTCAGCAAAACCGATGAAGGGAAAAGCTACGACGGCCCAGAAGGGCAAGATGGTGGTCGAAGAAGGGCTTGATCGAGAGCCGTCTACGGATATGGAGGAGGGCGAACCCCAGAATAATGCCCCACTTCGATTTTCTCATACCTCGCCCACTTTTAAGGATCAGAGGGAAGCCTCGATCTTAGCTCCAGTACCCCCCGTTCCTTCGCAAGATACCGTGGGCTAAGAGATGAGACAGGCCATTCTTTTACTGACTCAATTGGTAGCCGCTCAGACTCAGCGGTAGAATGCGAGTCACGATGACAGGGGTTGGAGAAAGGGAGTTAATTCCTTTGGGTCTGACCGTGAGCTTAGAGATGCACCTCCACAGTTTCCCAGACCCAGATTTGATGGACCTGCTTATTCAAGGTCATCCCAGAGTCTCAGAGTTTCTCGTTCTCGGGTTCAGAGTGATTCCGGTCAGAAGAGGTCACCAGTACCACGATGTATTCAGTGTCGCAGGTTACATTGGGGACCGTGTCGCCGGGGCTCGGATGTTTGTTATGTCTGTGCTAGGCCAGGCCATTTAAAGCGAAATTGTCCATCGCTACGTGGTAAAAGTGAGGTTCGGACTACGGGAATGGTAACGGGCTCTTCATCATCGACACGCCCTCCAAGGTCAGGGCCACAGGGGCTAGTAAGCAGTGATAGAGACCGAAGAACGCCTAGTCCAAGCGGATCCCAGCATCATACCCAGGCGTTAGCTGAACGACGGGATCCTGAGTCTTCCCCTGATATTACTCCAGGTCTATTGCTAGCACCCTTTTATGATTAATGCGAATACGTGTGCAAGTAAGCCATATGGTAAATGTAATGTGACTGACTAAAAAGGATAACAGGTTGAGTATGCTTGCTTCATGAGGTTACCCTATGTTATGAGCAGGTTCGCAAACGAGATCAAGAAGTGTCACTCTATAGGATGGATTATGATCTGGGTACAGTGAGCCGTAACAAGAATTGTCATGTAAAGTATAGCGAGAAGACGCCTAAGGGCATGGATGATATCTTTAGTTGGGCGTATAAGGCCGAGACTACGGTAAAGATAAATAATGAAAGTAGGATAATTAGTAGGAGGAAGGTCAACGCGATGGGAGCGAGATGGGGGGATGATCAGGACGGATAGAATTAGTTTTAGGCAGCAAGGGACGGATTGACACAGGTGGTGTATCCTAAAGAACAAAGCGGTACTAAGTTAAGAATATGGTTCCTCATGCGAAGAGTCAAGGATCGATTATTAAGTGGGAGGAGATAAGATAGCAAAGAGGAAATGTACGAAGTACGAGTGCCTAAAGAATAGTGGTGTGGTAGTTAAAGGAGAATATATCTCCTACAAATATCCTATACCAAGTTAGAACGAGTGAAGTGAATGAGGTAAAGAGTTGAAGAGGAAAAGATGATCATGAGTTATGAGTTTACTGTACGACGATGAAGCGATGGAGTAGAGTTATAACTAATAATGATAGTGGTACAATGCGGATATGAAATCGGTTCCAAGCGCAAACAAGAGTAAGAGAATAAGGAGGCATGGGGCGCATTAGCGGCGTAAGAGAGACCTAAGCCCTAGGGAAACGAAGGTGGCGTTACAAGCAATTTTGAGAGCCGAAGAAGAGGGCGAGTGACATTAGATGGGTGGCATGGATAGCTAGACCCACTATTAATGTAAGCATCCCTATGGGGCAGGAAGTTGTTAATCGGAGCAGATTCAGATACAGACACATAACTACTGGATGAGCTAAGTAACGTACGTTTTTGCTCGGAGTGTTATATCAGGTGCATTTCTTGGTTATAAGACTGTAAGGCGAGTACGCTAAGACTCCACGACTCCACGTATGAATTGTTATAGCCATAGACTGTAGGGGACGGAATAAGTAAGGCGTAGTGTAGCCAGGAGTACGTGGATTCGAGATTTAAAGGTACGAGTAAAACCCTTAAAAGGGGGGAAGAAAATAGAGAGGACACCAGTGTGAAGGTTGAAATGATGAACCCTACGGGAGTGTATTGACTAAAAGCGGTAGAATAAGGACATGCAAAAGCAAGAAGAAGGGGGAAGAAGAAGAGCCGTGAGTCGGCAAAGATAGTAATACACTGGTGACGGGCAGAGGTGGACCCACAATTCTCTAAGATTATACCACCTCATCGTCCCTCTAAATTATAAATCTCAGATGAATTTGTAGCGAAGTATAAGGCCGATCTGTGAGACGTTGTGTCCCATAAGGTCCCAAGTGGCGCAAAACGAGGAATAAAATTGCGAAACTCTGATTGCGTGACATGGTTGGAGGAGAGTCGGAATCAGTTTAGGGAGTACTGATTAGTCACTATTACTCTTCCAGCAGAATGGAAACTCTCGTTTCTCTGCCCTTATATTGATTTAATGACTTCCGGGATTGAATACTCTTTTAGCCTAAATGAAAATATAACCCCGGAGAATGTTGTGAATATAGTGGGTGACGGTAGCCCCAAGAAGAAGGCATGCAGGCCTGAGACACAGAATAATTCATGATATTAACATGGGTCTTATTGTAAAGTTACCCCGTTCTCGAGGTAAGGGCGTTAGCGAAAGGGTCATTGAGAAGGATATTGACACTTAGATGAATATGACCATGGATACGGCATACAGATGAATATGACTATGGATGCGAAGACAGACATGGATACAGGTATACGGATGGATGGGTACAAATGCGAATCGCGAAAAAAGAGTATGTAATTCGTAGATACTTACGCGTCGCCAATGAGACCAAGTGAACACTTAGGAGAGAAGTAAGAGGTAAAGTAAGGGTGAGAGAGTCATGATGCCCGGGGTAAGTTGAAGGAGGGTATATGGTGAACAGAACTGAAATGTCGAGTTGGAATTGCTGTGAGAGACAAATGGAATAATTGCTTGGGGCATAGTATAAGTAAAGGTTACATACTCACCATAGAAGCCCGAGGATATGACAACCTACGAGAGCGATAGAATCACGGAATAAAGGGGGAGTTAGGTTCCGATGCATTAGATCCTATAAGATCGTATGCAACAAGCAAGGTAGCTTATAAATATGTTAGAACTCCCGCTAGGAGCATGTCAATAAAATGATGCTCAAATGACAAGAGAGTTGATGTATGAGAAAGTACCCTTTGCCATATTAGATAGGTAAGTGCGAGGACTTCGAAATAAGGAGGTGGCTTAAATCAGAGTTTGATGGCAGAAACAATAATCGGGAAGAAATACTAGGGAAGCCAAAGTGAATGCGGAAGCCAAGTATCCGCACCTAGTCGAATCTCCAGGAAACGTCCATGATGGTATGTATGTTTTAATTTTATATTTTTGGTCGTGTGTGGCCATAAATGTGTTAATATTGTGATATGGACCTGTGAAGCGAAGATATTGTGGGTTATTGTAATGGAAAAGGTAGTGTCCAAATTACAAAGGAAACTCTGGCAAATTTTCTTAGAATCCCCGCTGATTTAACATTCGAGGATGAATGTTCCAAAAGGGGGGAAGAATGTTACACCTCGGAAATTTCTCCATACTTGTATGATGAGTGGAATGATGAAAAGTTTGAGTGTATGGTGTTTGCTAGGGCGGGAATGGCTAATTATGAAGTTTTGGAAAATAAGAAAGTCGCGGAAAATTTTTCTGTCCAGTGGTCGTATATGGCACTATACGGCCCGTAAAGTAATTTACGGATCGTATAGTGCAATCGTCCTCCAGCTTGTCCAAAATCTCAACTTTCTGTAAATTGTGAAAATGGTTAAAAACCACTTGGAGGACGGCCCGTAAACTGGTTTACGGACCGTAAACCTCAGTCGTAAACTGTCATATTCCTCAGCCAAAACTTTCTGTCATTGAAATGGTTAAATACGGCCATGAAGGACGGACCGTAAATCAAAATACGGTCCGTATATGGTGGTTTACGACCACTGTTCATCCCGACAAGAATTCATTAAAGATCAGTTTTTGTGATTATTAAAAGGGACTTGGACTTCAACTCATTTCATTATTCATCCATACAACTCAAGGACATTCTAGAACTCTCCAAATATTTCCTCCACAAGAATTCAAGAGAATCAAAGGGAATATCAAGATCATCACCACTAAATTCATGAAAATAAGTGTAAGAACACATCAAAGGATCTTCTAAATCAAGAAATTCCCAAGAAGGTGGAACTAGGGTTTTGGCTAATTGAAGTATTTCAACTTAATGATTGTTCAACCATCACCCAAGGTAAGTTTCATGATTTTACCATGTTGTTTGAAGTATTGGAAAGCCTAGACACTTGAAATGTAGAAGAACATAGAAATGGGTCATCATTGAGTGAATAGTGACATAAATGAATGATAGTGGAATTGAACTATGAATATTGAAGTGTTGTGAATACAAGTACGTTATAAATGATGTTTATATCATGAAACAAGCATTAAATGCATGAAAACGCAAGGATGAGCTAGAAGTAGAAATAAAGGAAAATTGGAGGAAAATGGTGGATTTTGCCAAATGTACGTAAATGACGATTGTCGATGATGATATTGTTAGTAATATTATGAATGTTGGGAGTTGATATAAAACATGAGAAAAATGGTATGAGCGAAGGAAGCGTTGTCCGACTATTCCTAGAATTAGCGATGCGTTCTTGTAGTTAGTTTACTAATGTTGATACGAATTCTCTTATGAAGGTAACGATGTGATATCGACGGAGAACAAGTGAGCGATATCTTAGCTAAACGACCAAGGTATGTGAGGCTATTCCCTTTCTTTCAAAGGCATGATCCCTAGCTTACGATTTCATAAATGCTCCCATCTTTTCCTTGCTATCAAAGGTTAAAAAGTCTAAGATTCCGAAGCATGATTTCCTTCTTGATATTCCATAAATGTTTTCCAAATACTCCTTTTTTCCAAAACCAAAGGTTGTGATTATGTGAGTTCTTATGATAACGACGAAGGAGATTTTTTTTCAATGACAACGATGATGTCAAAAGTGAGAATATCATTATGATGACTATGATGAGAACGATCTTATGTTTAAAAGTTTCAAGTTTACGATTTCAAGGACTATATGAGAACGTCGAGCTATTTACTGATTTCTCAATTTATTCATGGATGGTGACTTTATTTCTAAATCTTCCAAAGTATATGAATGGATGCCTTATGAAGTTCATGATTTTATTCTATGCTTTCTTTTAATGCTATTCTTCATTGATAGTCTCGCCTTATAATAATTGTTCCTTCAAGGTGAGACAAAGCGACGATGATTACTCCATAACATAATCGGAGGCTTTCGACCTTACGTCACTCCGACGTACTTACAGCTTTTCCTTGGGCTCTCAAGCATGCTATGTATATTATGTATGTATATATATATGATATGAAAATGTTTTCAGGGGAAATGGGGAAGGTGAGGCGCTATAGACGCATAGCCACCTGGTCAGCTGGCATATCATGATTTCATCCCGGACGCGGGATGCCCGGACGCGGGATATATGGGTTATGGATCGGGTCGTACGTTCCTCGGCACTAACTTATTATATTTATGGATCGGGCCGTACGTTCCTCGGCACTAACATATGATGACATATGGATCGGGCTGCGCGTTCCGCAGCAATTTACTATATGATGCTTTATGAGTATGCATGCATGGATCCGCCTTAAGAGGCAAGCAGTTATCGATTATCTCCTTGTACTTACTTTACTTTCTTATTCTTACTTTATTTCTTGATGTATGCCTTACATACTCAGTACAATGCTCGTACTGACATCCTTTTCTTTGGATGTTGTGTTCATGCCCACAGGTAGACGGGAAAGCGGTCCATACTGATAGGAGTCACTAGCCGTGCTGAAGAGCACTCCATCTTCCGGAGGTGCTAATTGGTTGTTCCCTTTGTGTATATATTTGTATGTCACTCAATAGAGGATCGCAGATGCTCGATGTGGGTTGTGTGGTTCCACAACGTGGGTAGTACGCATGTGTATAAGTATATTGAAATATGTTTTGTATCAACGCGTTATATTTTTGTAATGAAAAGCAAATCCTCTTTTTAAAGCTAACCGGATATAGATGAATGATTGTTAAATGGGTTAGGTAAATGATAGTACGAGCGGTGCTCGGTGGTTAGCCCCGGGTACCTGTCGCGGTCCCTAGCCGGGTCGTGACAATGAAAGCTTGTTTATAAAAAATACTGCAGTAAGGAAAGCTTCTACCCAAAGAAAAAGAGGTAATTTGGCATGAAAGAGTAGTGTGAGGCCAGTTTCTACAATATGTCTGTGTTTCCTCTAAGAGATTCCATTCTGTTCAGGTGTGTTAGGACATGACATCTGCCTTATGATTCCTGTTACACCCCGTTGTTTCGTATGTTGAGATTCGAGCTACCTTTCAGGAGATGTGTGAGCTTATATGTGTTTAACTTATGGTTATAAGGATTCAAGTTCATATAGTAAGCTATGAAAGGATTGAAGGGCAAGTGAATTAAGGAAATTAAATTTGTTGGAACTTGGAAGAAAATATGAGGGGCAATTTTGGTCCAACTTGGGGGACGAATATCTCTTAGCATATGAAGTGTTTTAAGGTGAAACAAAATCCCAAAATGAAGTTCGTCGAGTCTAGTTTCCAACGCAATAAACCTCTCATCGATTGGACTTCGGAGTAGGGAATTATGGACGTTACAAGTTCAGCTGACAGAGCAGAAACGCGTGCTACATCACTGCTACAGTAACCGACTTGCTACAGTACTGCTACAGTGAACCCGGCCCGAATTTGACCCCTATATAAAGGGTAATAACCCCCTTTTTCCATCAGATTTTGCTAGAAAATTCCAGAAATTGAGGAGAGAGAGTGAGGAAAACAAAAAGTGAGCAATTTTCAAGTAGCGGAGTAGTAGTTTAGGTCCAGGTAATGCATGGTTGTGATTCTAGTGTTGTTTGCGGTTGATTTTAGCGTGGATATTGAGGATATTGCGGTCTTAACAAGAAAGAAGGTATGAATATTTCTCTTTTGGTATTATTTAAGACTTATTTACGGAGATAAAGTCGTTACATAATTGTGTAGTAAGTTGGTTAGTTATGGAAGTTGGAAAACAGTGTGTGGGCTGTTTTATGGTACATATTGGTGTTGATAATATTGTTGATGTTGGTGTTGTTGTTGTTGTTGGCTGTTGAATTGAGATTTTGGGCTAGACATATAAATAGAGGAGATGCTGCCGAAATTTTGGCAGATTCTAGAAAGATTTATTTAGAGGCTTAGGATAAGTATATAACAACGAGCCTAACAATAGAATGAATGGTTTTATATGTAGATTTCAAGAGAGGAGGTAGGTTGGAAAGTCGAGAAGCGAGCTTCCAGGTATGTTAAGGCTATCCTTTCCTTCTTTTTGGCATGATCTATGGCAAGCGCAAAGCGTAATGATATCCATAATGAATCCATTCCTAGATGTAGGATATCCTGAGTTCTTTGACCTCTTAAGCCCGAAAGCGCATTCTTAAGTTGTGCGATTTCATAATGCTGTCTAATTCCCGAAGGGGGACATTCATAAGGTCTTTCTCTTACCAATGAATTTTACATTTAATTTTTGAGTCTCGAAGGAGACAAATGAAAAGGGGAAGAAGTTCCCATTTTTGAGAAAAAGGGGAAGAAGTTCCCATTTTTAAGAAAAAGGGAAGAGGTTCCCGTTTTGAAACTAAAGTTGCTCCGAAGGGAGTCGTTTGATGGTTTTTTTTTTTTAAGATTTTCATGCATTTGCATATTTACATACATACACGACATCATTTCATGGGGAAGGGAAAAGGGCTAAGGCGTTATATACGCAACCCACCTGATCAGCTGGTATACGATGATTATTATGCCCGAAGGGGCCATTATGCTATTATGCCCGAAGGGGCTGCCCGAAGGGGCCATTATGCTATTATGCCCGAAGGGGCTGCGAGCAGGGTGAAGGCATGCATTATATATATATATATATATACACACACATACTCATGCTGCATCAAAAATTCATATGCACGTACATGTTTATCAGAGTTGGTTACAGGTACAGGTCGAGTCTGTTACTCTTTTATCATCCGAGTTGAGATATATTGTTTCAGTTCTGCCTTACATACTCGGTACATTGTTCGTACTGACGTCCCTTTGCCTGGGGGCTCTGCGTTTCATGCCACGCAGGTGTATACCGATGAGTAGAAGACATTTGGCTATAGGATGTTCCCAGGCTATCAGCTGGATTGGTGAGCTCCATCTCAGTTTGGAGTGTTGCCGAGTCAAAGTACTTATGTTATGGTATTTTTTATATGTTAGAGACTTTGCAGACAGTGTCCTGTGGATAGTGCGTCGAGGAGTCGACAGTGGTATAAAGCGACCTTATAGGTCGATGTGTTTTCAAGCTTTATTTTTAAGGATTCTATTGTGACTAAAGGTTTTTTTGAGTTAACGACAAGGGAGAAGTCCCTGATTTGACAAAAGAGTTTTATTGAAAAGTTTTTTTTTACCTGACGGAAGCGTCTTTTCGTAGATTAAAGGTTCACAAAAAGTTGTGACTCATGGATGGAATGGTAGTATGGTACTCAGCCGAGTAGGGTCTTGGGTGTCAGTCGCGACCCTCCGGTTTGGGTCGTGACAGAAGTGGTATCAGAGCAGTTCGTCCTAGGGTTGGTCTACGAGCCGTGTCCATTAGAGTCTTGTTTATGGGTGTGAAGCGCGCCACACTTATAAACAGGAGGCTTCAGGGCATTCAGGATGGTTACCCTTCTTTGTATCTTAAATCATGCTATAGAGCTGAGTCATAGGGTGTAAATCCTCAATCCCGACTCCTGTTGTTTTATAGGTTGACGATGACTCCTTCAGAAGGCATATGATTGGTTAGAAAAGGTAAAAGAGCGATGCACGTCACTCAATGAGCTAGATATTGACGAGGGCTTCCTTATTATATAGAGTATATTGGCAAGGATAATATACAGAGATATGAGGTTCATATCGCCGCATTTGTTTCTATTACCAAATGAGGTTCAGATAGAGACGCCATGGCCTTCAGGTATGCATATATATTGCCAGTTACTATTATTGGGGCCGTTGTTATTACTGATTGCTATAGCCCTGTGTGGCATTGTGCTGTTGGTTGACCGCAAGACAGGTTGGTAGTATTGCAGTTACAGAGAAAGCTCTGCCGTAATTTTCATAAGATCCCTAAGAGTTTAACATTCGAGGACGAATGTTTTTAAAGGGGGGAAGGATGTTACACCCCGTAGTTTCGTATGTTGAGGTTCGAGCTACCTTTCAGGAGGTGTGTGAGCTTATATGTGTTTAACTTATGGTTATAAGGATTCAAGTTCATATAGTAAGCTATGAAAGGATTGAAGGGCAAAAAATTAAGGAAATTAAATTTGTTGGAACTTGGAAGAAAATATGAGGGGCAATTTTGGCCCAACTTGGAGAAAGAATATCTTTTAGTAGATGAGAAGTTTTGAAGCAAAGTAGAAGCCTAAAATAAATTTCGTCGTGTCTAGTTTCCAGCGCAACAAACCGCTCGTCGATAGGACATCGGAGTAGAGAATTATGGACATTACAAGTTCAGCTGACAGAGCAGAAACGCGTGCTACAGTATTGCTACAGTCTGCTACAGTAAAATGCTACAGTCCCCGACCCGAATTTGACCCTTATAAAAAGGGTAAGAACCTTTTTTTTTCACCAGATTTAGCCCAGAAATTTCCAGATTTTTGAAGAGAGAGAGAGGGAAACAAAAAGTAAGCAATTTTCAAGTGACGGAGTATTAATCGAAGCTCGGATAAACGCATAGATGTGATTCTAGTATGGTTTTGCGGTGGATTCAAGGTGGATATTAAAGATATCGCTGTTTTAACAAAAATAAGGTATGAATCTCTCCTTATTAATACTACTTTTGGTTTATTTACGAAGATAGAGAGATGAAATGGTTGTATAATAAAGTTGTTGGTTAAGAAATTAGACAAACATCGCGTGGGATGTTTTATGGAATATTTTGGTATTGATGATGATGTTGTTGATGTTGGTGCTATTGTAGTTGTTGTTTTGTTGGTATTGTGATTTCGGGTTAGGCATATAAGTAGGGGAGATGCTGCTCGAATTTCGGCAGATTCTAAAGGGGTTTTAATTAAAGGCTTAAGACAAGCGTATGATGGTGAGCCTAATAATAGTATGAACGATTTTATATGTAGATTACAAGTCAGGAGATAAGTGGGAAGGTCAAGGAGCAAGATTCCAGGTATGTTAAGGCTAAACCTTTCTTTCAAAAGGCATGATTCATATGCTACGATTCCATATATGTTTCCACAACCTTCTGACTTCCAAAAGTTAGAAGTCCATGACTATTAAAAGATTTTTTATGATACTAAAGATGATACGTTTCCTATGATGAACATGATGATGATGATTTTAATTCTAGAAATTCGAAAGCTTATGATTTTAATGCTAAGATGAGACTACTGAACTTATTTCATGATTTTCTTGATTGCACTCATTGTTGTTGATCTCACCTTATAATCATTGTTCCTTCAAGGTGAGGTAAAGCGATGATAATTATTCCATAATATAAACCGGAGGCTACCGACCTTACGTCACTCCGATAAAGTGATAACTTTTACTTGGGCTCTCATGCATGCTATATATATATATATATATATATATATATATATATATATATATATATAAATATTCATATGTATATATGGGGTAAGGGGAAAGGTGAGGCGTTATATACGTATAGCCACCTGATCAGCTGGATATCGTCCCGGACGCGGGATATATGGGATAAATGGATCGGGCCGTTCGTTCCACGGCAATATATATATATATATATATATATATATATATATATATATATATATATATATATATATATATATATATATATATTTACCACTGGACTGCAGCCAGTCGAGCAGTTACCACCGTGCTACGGCCGGTCGGGCAGTTACCGCTGATCAGTCGAGCAGTTGCGCTCTACCGTCCGGCGATAATCGGACGGGCAGTTATTACCACCACCGGACTGCAGCCAGTCGGGCAGTTAGTATAGGATGATTAGTAAGATAAAGGCACAGTACTGTACATAGATATGGTTAAGCATGCGAGAGTATAGAGAGAGACATGTATCATATATGGATCGGGTTGCACGCCGCAACACAGCTTTAGATAACGTTTGATGATAAGGTAACCAGGACTATGGTAGGGTATACGGACCTAGTAAAGATCGCAAGAAGATGAAGAGGTATGTATACATATGCCAGATGTCCATCGGTAGTTCAGAAATGCCAGGTTGATTCTTATTCTTCTCATCTTTAGTATATGGCTATTTTGTTGCAGTTTCCGCCTTGCATACTCAGTACATTGCTCGTACTGACGTCCCTTTGCTGGGGGCGCTGCGTTGCATGCCCGCAGGTCTTGAGATACAGCTTGACGGATCTTTCGGTAAGGATACCAGCTCAGTAGGCAGAGTCGTGGCACTCCACTTGCTTCGGAGTTGCCCTGTGAGTCAGCATGGCTGCATATGCATTTGCATGGTTATGGTGGGGCCCTGTTCCGGCCACTTTATGTCATGTACTCTTGTAGAGGCTCGTAGACAAATATGCACAGTTAGATATCTTATAATTATCTCGACTTGTACTATGCTGTATCATTATTATGGATAGCCTTACCGACACATGCACTCGAGATTAATTTGAAGACGTAAGTATGTTATCTTTTGGGCTTGTGCCCCTATGGCTTATAGTACCTTGGTCCTATGTTGCCTTTCGAGATACAGAAAGCGTGAGTTACAGTTGGTTCGCTCAGTTGCCGTAGGGTGCCGAGTGCCAGTCACGCCTTACCAAGGTTAGGGTGTGACAATTCCACAGTTTTCCAAGTGTTTGATAAAGTCAGACTTCTTTTTGATTGGATATAACCAACTATTTCTTGTATGATCATCCACAAACAAAATATAGTATCTCATGTGTTGAGAGTATTCAATAGGAGTAGGTCCCCACATATCACAATGAATTTTGAGAAAAGGTTCTTTCTCTATTTTATTTCTCAATGCAAAAGGAAGTTTACAACTTTTTCCCAACTGGCAGCTAGTACAGACAACATGTAATTTATTCCAACTCTTAACATCTATAAACTTATTTTTATCTAAATATTGTAAAGACTTTAAACTAGGATGACCTAATCTAGCATGCTAAATTCCATCTGTCTTCTTCCAGCTTGTTAATGCAAAGATGTTGTTATCCTCCAATGCATAGAGTCCTCCTCTCGTAGTTCCCTTGGCCATGTGTTTCCCTGACTTCTTGTCCTTAACAGCAAAATCAGATTCATCAAACTCAAGAGTACATGCATTATCCTTTGCAAGTTTGCTAACAGACAACAAATTCTTATTTATCTTTGGGACTACTAGAATTTCCTTGACTTTCAAACCAGACTTGGTAGTGTTACCAACATGTGTAATATCTAGATGGGATCCATTGCCAACAATAATTTTATCAGTTCCATTGTAGGCTTTAAGGTCAGATAAATTACCTGTGTTGTTGGTCATATGAGTTATTGCTCCAGAGTCAACATACATTGCATTATCCTCAGATGTTGTACCTTGTAAGTTGACTGCTGATAAAGCTTGTGGAAGATTTTCTTCAGCCTGATATGAGTAATCCCACCTATAGAAACACTTGAGGGCTGTGTGGTTGTTTCTACCACAGATTTGACAAGGATTGGCAGATGGCTCCTTGTCCCTCACCTGATTTGAGACATGTCCATTGTGATTATTCTGACTATAGTTCCCTTGTCCTGCAGGTTTGAAACCTCTTCTCCTTGAGTTATAGTTAGAGTTTCCTCTATTCTGATTATAGTTGCCTCTGCCTCTTTGTGCGGAGAAGGCCATGTTGTGGTTTTCCTAAATCACTTCCTCACTATCTTCTCTCATGTCAAAGCCTCTAAGGGCATTGACAAGCTGGTTGAGAGTAGGATAAGGTGCTTTTCCAAGCATGACAGTTCTAAAGGTCTTGTATTTGGGACCAAGACCTCTTGTAAAGTTTATAACCTTGTTATCATCATCAACAGGTTTGTGTATGGCAAAGAGGCCATCACATATTCCCTTAAACTCTTTTATGTATTCATCAAGTTTTCTTGATCCTAACTTGATATTTTGGAGTTGTTGTTTGAGTTGAAACTCCTTGTCTTTTGTTGCTTGAAGATATTCCTCTTCTAAGCACTCCCACATCTCATTTGCTGTAGAACAACCAACAATTAGATACATACTTTCTTCAGTCATGGTGCTTGAAATCTAAGCTCTCAGCAGTACATCCTTTTCTTCCCATTCACTGTCTTGCCCAGCCTTTTCTTTGCCTGCAACAGCTTTTTCCTTCTCATATGTGTCTTATGTTTCACCCAAGCTTGGATTGTCCTCCTTAACCACTTAGTTACTTTCAAAACTTGCATAAGTTGCAAGATCTGTGTTCTCCAGATCAGGTAATTGGTTTGCTTAAGCTTGATAGGACAAGCAACAATTAGGTGATGAAGGCTAGAGGTGGACAGTGACATGGAGGTTGAGTTTGATGCCATTATGAAGAGATTATGAGGGAGATTAATCACGCAGCTTGGCTTTGTGTTGAATGCTCTGATACCATGTAGAAAACATAGTACAAGAAGTAATCAAAAGCTGAGCTTTATTGATTTTTTGTGCGTGTATATCATGTATACAGAGGCTATATTTATAGCCTTATTCTGCCGCCTTTACAATGTGTTATTCCTACTAGGATTCTAACTCCTTCTTCTACTAGGATCCTATTACCTTAATTAACAATTTCCTTAATTACAATCTCCTTAATTATAATGTATACTTATACACATAGTATACTAGGTCGTATACTGTTGTATTGTGCATGCATGAAGTTTGCAGAACTGTTGCTTTGTGCACTGCTTGTATCTTCAACTTCAACATCTTCAACAAGATCTACACCATCAAGCTTCAACAACACTTAGGTATATCTGGATTATGCTTAGATTCTCTATGCTACTCTCATTAATTAAGTATTGTTTTGAAACTTTATCGTAATATTTCTTTTATCGATATTATAATCGAAATGCTTATCTGAATTTTCCCCTAAATTATGTGTTCTACTCTTATAAAGTGCTTTTTAAAAAGTTTATCGTAAATATTTTGTCGATGTACCGTAGAATTTGTCGGAATTTTACCTAGATTCTCTCTGCTACAACTATTTTCATTAAGTACTTCTTCGAGAATTTAACATAACATTTTTTGTGGGTATTATCTAGATGATATCTAAATTCTTTATACTACTTCCGTTAAGTACTTTTTCGAGAATCGAGAATTTATCACAATATATTTTTGTCGATATTACAATCCTTCAAACACCACACACATTTTTATTTTCACTTTACTCAAACATTACCACCATGCAATTATCCTTCTTTCATGAATCTTGAATTCATTTTATCACACTTTTCATCTTATTTTTAAAAAAGTTTTTTTGAAAAGAAAGAAAACAGCGAATGATGAAGTATCGCTTGTTCTTATATCAGCTAAAGTCTCATACATTGGCGATGTAAATAATATTTTATATTTATACAAATAAAATGCTCAGCTAATGTCTCGTGTCCCAAATAGTTCACTCATCTTTTTAAGTTTTTGATCTTCTCAATCACTTTTTCTTCCCCCTCTCCCTTCTTTTTTGAACTTGTGTACGCTTCAACGTCCTTAATCAACCTAGTATTTTACCCAGATTAAAAATATTTCAGTTGAAGCATTCCGCTTGATCTGGATTCATAAAGTCTTTGTGATTGTTTTAATAGAATTTAAACAGATGATGTTCACCCATTGGTAGATGTAAAGGCATGTTGTTCCTAGTAAAACTAATTTCTAACATTGATAGGTATGATAGTGTTTAAGGGAAATTTTGAGATGACACTTTCCAAATAAATTTTTACGCACTTCATATAAGAAATTTGAAAGTGTGAATTCGCGTAAAACTGCCAAATAATTTAGAGGAAACCCTATTAAAAATATTAGAGTTGGCTGATGACACAATAGGGCGTTGCTTTATTACTGATGTATAGTAGCATTCATGCTGTTTTTTTTTTTAATCTCAATGTATTGCGTCTGAGATTAGAATTTTTGTTTATTGTGTGGAACGAGAGAAATGCAAGGGTGTTTGAAGGGAAAACAACACAGTTGGACTAGATAGCTGAAGGGATTGGAATTAACTGTAGGATCCGGACACCTCAAGGCATGAATGCCAGATTGAGTAGCTGCAGATTTTAAAATAGCATTCTTAGTGTTTGAAACTACAAGTCTAGACTAGTACCACTTATTCATAGTTACTTGTAGTTACTGCTTAGAGTTTTATTTGGGGTGATCCCACTCAATTTTAGGAGGTTGAGTTAACCTTGCTGGTTTGTAATATTACTTGGTAATTAATGAAAGTGGACAATTACCAAATAAAGAATAATCTTGACGAGGACCATGTTTCATCGTCATGCTCTTGAGTAATGTAGAGCGCAACCGTCTTATCCACTAAACTGAATAGAAGCTACCGCTTTGATATGTCAATTGCTTTGTCCCATTCTTTACTTGCTAAAAGAAGATACAAATTATTATTTGAAAAGGTTAACTATTATCAACTTTTGTTAATTCTTATATGAAAAGATTATTAAATGCTATCATTTCTTGCTTTATTAGTGATATGTCATTATTAATACTTTCTTAGTTCCTGCAGAAACTTATCAAGGAGATCATAGTATTGATGGAATTAATCTGGAGTTTTTGACTGATGGAAGTGATAGTGACAACCTCTCAAAGACTTTTCAACAAGTTTAACTCATCAAAAGATAGTCTTGGCTATCTCTATTATGAATCTTCTGAGATTTCCTTGTTTGGAGAATTCCCTTATTGGAGAAGGTATGTTTAGTAAATTTTCTATTTTATTACTTTTTAAATGATCGAAAAATGTGTGACGTTGGGTTAGGGTTTGGTGAATGAGAGGTTTCCCTTCTTCAAATAGAATAGATATGTTGATGTTTTACTAATCTGAAAAAACATTTCATAATATCGGATTTGACTCCTCTCCATTTCTTATTATCTTCATTTTCCTAAATTCTTACTTGGATGGGTGGCATGTATTCCATTTCGATGTCATTGGTCCAGATTAAATTAACTAAACAAGGGTGTTAACTATAGTTAGAATAATATATATTTCTCCCAGATTAATTAGCAATTCACTTTTCTGGAAATTGAATTAAGGACTCATTTAATTAATATTCTATTAATAACAACATATCTTGCATCAATTAGCCCCTCCAAATTTTAAACTTTTATATTTGAAATCGTCTTTTATCATTGAACTCGGATCTTTTCATGCTAATCAATATAGAAAAATTTCTTATAGAATAAGATAAGTTTTCTGGATTGATTTGAAACTATCCTAGTTCAATAAAATAATAAATACATAAAAATAAAAGCAGACTAAAACAAAATCTAAATATAGTAAAGCTTTGATTTTCAAGTTTTGGAAGGGATAATTGCCATATGTTTTCCTATTAACAAAAGATTGTAAATCAGCTGTTATGATTGTGGATTATTAAGTTTTGGAGAAATTTCAGGATAATAAAATTAGCTGACTTACATTACAAAAAAATAGCTCATACTTACATTGCTAAGCTTTGGCAAAAAAAAAAAAAAAAAAACAATAGGCCCATCTCTAATAAAAAGAGAAAACGATTTTTTTCGTTATTTAGGATTCTGCAATCTTCGTTCTTTCCATTCTCTCTTCTGAAACTTCATATACATCCCTATTCACGCAAAGTCATATCCAATGCAGCTTGAAAACTTCATATACATCAGCAATCTTGAAAAAAATCAGCAATTCTTTTCAGTTTTTGCTGCAATTCGTGGTTTCAAAAACTTCATATACATCTCTATTCTTGATAACGAATCGATTTGGGGATGAAGCCAAATCAATTCAAATGCGGAAAATTAAAGGATATGAAGAAAAGGGATGAGAAATAGAGGGATAGATACTTGACCCGAATGGGGGAACCCTATAGACAAATCTAGGTATATTAAACCTAAACCCTTCTAATTTGAGTTCAAACACCCAAAAGAACCAAAGCAATATGAATCAAGGCAAGAAGTTCAATTGAAATCCACAAATGAACAATCTTCATGAATTCATTGGAAATAAAAGGTTCTATAACCAACAATGGAATCCACCATCATTCTAACATTAAAATTAAGCTAATCCTAGCTAAACAATCTATCACTCAAAGAGTATCTCATATCATCATAATCTAAGGGTAAATGAGGCTCATCCTCCTACTTATACTTCTAGGAAATAAGAAGAAACCTAACTATTTCATTATTGCCCTTAATGAGACAAGGACCTTGTTTGGCTAGTTGGATGTTGGGTTGAAACTTGAAAAGACTCCGTCTTGCACATATAGCTATCATCCAATCCTCAAAGCTTGTAATTGTGACCATTTGCATCTATGCCCCTTCTTTTGCACATCTAGCCATATTTGCATTTCTACCCCTTTGAACTTCTAGCCACTTTTGAGTTCTAGGACTCCTTTCTAGTAGCTTCTTCTCTAAGCCTCGCCCAAGCTACCTTCCACACATCGTAAGCCATCTTGTGTGGCTTGTAGGAGCCTCCAAAGGCCTTCCATGCCATCTTTGTCATCCATGCCGCTTGTAGAGTTTGAAGTTCCATGACTTGGCCTTGGGTGGATGTCTTGAAGTGAAGTGTGCCAAGTAGGATCATATCATCCTCCCCTTCTTCAAAACGATTTGTCCTCGAATCCGAACCTAGCAAAACCCAAGGGAAGACATACAAAAACATACTCCTCAAGGATTGAGGGTTAACACACAAATCAATAGTCACATATTCATGCCAAGGATGAACAAACTTGTGGTACAACCACACATCTATGACAATCATGACTAACATTTGCATACATGAGGTATCAAGAAGTTGATTCCTCCAAGGTTCATGACATAAGGATAGAGTAATAAAATAATGAATTGAAAATACGAAGTATGCAGCTCGACATTGGTTCTGTTTGACATATAGCACAATGTCCAAATAAGGACACTCTTATTTTTCAAACAAGGACTCTCCCAAGATAGTGCTCTCAAATTACACAAGGTGTCACCCGAATCAAATGGGAAGAACATCCACCTAGTATGGTCAATAACACAATCGGCTAGATCATAAGAGCCTTCTCCCACATAAGATGCACTCCCTATATGCTCAAGAATGTCATCATATGCAATTAAGTAGTAGAGAAAGGTATCTCGTAAAATAACTTCCTCATTAATATCACTTTCCAATGTAACCTCACCATACAGTTCAAGGACAAGATTATCCAATGGGCTACTATGAAGTTGAACATGAAAGGAAGAATTAGCAATTTCTAGACAAGAATCACTTTCCTTTGCAACACTTTCCCTCCCCATAAGTGGGTTACAACCCCTCAAGGGAAGATTTCCATCATAGGGAAGAGTTTCGTCATCCCATAATGGGTTACATATCACATTATAGTCTCCAAAGGAAACCAAACTTTCAACATTACCAAACACCCCACTAGGTTCATCACTCTCAATAGTCATGTCAATTTCAAATAACGCATTATCTATAAAGATAGAAGAATCAATGAACAATGAAGGATCAAAGCATGCAATGTCACTCTAAAAAAGACAAAGGTCATTTTTCAAGGCATTTTCATTCTCATGACTAACTACATGACACATAACACCATTAAGATCTTGAGTCTCCACAAATGACAACAAGTCAAGGTCATGGGACTCATCTTCATATGTATCAAACACGAGTGGTGTGTCATATTCAAATTCACTATCAACTTGGTCAAAGTTATCACTAAATTGAGATTCATTAGGTGTATCACAACATTTCTCAATTAATGGACTATCAATACAAGCAAGTTGACCAATACCATCACCCATACTAGTTGGACACAAATCGACCTTGCTAGAAGATTCAACTCGGTCATCGCTAGGATCAACTAGTGGGTGCACTAACAATTGACGTGACAATGTACTAACATTCATATCAAGAGGATCAACACTAGGTGGACACAACTTGAACTCAAAAGAAGAGTCAAGATAGTCATCAATAGGATTAACTAGTGTTGGATCATCCATTTCAACTACTTTTTTAATTGTCATTATAGCACTAAGCTCATCATAAGGCAAAGACTCATTAAGCTCAATTACGGAAAAGCTATCATTCACACTCATTTCAACAATATGGTCATTTGCATTACTTAGAGAGTTAAGATTAGTTGTTGTACCTTGAAATCCGCATTCATTTTCTTTGCCTCGGGTTTCAACTTTGGAGCTCGTTTTCTCCTCCGGTGAGCTCTCAACTACCTCAAGAACCTTCAAAGGTTGAGGTTCATCATCTGGCTTGCTCCCAAGAATACCTGCACTATCATCAAGACCACTAGAAAAGAAAGGAAAGTTACAAGGGTTAGATAAAGTTTGTGATAACTCTCTGACATCACTGCTCACATCCTCTCTTGAGTTGTCACTTTTCGCTCCCTTACTTCTCTCAATCTTTTCTCTCTCAATTTCATTGGAGTTGGGACAAGTGCCAAGTATTTCTTTAGAAGGGTTGGGAAAACTCTCTACCTCATTCTCTTCCTCTTCACAAGGGTTGGGTTCATCTTCCTCCCATTATTTGAGTAAGCGTCCCAACATTATGCAGTGCATTTCTTCTAATTGCTCCTTGAGCCTTAGTGAAGGGTTAGACCTTCCACCTATAGCAAGTACGGTTGGAAAGAGAGGCATTCTTTCATTGTCCACTACAAACTCATGCCACCTTCGCCCAAACGAAACCCTATGCTTTTGAACCAAGGATTACCCAAACACATGTGACAATCGTCTAGTGGGAGTATATCACACCAAACCTCTTCTTCATGGTAGTCGCCACGAGTAAAGAACACCTTCACGCTCCTATCAACCAAGAACCCTCGTGAATCATAGTAAGGGTCTTGTTTCATCATACACTCTATACCCAATTGTGCAACCGCTTGAGGTGCAAGGTAGTTAGCATAGCTCCAATCATCTAACACAAGAATATACCCCGTACTACCAAGCAATGTGATTTTTGTCTCAAGTATTCGCCTCTCCGGGTCATTTCTAACTTGAGATCTTGTATTTCCTCTACTTCCTCCGCCTCTCATTACATCACCCCCTAACTTCCATACCATGACCATATTTCACATATGGTAACTCCGGATTAGGATAAGAGTAATGATTCGATGTATTTCTTGGCGTGGGGAATGTATGCTCTCTTCTCCTCCTAGAAGGACTTCTACTCGGCCCAACCCACACACTTATACCATTTTTTGGAATGGAAAGTATTACAAGGCGATGTACGTGAATATCAACTAGAAGACCCCTCATAAGAACCATATTCAGCTTCATTGTCTTCTCAAACATATTCACCATGAAGTGCATAGCCACTAGGCTCATCATCACCACATTCTTCCTATTCTTGCAAGTTCCCACCAATTGGTTCATATCGAAAGTGTGAGGAAGGAGCATATCTCAATTCGCCCCCATGTCCATGGCGTGTAAGATGAGACTCTTCATGCTCGTATCCACCATAGAACTCTTCGTCATACTCATCTACTCCTTCTTCTTCATAAGCCTCATGAGGTGTCGCCTCACAATTGCCCTCAGAGTAGTATTCTTCACCCTCATACGGGTTATGATCATATCGACCATATTCATCATTCGATCTATGAGCACCATCACCATCATATTCATTGTAAGAATAGTGATGCCCACCATTATGGTCATAACTCTCGTCAACTCCCTCATAGCCTCCATCACTCTCATAGTCATACCCTCCATTGCTAGAGGCATAACCTTCAAAATCATCTCCACAAGACTCAGAAGCTATGAATGACATCCTTATCTCTCTTTCTCCTTATGTCTCCTCTTCGTGTACCTACAAAAAGAGCTAACAAGATTAGTAGGAAAAACTCCTCACGTCACTCGTATTTGCACTCAAACTTACCACCCAACCTAAGCTTCTTCCAAGGTTGGTCAAGAACCCTTTTAATCCAAATCAATTCACAAGATTGCTAACCTTTGTGGAGGAATAAATTCTTGTTAATCGAAATAAGGACGACTCGATAAAGCAAAAGTACTTGAACCAAGAAGATTCAACGAGGTTTAAATGAGAAAAGCTTGAAAGAATTGACACGAAATGAATCGGACTCAAGAACTAGTTAACAACTAATAAGAGTGATTACTAGTTGTTAATTACTTGTAAGAATCAAAGAAAAGAGACTAGGAAAGATTCAAATCATTTTAGACACTTAGAAATTTGATCAGGTGTTGGCCATGCGTCGTGGGACCAACATGCAAAAATCAGTCTCTGAAAATTTCTCTTTTCGTGTCGAGTCCGCGTCGCGAGGCTAACATGTGATGGTGTTTTCGTGTCAGGCCCACGTCGCTGGTCTAACACCTGATTGGTGTTTTCGTGTCGGGCTGGCGTCGCGAGTGCAACACGCCGATCCCTGTACTCGATTCCTCGAACTTTAGGCCGATTTTTTTTTTTTTGAATTTTGTTGATGTATTGGGCGCACTCAACCTAGGATATTTCTTTTTGGGGGTGGAAAAATAACTTTTTACAACTTTGGATGAATCTCTTTGGATCAAACTCCTGTTTTAGTCTTCTTCTTCACTTTGAAGATATGAAGATGCTCAAGAACATGAAGAACACCCAAATTCAAAACCCTTTCAAATCTTCATGTTCTTCCACCGAATTTTAGATCTAGGATCCCCTTCACCTACAGAACAAGATTCAACACTCAATTAGCTTCAATTTAACCCAAAATTTGAAGACCCATTTGAAGTTCTTCAAGTTCTTTGTAAGTCTTCAATGGTGAAAACTACAAACTCCTTTCCAAACTTCTCCAAATGCCGCCAAAATTTGTATCCTACTAGATTTGATGCCAATAAGTTCAAATCTAGCCTCAACAACACTCAATTCCATCTCAAAATCGAAGAACACTCATTTTTCCAAGTTCTTCAAGAGCTTCAAAACCCTAACAATGGTGAAATGCTCCAATCTTCACCAAACCACTCCAAACTTCGGATTTAGAGATTTTAGATAGCAATAAACACAGATTCAACCTCAAATCCAACAAAAAAACATCAAAACACCAATTTCGAATTTTTTGTTCTCTAAATTTTTCAAATTTTTGATTTTTTTGTGATTTTCAAAATACGAACCTAGGATTAGAAAGTGTAAGAAAAATCTCTTAACCTAAGCTGTAACACCCCGTACCTTAAACCTAAGCTTTGATCATGATCCTAGACTTAGAAAATCAGATAAAGAATGTGGGAATTGAAAATTTCCTCTTCAGTTGTAAGATGGTGGTTTACGCGCATGAACAGTGACCGTATTTCAGTATACGGCCCGTAATTCAAGTCGTAAACTGTCACAAGGATTTCTGAGCATTCTGGAATTTGGCAGTTGGATGTCAAATGGTTAAATACGGACTGTATTTCAAAATACGGCCCGTATTTCAAAACGTATTTGGAATTTGGTAAAGCTTCCTTGATGAAGGTTGTAGAGCTTTGAAATACCTTTCCAACGGTATATTATGGGGGTGAAATGGACATCTGTGCAAAGAGTTATGGCCATTTTACTGAAGAGACGCAGTGCAGTCCGTATTTCAAAATACGGCCAGTATTTCAAAATACGGCCAGTATTTAACTGGGCCAAAAATTTAATTTTCCAGAACAATATATATTCGTCCATATCAGTTCAAATCATTATTTTTCATTCCTTCAAACCCTAGAACGACCTCCTACCCTCTTCCATCATCAAGAACACCAAGGTAAGCCTACTCTAATTATTCCAAGTCAATTTAATACATATCCTTGTAATTTAAACAAGAAATTATCATTCCAAAACTAGGGTTTTCACGAAAACCCATCTCAAGGTTCAAGAATTCAAGATTTTGGAAATCTTTTTCAAAGCTCAAGTCTTTAATTCAAGTTTTCGAGCGACTAAGGTATGTAGAGTTGCTATCTACGTGTGGGAACATCATTGTTCTTCCCCACGCCTCATAATCCATAAATTATGATTCTCTACGAAAACTAGAGTTTTTTATACCATGCTCATGACAACCCTAGGTCCATGTCCATGATTATATTATGTATGAATTGCTATTATTATATCATTGTGTTCTTAATAACTTCATATGATTATTGAGAATCAGTCCATAATCCATGAAAACCCATATCTCGTATTCCATGGGTTCTTGCATGCATGTTTTTAAATAAAAATGATTATTTCATGAATATCCTACATGTCTACAAGTTTTCATGCAACTATATTATATAATTACTTTCATGCTATGATACAAGATACATACATACTAAATACAAGTTATTTCATGAAACCATATTTACAGGTTATTTCATGAAACCATGTTTACAAGTTATTTCATGAAACCATGTTTACAAGTTATTTCGTGAAATTATGATTGCAAGACAAGTACAAGTTAATTCACGAAAATCATGGGCTTCTTAGCCAATTATATTATGTTCATGTTTTTGGGAGTTGCACGAATTACCGAGAAGGCTCAGATAGCCTGAAACTATGTAGCCACCATAGGACAAGGATCGCTACGCCCAGTTAGGACGATACCTTAATTTTACACTGAATGGATCCATCAGGCACATTACCACCTTATACCCTGGCAAGGTATGAGGGCTCTGCTGGTCCGGCGAGGTACCAGACTCCACGTACCCACGTGGTGATATCACATGTCGGTTTATGAAATGCTCTCCCTACTTATCATGTTTTACTTATGATATATATATATATATACTCATGCTCATGCTCATGTTCATGTCCAGGTTTTCAGTTTCAGTTCTTATCACGCTGTTTTATGTCCCATGTTATTTCATTCAGTTGCTTTACATACCAGTACATTCAATGTGCTGACGTCCCCTTTTATTGCCCGGGGGCCTGCATTTCACGATGCAGGTACTGATATACAGGACGACACATCTGCTCAGTAGGACAGCATTCGTATCAGCTTATTGGTGAGCCCCATCTCATTCGGGGTTTAGTCAACTTTTGTTTTTATGATTAGTTATGCATCTAAGGTATGCTGGGGGCCTTGTCCCAGTAAGTATGTTTTCCAGTCGGACTCATGATAGAGGTTTCATAGACTAGACAAGTCAGTTATGTTATGTCAGACATTCGGAGTCGTATAGCCATTTTGTCTCATTCATGTTATTTCCGCACTCATGTTTAAACAAGTATTTTTATTAAGTATTATGACTTACTACGTTTTATAAAGGCTCATAATGCATTCATGTTATATTCCGCTCATGTTATACCTCATGATGATTCAGCAAGCCATGTGGTTCGCTCGGTCACATGCAGTAAGGCACTGAGTGCCGTGTTTCGCCCAGGCCATGGTTCGGGGCGTGACATAAGCTCTGATACCAAATGATAACGAATCGATTTGGGGACGAAGCCAAATCAATTCAAACGCGAAGAATTAAAGGATACGAAGGAAAGGGATGAGAAATAGAGGGATAGATACTTGACCCGAATGGGGGAACCTTATAGACAAATCTAGGTATATTAAACCTAAACCCTTCTAATTTGAATTCAAACACCCAAAACAACCAAAACAATATGAATCAAGGCACGAAGTTCAATTGAAATCCACAAATGAACAATCTTCATAAATTCGTTGGAAATAAAAGGTTCTACAACCAACAATGGAATCCACTATCATTCTAACACTAAAATTAAGTTAATTCTAACTAAACAATCTACACTCAAAGAGTATCTCATATCATCATAATTTAAGTGTAAATGAGGCTCATTCTCCTACTTATACTTCTAGGAAATAAGAAGAAACCTAAGTATTACATTATTGCCCTTAATGAGGCAAGGACCTTGTTTGGCTAGTTGGATGTTGGCTGGAAACTTGAAAAGACTCCGTCTTGCACATATAGCCATCATCCAATCCTCAAAGCTTGCAATTGTGACCATTTGAATCTATGCCCCTTGTTTTGCACGTCTAGCCACATTTGCATTTCTACCCCTTTGCACTTCTAGCCACTTTTGAGTTCTAGGACTCCTTTCTAGTAGCTTCTTCTCCAAGCCTCGCCCAAGCTAACTTCCACACATCGTAAGCCATCTTGTGTGGCTTGTAGGAGCTTCCAAGGCCTTCTATTCCA
Organism: Lycium barbarum; assembly: GCF_019175385.1. NCBI lineage: Eukaryota > Viridiplantae > Streptophyta > Magnoliopsida > Solanales > Solanaceae > Lycium > Lycium barbarum. The sequence goes on along the minus strand of NC_083347.1, from coordinate 93,667,657 downwards.
TTCTTGTCATCCACGCCGCTTGTAGAGTTTGAAGTTCCATGACTTGGCCTTGGGTGGATGTCTTGAAGTGAAGTGTGCCAAGTAGGATCATATCAATTCTGCTATTTATGGTTTCAATTTTTTGCTGCAATTCGTGATTTTAACTTGTTTTCATTGGAGATTTATCATGTATACCTTCTTCATAGTGATCAATAGGCCAATGATAATAAATTTGTCAATTTTAATTGCTGACTGTATTGCTATTAGGTCTACCTTCAACTTTGAAAATTTAGTTGAAGCAACTTCAAAGCAGATTAAAATAGATAGTCAGTTGAATGCATTAGAAATTATTATTCCAAAGGATGGTTTGATGTCTATCCTAATCTACAATGATACTGGTGTTCTTCAACTGTTTATAATAATATATACAAGTATAGACGCTGATACAAATTTATCCAATATATATAGACTTGTATATCTAATATTTAAACAATATATCTACTTTGTATATAAGTGTGTATAAACAAGGATAATACACATTACCGTAGAAAATACCTTTTAGCCACCATTGCACCCCAATTTCAACACTAAAATTACCACAGGATAGAATAAAGAAGAAGAAGAAGAAGAAAGAAGAAAGAAAGAGGAGGAGGAGGAGGAGGAAGAATGAATCCTATCAATGGAGCTTCACAGGTTCTTCTTCTTCCTTGAACTTCTTCTGAAATTCAACTCAAATCTAGCTTAAATTCTACTCCAAATCACTTCAAATTTTAAGTTTTGAACTCCTCTTAAAGTTTCCAATCGATTGAAACAATACCCAATGATGTTTTCAAGCAAACCCAACAACACTTTTTTCGAATTTGTTCTTAAACTTCATATTCGGCGAACATTCTATTGAAAGCAAGATCTTTGTTCCCATACACTGATAAAAGAATATTGCACCAAAGTTGAACAAAATCGCGAACAAAAATGGCAATATAATTGTGTTCACGCACCTAATATACAACATTATGCACTTTTTTTTTTTGTATAATGTTGTATAATATTGTATATAGAAACTGCATTTCATCTTCAACTTACTTATTCAACTGGTATGATTCCCAAGACCAACATTAATCTAACCCAATCAACCTAGCATTCTAGATTCGAGTTACTACAAATTTTTCTAATGATTTTTAATTTCACTCAATTGTTTTAGAATAAGATTTTTCACATTTGAGTTATCGAATAAGATTTTTCAGATCTGAGTTATCGATTAAGGTTTTTCATATCTGAGTTATAAATTCGAGATTTGAAGCTTCTTCAATGGAGTCCGAGTCTCAACGCAACACAATTTCCAGCTTCGAAGCTCCTTCAATGGAGTCCAAGCTCCAAAGCTCCTTCAATGAATTCCGAGCTTCGAAGCTTCTTCAATGGAGGCAGAGGGGAAAAAGGGGTTTGGTTTCAGAAAAGAGAAGTTGGAACAAGAGCAGAAAAAGGGAAGAACTTGAGAAGATGAAAAGAAAAGCGCTGGAAAGAAGGGAAACAGAAGGGAAAAAGAAAGAAAGAAAAAAAATAGGAAAAAAAACGTAGGAAAAAAAGTTGGAACTTAGAACTAGGTATTTAGTACGGGCTAACAGATGAAAAATATGTTTATGTTTATACATAAGTTTGGCCAATTTGGGAAATAACTTCATTTTTTGTGCGGATTGGCCTTCAATGCACTGGTCTTTAATTTTTGTCTCTCAAATTGCTGTTCTTTAATTTTTGTCCTTCGCCTAATACAATGAGGTTTGGGATTCGAACCTGGCTTAGTCAAAATAAAAAAATTCGCAAGGCAGAGTTTCGTAGCAAAATTAGGCCTATTTGGGCTAAAGTTAGGCCTTAAGAATGTTCCCACACGTAGATAGAAAATCTACATACCTGGTAACGCTCCAAACTCGTAATGGAAATCTGAACTTTGAATAAAAATCCCAAAGCCTAGTCTTGAATCCCTTTAATTGGGTTTTCTTGAAAACCCTATGTTAAGAACATGAAATTCCTACTTAGAATTCATGGGAAATTGATGGAATTCACTTAGGATGGTCTTAAGGAGCTTACCTTGATGCTTGGAGAAGTTGAGAGGGGAGAATTTCGTGTTAGGGCTGGAGAGGAATGAGACTTATAAAATAAAACTAAATTCCCGTCTTTTAATTGTCTTAATTGCGGCACTGTTACGGACCGTAACATGTGTTACGATCCGTAACACATGTTACGGTCCATAACACTGGACTGTAACGGGTGTAAAATTTTCAGTGAGGGTCTGATTTTTGAGGTTGGATTACGGCGACCCATTACGGGCTGTAACACGTGAACGATAAACCGTCCTTTGATCCAAGTTAGGAGACGGTAATTTTTCAAGCCACACCCATTACAGTGTGAACGATGGTCCGTAACACACTATACGGTCCGTCCCTTGAAGCATAACGTTGGGTTTTTCGAACTGAAACATATTTTCGATTCCAACACTCTCCTTCTTGGGTTTCTAACCTCCTGAGTCATGAATATGGTTTAGTACGAATTTTACGAGGTGTTACAGTTGTGTTTGGCCATAGTTTTTGAAATTGTATTTTTTGTTGAAATGTAGTTGTTTTGGTTGTGAAAAAAGTGAAAAATTTGAGAAAAAAGTTTTTCTTGTTTTTCAAATTCCGGAATACAACTTTAAGTTGTATTTGGAATTTTCATGGCCGAACGCTGATTCCGGAAAAAAGTGAATAATTATTATGGCCAAACAGGCCCTTAGTATCCTTTTCCATCTTGGTTTTTGTTGCTCTCTGATATGTAATTGGATGGCTATCTCTCTCAATCTTTTGGTAGTAGACGTGCACTTTTGGGAGAACCTCCGGTTGTTCCTTCATTCCAAATGTTGTAGACACAAGCTACAAATAAGCAACTCCGTATTTCAGCTTCTTGCCGACCCTTGTGAGCCCTTTTGGATACCCATTCAAGTTCTTCATTCCAATCTCCAACCTGTCTGGATAACTGCAACCAATTTAGTAATGAGCTCCACATCAGTTTAGAATAGCTGCATCTAAAGAACAGATGTGTAAAGAGCTCTGTTCTACTCCTGTATTACAAAGTACACAATCTTTGTCAACAACAATGCCCCATTTGCTTAGTCTATCACTAACTAATCTTTATTGAATGGCAAGCCAAAGAATAAAATGGAGTCTTGGTACTATGCCTTGTCCCATTGTGAGAAATTTCTAGGAAACTTTACGGTACTGTGGAAGCATTTGGTGTCATATTTTGAAAGCAAAATAGCTCTCAGAATATAAATTTCTTCCTCTTCCTCTTTGTCCTCCTCCTCTTCCTCTTCTTCCTCCTCCTCTTCTTCTTCTTCTTCTTCTTCTTCTTCCTCCTCCTTCTGCTTCACTACTAAAAAACTGGCAAAATTCGATGGACAAAAAATCGACGGACTGCATCTCTTTGAAAAACCGACGGAAAACCGACTCAGTGCGTCGATTTTGTGTATTTCTAATTTTTTTAAATTTTTTTTAATTAAAAAACTGACAGACAACGTCGGTTTTTTCAGCAAAATTTTGAAATTATATATCCGCCAAAAAAAAAAAAAACCGCCGTCCCACGTCGGTTTTATTAAAAAAAAAAATAATTAATATAAAACTGACGGACGACGTCGGTTTTATTTTTAAAAATATTTTAAATAATATGCAATTCAATTTGTTTTTTTTAAAAATAATAAACAATTTTTTTTAGGAAACCGACGGACAGGGTCGGTTTCCTATTTTTTTTTTTTTAAATTTTTGGGTCAAATCTGGTCAAACGTGCGGGAAAAACTGACGGACAGGGTCGGTTTTGTCCGTCGGTTTTTCTTTAAAAACATTCCAGACGGGTTTTCATACCCATTTCTTTTCCTCTTCCCAATTAAACTCCCATTGCCCCGCCGACCATTTCCCCGCCGCCCAGCGCCGCTGCCTGCGCAGCCCGTCCCCACCAACCCCAAAACCGTTTTGAAGTTAATTAATTGAGGTTAGTTTCTCTTAAATTAGGGCTTTTAAAATTCTTTCAATTTTAGTTTTATTTGTGGATTTTAGGCCTAATGCTAATCTATTTAACTTTGTTAAACATCATTTGCAATGTTATTAATGATGAATTTGTGAAAAAAATGTAAACTTTATTTGACTAGTTTAGTTGTCATTTTTTTTTTTTTTGGCTTGAGATTGTGCTATATTTCATGTTCTTTGTCAATGTATTTGTGTTAGCTTAGTTATCATTCTTTGTAATATTATTGATGTTGAATATGTGCAAAAATGTATACTTTAATTATTTGACTAGTTTTTTTTTTTTTTTTTGGATTGTGCTTTTTGTTAGAATTCCATAAGTTATTAGAATTGTTATTGATCATTCCAAATTAGAATTGGTTGAGATTGTGCTTTTCAAAGTTAGAATTGTTAAGTTATAGTATTTCTATAACCTCAATACTAAAATGTAGATTTTATTTCTCTAGATTTACTTTTCAATTTTTAAAATTGGTTGGAATTGTGCTTTTCAAACTTAGAATTATTAAGTTATGTTAGAATTATTAAGTTATAATATTTCTATAACCTCAAAACTAAAATGTAGACTTTATTTGACTAGATTTACTTTTCAATTTTTAGAATTAAAGTTAGAATCCATAAGTTATTAAAGTTAGAATTGTTATTGAGAATTCAAAGTTAGAATTGGTTGGGATTGTGCTTTTCAAAGTTACAATTATTAAGTTATGTTAGAATTATTAAGTTATAATATTTCTATAACCTCAAAACTAAAATGTAGACTTTATTTGACTAGATTTACTTTTCAATTTTTAGAATTAAAGTTAGAATCCATAAGTTATTAAAGTTAGAATTGTTATTGAGAATTCAAAGTTAGAATTGGTTGAGATTGTGCTTTTCAAAGTTAGAATTGTTAAGTTATAGTATTTCTATAACCTCAATACTAAAATGTAGATGTTATTTCTCTAGATTTACTTTTCAATTTTTAGAATTGGTTGGAATTGTGCTTTTCAAACTTAGAATTATTAAGTTATGTTAGAATTATTAAGTTATAATATTTCTATAACCTCAAAACTAAAATGTAGACTTTATTTGACTAGATTTACTTTTCAATTTTTAGAATTAAAGTTAGAATCCATAAGTTATTAATGTTAGAATTGTTATTGAGAATTCAAAGTTAGAATTGGTTGGGATTGTGCTTTTCAAAGTTAGAATTGTTAAGTTATAGTATTTCTATAACCTCAATACTAAAATGTAGATTTTATTTCTCTAGATTTACTTTTCAATTTTTAGAATTGGTTGGAATTGTGCTTTTCTAGTTTTGAGCAGCTTTTGTTACTGGTTTCTGAGCAGCTTTTGGTACTGGTTTATGTGCAGGTGTGGTTGCAGAAAATGCATGATTTGCATGCTGGAAATTTTTCAGAAAATCGACTGAAAACTGACTCAGTCCGTCGGTTTTCTGGAAATTAATTTTGCAGATTTTCCAGAAAATCGACGGAAAACCGACTCTGTCCGTCGGTTTTCTGGAAATTAATTCTTAAATTTTATAAAAAACCTGACGCACTGTGTCGGTTTTTTAATTAAAATAAATAAATTTATATGAAAAACCGACGCAGTGCATCGTTTTTTTCATAAAATATATATTATTTATATATAAGATAAAAAATCAGAAATTAATAAAACCGACTCTGTCCGTCGGTTTTTTTAATTTTTTAAAATTTTTGAATAAAACCTGACGGACTACGTAACCGACGCAGTCCGTCGGAAAAAACCGACGTGGTCCGTCGGTTTTCCAAAAGCGAGGCTATGAAAACCGACGGACCTTAAAAGGTCAGTTTCCCGTCGGTTTCATTAAAAAAACCGACGCTGGACGTCGGTTTTTATCAACGGTTTTTTCCGTTTTTTTAGTAGTGCTTCTTCTTCCTCTTCTTGGAACATTTTGCCAGTATCATGACAATTGTAATTTTAACTATGAGTTATCTATACAACCTTTGTTCTGAAGGCCTATCGATAGGGATGGCAACGGGGCGGTGCGTGTTTAAACATGTGTGGGGCGGTGCGAGTTTAGATATATGTGGGTACGGTGCAGGGCGGGGTGGGTTGGGTTGAAATTAGGAAAACATTACTTTTTGCGGGTGCGGTGCGGTTGCGGGTTAGAGTTTAAATTTTTGTATTCGTATTTGCTTTGATCCGTCAAATGACACTTCAAAGGCAACTGAATGCCATTTTTTACGACACGTATACTAACCTTATAAATAACACACAAGATTTACAATTTGACCCAAAATATTTTTACAATTCCACAATTCTAGATCTACATTATATCTTTCTTAAATATATTAAAAACTTTTCTTTTTTCCTTATTTCCTCTACGTAAAAAAATATTAAACGGTATAGTTAACCGAATATTTTCCACCTTATACAGTATCCTATTTAAAACATTTACGAGTTAGAATGGTTCTAAAACAAAAGTGGACGGATTGTACAAAATATAAAGGTTAATTCACTAGATAGAAAACTACTCCTTTGTAACGATGGAAAATTTATAAATATTAACTTTTTAAATGGTAAAAGTTGATTCAATTTGGTCTTACTCTTCCCACTAAGCTAATGATGTTGATTTCTCTCATATTTGATAGGAATGTAAAGAAGAGTTAGGTAAAAAAAGTATAGAATTAGTAGTTTAGTACCTGTACAAAAATAAAAATAAAACCATTTAAAAACGGAACTAGTAATAAAGTAGGAAAAGTAAGAAAAAGAATTAAATATATTTATGAATGAGATAATGTTTTAGCTTGAATTGTGAGATTTCCAAAAACTTTTAGAGTAAATAAAGGAAATATATGTTATTCTAATCATGGTTAAGATTTTACTTTGGGCAATTAAATTCTAACCTTTAATTCTTAACTATGACATGCGTCTCTCATCTAAGTAGGAACTGAGGGAAAATGGAGAGGAGCCCGATCCAATAAAGTCCATCTTATTTTAAATTAAGGGGCATCACTTTTCACTGAGTAAAAGTAAACTTGTACGTAATAAAATAGCATTACATATTGTACATAGTAAAAATTCTTACGTATTCAATTTCTAAATTCTAAGTTTTCCCCCCCAAAAAAAAAAAAAAAACCTTTTACATATATAATTAGTGAGTTAATATTTGACTTAGGTAAATTAAAACAGACTATTATATTATTTAACTATAGGTGAAGCTAGATATTACGTGAAAGAAAATTACACTTAATAATAGCAAATAAGCAATTTAGGATGAAAGAAACAAAAAATACTAAAATAACTTCATTATAGTGGTCAGTGGGTGGTTATTGTCAAGTCCACTTATTCTTAAAAGGTTAGAGAGTTTAAAAACGTTTCAGATAATGATCAGTGATCACCACATTGGAATTACACCCGCGGTTGGATGCGGGTCTGTGTGTGTGGGGGGGGTGGGGTGGGGTGGGGGGGACGCCGTTTATAATTCTATGCGGGGCGGGGCGGGGTGGGTTTTAACTTTGCGGTTTAAGATAGAACCCACACCGTTGCTATCCCTACCTATCGAGTTATCTATACAACTTTCGTCTTCTTCTTCGTCTTCCTCTTCGTCTTCCTCATCTTCTTCAATCCTTTTCTTTCCTCGAACCGATGACCCGCTTGTTCAGTAGTACTAACTATTATAGGAGGATGCCTCCCTCTCGGGACTACCAGCGGCTTCGGTTATTGAATCTTGTGCAAGTTAGATTGTGATCTCACTCCACGCATTGCACACTTTGTTCATCCAAGCGGGGCAGAGCTAGGTTCAAGATAGAGAGGGAGAGCCCTTTCATTTCTTTGCTTAGATGCACATGATTTTTCACAGAGTTCTCTTCCATAGTTGCTTGAGTGACAATCACCTTGCGTCCCAACTTCATGACTTTCTTTGGTGCGAAAGACCAATAACAAGCTAACCAGGAACACAAAAGCTACTCAAACTATATGACATCTTGAAAATAATTTTTTTGGTAAGTATTATAGTTATCAAGTGCTAAGTACTTGCTATATTTGTAAAAATAAATAAAAATAGACTAGTAAGTTTTCTGAGAAAAAATTAGAGTCTTTCTTCATCCATTGAATTCTTGTTAAGAAAGAGGCCAAATCAAATTTCAAATCTTCAGAGTTTTCTTCAATCAGTGACACAAACTGTCTCTTCAAAAGCTCTACCAAAGGTATAATTCTTTAAATATTATATTTTAGAAATAAATACTTTTATTTTGGATTCTCATTTTAATCATTTCATTTCCCAAAAAAAAAAAAAAAGGAAATCTACTTTTATTCATACAAGTTTATTTCAATGGATTCTTATAAAAAAATATAGACACCAAGTTTATTTTCAACCTATTTGTGCATGTTTTTCATATCTGAGAACATATACATATTTTTCATGTCTGCCTAACATTATATAAAATATTTTTTATGTTTAAATTACTTTCAATATGATAGTAATTCATAAACGAGATATATGGCTGTTTGGTCGTGCACATTACGCACTTGTTTGTTATTTGTAGAGAACTTAGATGATGAATCATGTGAATATGTTCATTAGAAAAGGGAAATGGTGGAATCCCTCAACCTTTTGGGCTAGAATCTTACAAGATGCAATATGATATATGGATAAATAAGACAAACGCATGTAAAAAATTCAATGATCGTCAAAGTGTTGTTGATTCCTGATTATAGCAGCTTGATTTTAACTATCATGATATTAAATTTTTTACTTCAAATTCATTATGGACCAAGTTCTCTTACTTTTAACTCCTTTAGATATTGAGTCATGTTATGCTTCTTGATTTGGTATCCTTTGAGAACCTATTATTATTATTAAAACATTTTCACTAACGAACATATTTTTTCCTTAAAAAAAAATTACTTGCAACTTATAATCCACCATCAGGATAACACTAAAATCGTATCAGTGATGAGAGAAACCATCATTTCAAGAATCTAAGTATGAAAAAGAACGAGATTGATTGATTTGTAAAATAAAAATTCAATTTTAATTGATAAAACTTAGGGCTTGAAACTGCTCTATTTATGAACGGTGTAACGGTCATGACTCAACTCGTGAATCGTGATGGCACCTATACTGTCCCCTAGGTAGGCGAACCATCCCCAAAATCACGTCATTCCAATTAAGAAAATTGGAAATAAATATAGAAATATACCGAATTCAAAATAGATTTATAATAATCTTAACTGCGGAAGTATGAAACATAACAACCCCAAAACCTGGTCTGAACTCATACAAGAGCTTCCAATCTTTATACATCATCTGAAATACTAGGTACTAATCTCAAAAATACATAATAAAGTATGTCGAGAAATAGAAGATAAACAAATAAACAAGGAGGGGATCCAGGGCTGCATATCCGGCAAGTGGCTCACCCTAAGATCTTCGGAAAAAAGGCCTCAAAATCACTCTCGAGGTCGCGAACTAGATCCTGGCTCAAACTCTGCACTCAACAAAAGTGTAGCAAGAGTAATATGAGTACAACACTAGTACTCGTAGGCATCATAGGCCGACAATGATTAGACCACACATATAAATGGAAAAAAATCAACAAGTAGAGCAGATAAGCAGTCAATCACAGACACGAAATCATAACTCAAGTAAAGGCTCACAGTATTATTAACAATAATAAGACTCACTCAACTCAGCTCATAAGCCTAGGTGAAAGTCCCTAATCCACAAGCCAGCATGAAATCAATCTTCAGTTACAGTTTTAGAAAAAATATGTAAATCACCCTATAGTAGTCACAAGTAAAGAAAGAATGTCATGCCATGCAATGAGCTGCCACACAGGCCCTTCTCCATGGAATGATATGTTATGTCAAGTTTTTTTGCTAATAAAAGAGCCCCTCAAGCAAGCAACAACTCAATTATGATGTCCACCAAGAAGTCAATGAGAAATTGTACCATGCAATGATGTGGACTACAATGCAAATGACATGCAATACTATACAATCCCCCCAGGCCTCCTCTTTGGACCGTACACACATGCTAAAGGCAATGCCTCAAAGCTTTGACCCATGGAGGACCCGTGAAGTTCATGTACCCCCGTTTTGACAAATTAGACATGAGCACTTTCTCACTCCGATAAATGACCTCGGATCATGAGCTCTCATCTCGCTCCGGTAAAGACCTCAGATCACTCTCTCTCTCTCTCTCTCTCTCTCTTTTACGCTCTCCGACAAAGACCTCGGAGGCTATCTCACTTATCATCATTTCAAAATCAGAATCATATCATATCACATAATAGTATGGATGCATGCCATGCATGAAATCGGTCTCAACAACACCGCATATTATAAAATCAACAGATACCTGCCATGAAATGCGTATCAACTCAATTCACCAATATTATCCTTCCTTTTCCATGAGATAAGTGAGATATTGAGAGATAGAGATAAATACAGTCAAATTTACAAGTATAACAAACAAGGTGACAAGCCCATATAACAACAATCATACCAAACCTGTGGATTTATCATCACAACCATGCGCTAAGGTCTATCATGCTTTTCCCTTAAATAACTATAATCTACATACGCTTCGCTAACCGGAGTCTAAATGTACCCATCATGCTATACTTTAAAATGACTAAAAAATGACCCCGAGCCCACAAGGGAAAAAATCAGAGTCTAAATGTACCCACGACCGAACACCTAAAAGGGCTCTCTCTATCTCTTACTAGTAGTAGTTTGTCAATCTTCGTTGTGGTAGAAAGAGGATCTGCTAGAAAAGAACCTTCCAGAGGCACAACAATATTTATTCCATTTTCCTTACAGAAAAAATGAAGATAAAAGTAGTTCATCGAAGTTCAACCCCAAATCAAGAACATAAATCCTACCCAGATATGCCCAAGAAAGAAGTTCTTGATGCACACGTTTTTCACGGAGTCTGCTCCCACAGTTGCTTGAGCGACAATCACCTTGGGTCCCAACCTTCATGACTTTCTTTGGTGCCAAAGACCAATGACAAGTTAACCAGGATCACAAAAGCTACTCAAACTATGTGACATCTTGAAAATAATTTTCTTGCAAGTATTATAGTTATCACGTGCTAATTACTTGTTATGTGTTGTTTTTGAATTGTAAAAATAAATAAAAATAAGAATAGTATATTTTCTGAGAAAAAAAATTAAACTTTTTCTACTTCCATTGAATTCTTGTTAAGAAAGAGGCCAAATCAAATGTCAAATCTTTAGAGTTTTCTTCAATCAGTGACACAAGTTGTCCCTTCAAAAGCTCAACCAAAGGTATAATTCTTTAATTATTATATTTCAGAAATAAATACTTTTATTTTAAATTCCCATTTTAATCATCTCATTTCCAAAAAAAAAAAAGAATCTACTTTTATTCATGCAAATCTATTTCCCAATGGATTCTTTTAAAAATATAGACATCAAATTTGCTTTTGGCTTATTTGTGCATGTTTTTCATACCTGAGAATATATACATATTTTTCATATCTGCCTTACATTATCTAAAATATTTTTTGATGTTTAAATTACTTCCAATATGATAGCATTAATAAACAAGATTTATGGTTGTTTGTCGTGCACATTACATGCTTGCTTGTTATAATAGAGAACTTAGATGATGAAGCATGCGAATATTGTTCATTAGAAAAGGGAAATGGTGGAATCCCTCCTCATCCTTTTGGGATAACATCTAACGAGATGCAATATGATATATGGATAAATAAGACAAACACCTATGAAAAATCCAATGATTACCAAAATGTTGTTGATTCCTTATTATAGTAGCTTGAATTTAACTATCATGATATTAATGTTTTTACTTCAAATAAATAGAATATGAACCAAGTTCTCTTACTTCGAACTCATTTAGAGATTGAGTGATGTTATCCATCTTATTTGATCTGGTATCCTTTCAGAACATATGATTATTATTATTATGATAACATTTTCACTAACGAACATATTTTTTTTTCAAAAACATTATTTACAACTTATAATCCACCAACACTAAAATAGTATCAGTTACCACCATTTCAAGCATCTAAGTAGGAAAAAGAACGAGATTGATTGATTCGTAAAATAAAATTCAACTTCAATTGGTAAAAAATAGGGCTTGAAATTGCTCTATTTATGAACTGTGTAACCTAAAAAAAATCGTGAAAGTTTTATGTGTCATTGAATGTGTAACGTGTCTGCTATGTTGTTACATGGGTTCATTGAATCAAAATGTGTTTGTTCTAAAATACAATGTTTTGCGGAGTGTTTCTCTAGCTTGCATAGATTGTTTTACGTAAGGTAAAAACCCTTCCCTATTGATTTTTATATCAGTCTTCTCCTTCATTGAAGTAAAAGTCCTCAATGATCGTATCTATTTATAGCTAAGTTTTTTGAGAAATTAGTCTCGGAGGTACTGCAGATTGATCAATTACTCACCACTGCTTATATCTTCTTCCTCTTCGTCCTCTTGTTAGCACTCTTCCTCTTCTTCCTCTTCATCCTCTTTTTCATCTCTTCCTCCTCTTATTCTTCCTCCTCCTTTTCTTCCTCCTCCTCTTCCTCTTCTCTCTTCCTCTTCCTCTTCCTCTTCCTCCTCCTCCTCCTCCTCTTCTTTTAGGATGTCATATTTTGAATATATCATGTCAATTTTAATTTTAAATATGACTTATCTATAAAACCTTTGTTCTGAAGAGAGTTCCTTTTTTTTTTTTTTTTAATAGCAATCCTTTTATTCCTCGGACCGATGACTTGCTTGTTCAGTACTACTAACTATTATAGGAGGATGCTTCCCCCTCGAGACTACCAGTAGCTTCGGTTGTTGAATCTCATGCAAGTTAGATTGTTATCTCACTCCACGCATTGCACACTTTGTTCATCCAACCTTGGAAGAGCTAGGTTCAAGATAGAGAGGGAGAACCATTCCAATTCTTTACTTTGATTCACACGATTTCTCATCGAGTCTGCTCCTGTAGTTGCTTGAGCGAAATCACATTGCATCCCAACCTTCATGACTTTCTTTGGTGCCAAAGACCAATGATAAGTCAACCAGGAACGCAAAAGCTATATATATATATATATATTTGTAAGTATTATAGTTATCAAGTGCTAATTACTTGCTATATGTTGTTTTGTAATTGTAAAAATAAATAAAAATAAGACTAGTAAATTTTCTGAGAAAATAATTAAATTTTTATTCTTCCATTGAATTCTTGTTAAGAAAGGCTAAATCAAATGTAAGCTCTTCAGAGTTTTCTTCAATTAGTGACACAAATTGTCCCTACAAAAGCTCTATCAAAGGAATTCTTTAATTATTATATTTTAGAAATAAATATTTTTATTTTGAATTCTCGTTTTAATCATCTCATAAAAAAAATTAATCTACTTTTATTCATACAAGTTTATTTCAATGGATTCATTTAAAAAGACAGACATCAAATTTGTTTTGGCCTATTTGTGCATGTTTTTCATTTCTGAGAACATATGCATATTTTTCATATCTGCCTTATATTATCTAAAATAATTTTTGATGTTTAAATTACTTCCAATATGATAGTATTCGTAAATCAGATACATGGTGGTTTGGTCGTGCACATTACGTGCTTGTTTGTTATTGTAAAGAACTTAGATGATGAAGCATGCGAATATAGTTCATTAGAAAAGGGAAATGGTGGAAACCCTCCTCATCCTTTTGGGCTGGCATCTTACAAGATGCAATATGATATATGGATAAATAAGACAAACGCCGGTGAAAAATCCAACGATCGTCAAAGTGTTGTTGACTCCTGGTTATAGCAGCTTGATTTAAACTATCATGATATTGATGTTTTTACTTCAAATTCATAGAATATGAACCACGTTCTCTTACTTTGAACTCATTTAGAGATTGGGTCATGTTATGCTTCTTATTTGATTTGGTATCCTTTGCGAACCTATGATTATTATTATTATGATAACATTTTCACTAACGAACATATTTTTTTCTTCAAAAACATTATTTGCAACCTATAATCCACCATCAATATAACACTAAAATAGTATCAGTCGATGAGAGAAACCACCATTTCAAGCATCTAAGTAGGAAAAAGAACGAGATTGATTGATTCGTAAAATAAAAATTCAACCTCAATTGATAAAAAAGTCGGGCTTGAAACTGCTCTATTTATGAACAGCGTAACCTAGAAAAAAAAAAAATCTTGACGGTCTTTCATGTGTCATTGAATGTGTAATGTGTCTTCTATGTAGTTACATGTGTTCATCGAATCAAAACGAGTTTGTTCTGAAATATAATGTTCTACAGGGCATTTCTGTAGCTTTGCATAGATTATTTTATGTTTGGTACAAACCCTTCCCCATTGATTTTTATATCAGTCTTCTCCTTTATTAAAGTAAAAGTCCTCAATTATTGTATATGTTTATTACTAGAAAATTATGAGAAATTAGTCTTGGAGGTTTTGATGGGAGTTAAGTTTTCAAAGTTTGGAACATTTGTGTCATAATATGAAATACAATGTATCTTCTTCTTCATCTTCTTCCTGATAACGCCCAAATCCACTCCTCAAAGAGAAAGTGTACACGGTCATCGCAATATAATTTACCCAACTATGAGTCGGGGTCGATCCCACAGGGAACAATATACTAGGCGATTTAAACAAGTAAGGAATTATCACCAACTAAGCTAAGCCAAACACTTTTTCAATATTTGGTTTTTTGGTTTTGAAACTAACAAAGATAAAACTAACTAGAAAGCGGGTAATGTGATCAATGGCCACAAGCTTGGATACAAGGAACTCTCAAGTAACGATCCAATATATTTTATGATATTACAACTAAGAGCGAGTTTATGTTAATAGATAATGGTTTCTAAAATCTCATTGAAAGTCTTCCAACCAAATCAATGAATTTCACTCTAAGCTTTTCCAAGCCTTAGAGTGTGATATTAAGCACAACCAATTGAATCTCAAGTAACTTTCCTATTCCTAGCTCAAGTTATTAGATGGGTTTAATGACCCAAATTCTTGTTAATTAATCTTTTCCAACCTAGATTTCCTCTTCCGAGTTCAATCAAAGTAAATGGGCAAGTCTTAGGGTTAGCTACTCCCTTAAGAATCATTCAAAATGAGATTAGTTAAAGAAACAAAGACCCACTTCATTAGAAATGAAAATCATTCAATACCTAAGCATAACAAGAGATTTAATCCAACACTTGATAATGAATAATATCATAAACAAGATTCAAGTGAAAGAAGAAAATACTACACACTTAAATATTCAATACAAAACAAGGAATTGAAGAAAGGTTTAAGAAATATCTCATTAAAGTGCTCCAATCTTCTCATCCAATGGTGTAGATGAAACCCTAGCCTCCAAGCATGTATGAAAATGGCCAAAGATGATAATGATATGCCCCAAGTCTCTCTTTTGTAGCTCCGCAAA